>NC_089254.1:107809805-108122238 GCF_963930625.1 Muntiacus reevesi | reverse complement strand
AACAGTTTCATTTCAAATTTACAACTGACAGAGTTCAGACAATCCCACTTTCTGTCTCCTTACGATGCCGTACGAACAACAGGACACTGAACAGCACTGTTTTCCTAAGCCTCCTGTGACAGCGGGTCTTCACGCAGGCTTCACGCAGCCCCCTCAGGAGCTGTTTGTAAAGAGCCCACTGCACATATAAAATCGTCTCACTGAGCATGAGAGCAGAGACACTATTTAAGTCATGTACAAACAGAAGAAATCTACAAAGCAATACTACTCATACATTACTAACTTCTATAGTATAAAATAATTTTTTAAAAAACTATCATGCCTCCCCCAAACCAGGACAAAGCAAATCAGCATCAGTAAGCTCCAATTCAAAAATTAAGCTGTTTTGTACAATTTTATGCCATAAGCCCAGAAGACAGCAAATGGTTCAATTTCTTAACTATCTGCCAACCAAGAACTATTAGTTCTTTCACCACATGTCAATTCAAAAGCTTGAAAAACAGAAGAAAACACCAGTACCCAAACAATCAAAAAAATCCCACAACAGTAACACCAACGGGAAATGACCACTGCACAAAAGGAGAGTCAAACACAAATCAAAGTGCTGTCAGGTCAGCTGCAGCACTTTTTAAGTTAAAGACAGGCACAGAAAAAGATCCACTTTATTTGGAAGTGGAAGAAAATTTTCTCTAAGCAAAGTGAATGGAGCCATTAAGAAAAATGAAAATATTAAAGTTACAAATTTGTAACTTTGCAACAAAATGTTGCAGACAATACTGAGTAGAAACATTTAGGTGAAACATTCAGTTCAGTTACTCAGTCACTCAGTCCAGTCACTCAGCCGTGTCCGACTCTTGACTCTGCGACCCCATGGACTGCAGCACACCAGGCCTCCCTGTCCATCACCAACACCCAGAGCTTGCTCAAGGTCATGTCTATTGAGTCAGTGATGCCATCCAACCATCTCATCCTGTCGTCCCGTTCTCCTCCTGCCCTCTATCTTTCCCAGCGTCAGGGTCTTTTCCAATGAGTCAGTTCTTTGCATTGGCCAAAGTATTGGAGTTTCCGCTTCAGCATCAGTCCTTCCAGTGAACACCCAGGACTGATTTCCTTTACGATGGACTGGTTGAATCTCCTTGCAGTCCAAGGGATTCTCAAGAGTCTCCTCCAACACCACAGTTCAAAAGCATCCATTCTTCGGTACTCAGCTTTCTTTATAGTCCAACTCTCACATTCATACATGACCACTGGGAAAACCATAGCCTTGACTAGATACACCTTTGTTGGCAAAGTAATGTCTCTGCTTTTTAATATGCTGTCTAGGTTGGTCATAGTGAGAGAGTCAATTCCTAGGCAGGTTGATAAGAAGTCCAGGATCCCCAAGGATTAAAAAAGGGTCTGGTGGTCCCGAAGTGGAGACAGGGGTCTGGAATTCTCAAGGAAAAGGAAAGGACAAGTGTTTTTTTCCCCTCTACATTTCTTAGTCTTAGTCACATAAAACTAAGAAGAAAGCCTCAAACGGATGATTACACAGCAAACAAGTCAGCTTAAACTCTGTACTAAGGATCAGACGACAACAATGCGTCCTGCCTGAGGACAGCTTCTCCTCCCTGAAAACCTTCGGGCTGACCCTGTCGTCTTAGAATGTAAACTGTGGGTCTAGTAAGATCTTTACAACCTTGAGACATTCTTTTGATTTATTGTAATAACTAATTAAAACAGTATATAATTCCCTTGCTAACACTAGCAAGGGGGGCACTCTCCATCCCCTTCTGAGGTCTCTTTCAGAAGGTTTCTCTGCCCCTTTTCGTACTTTAATAAAACTGCTACACAAAAGCACTTGGGTGGCCTGGTTCTGCAACTAAATCTTTGGAGATCAAGAATCTGACACCATTCACCGCAAGCTATCAATAGCTTTTCCTCCAAGGAGCGTCTTTTAATTTCAAGGCTGCAGTCACCATCTGTAGTGATTTTGGAGCCCAAGAAGATAAAGTCTGTCACTGTTTCCACTGTTTCTCCATCTATTTGCCAGGAAGTGATGGGACCAGATACCATGATCTTTGTTTGTTAAAGCTGACTTTTAAGCCAACTTTGTCATTCTCCTCTTTCACTAAGAGGTTCTTTAGTTCTTTGCTTTCTGCTCTGCACATCTGAGCTTACTGGTATCTCTCCCAGCAATCTTGATTCCAGCTTGTGCGTCATCCAGCCCAGCATTTCACATGATGTACTCTGCATTTTTCCAGTAGTCATGTAAGGATGTGAGAGTTGGACTATAAAGAAAGCTGAGCACCAAAGAATTGATGCTTTTGAACTGTGGTGTTGGAGAAGACTCTTGAGAGTCCCTTGGAGAACAAGGAGATCCAACCAGTCCATCCTAAAGGAGATCAGTCCTGGGTGTTCACTGGAAGGACTGATGTTGAAGCTGAAACTCCAATACTTTGGCCACCTGATGTGAAGAGCTGACTGATTTGAAAAGACCCTGATGCTGGGAAAGATAGAGGGCAGGGGGAGAAGGGAACGACAGGATGAGATGCTTGGATACCATCACCAACTCAATGGACATGAGTTTGGGTAAACTCTGGGAGTTAGTGACGGACAGGGAGGCCTGGCGTGCTGCAGTTCATGGGGTCGCAAAGAGACATGACTGAGAGACTGAACTGAACTCTGCATATACATTAAATAAGGAGGGCAATAATATACAATCTTGACGTACTCCTTTCCCAATGTGGAACTAGTCCATTGTTCCATGTTCAATTCTAACTGTTGCTTCTTGACCTGCATACAGATTTCTCAGGAGGCAGGTAAGATAGTCTGGTGGAATTCCCATCTCTTGAAGAATTATCCACAGTTTGTTGTGATCCACACAGTCAAAGGCTTTGGCGTAGTTAATAAAGCAAAAGTAGATGTTTTTCTGGAACTCTCTTGCTTTATCTGTGATCCAACGGATGTTGGCAATTTGATCTCCGGTTCCTCTGCCTTTTCTAAATCCAGCTTGAACATCTGGAATTTCTCAGTTTACATACTCTTGAAGCCTCGCTTGGAGAATTTTTGCATTACTTTGCTAACCTGTGAGATGAGTGCAATTGTGTGGTAGTCTGAGCATTCTTTGGCATTGCCTTTGGGATTGGAATGAAAACAGACCTTTTCCAGTCCTGTGGCCACTGCAGAGTTTTCCAAATTTGCTGGCATATTGAGTGCAGCACTTTCACAGCATCATCTTTTAAGATTTGAAATAGCTCAACTGGAATCCCATCACCTCCACTAGCTTTGTTCCTAGTGATGCTTCCTAAGGTCCACCTGACTTTGCATTCCAGGATGTCTGGCTCTAGGTGAGTGATCAGATCATCATGGTTGTCTGGGTTATGAAGATTTTTTTGTATAGTTCTCTGTGTATTCTTGCCACCTCTTCTTAATATCTTCTGCTTCTATTAGGTCCATACCATGTCTGTCCTTTATTGTGCCCATCTTTGCATGAACTATTCTTTTGGTATCTCTGATTTTCTTGAAGATATCTCTAGTCTTTCCCATTCTATTGTTTTCCTCTATTTCTTTGCATTGATCACTGAAGAAGGCTTTCTTGTCTCTCCTTGCTGTTCTTTGGAATTCTGCATTCAGATGGATATATCTTTCCTCTTCTCCTTTGCCTTTAGCTTCTCTTCTTTTTCCAGCTATTTGTAAGGCCTCCTCAGATGGCCATTTTGACTTTTTGCATTTCTTTTTCTTGGGGATGGTCTTACCACTGCCTCCTGGACAATGTCACAAACCTCTGTCCATAATTATTCAGTGAAACATTAGATTTCAACTAAAATAGGCATTATAAATGCCTAAAATATGTCCTTGGAGGTAGGGAAAAAACAAGCAAGTAATAACAAAAACAAAAGCACTAATTCTTCAAAAGGCCATGAAATTCTTTAGTTTAAGACTTAACTGCATGGGACTTCCCTGGTGGTCCAGTGGCTAAGGATCAGCGTGTCATTGCAGGGGACATGGGTTTGATCCCTGGTCCAGAAACTAGGATCCCACATGCCGTGGAGCAACTAAGCCCATGTACCACAACTACCCACACGCCTTAGAGCCTGTACTCTGCAACAAGAGAAGTCACTGTGCAGCCACAAAGAGCCTGTGTGCCCCAATAACGACCAAGCGCAGTCAAAAATTAAATAGTAATAAAAAGACTACCTGTACAGGTTGCTCTGATTCCATAAAGAACTGTGAATAAGCTGCCAATCTCTTCTTCAACTGTATAAGGAGACTTATATTTAGATTCTTTGCTCAAACCACTCCAGGCCTTCCCACTTCAACCTTGGCCTCCCTGACAGGGAACACAGAAGGGAGCCCCGCCAAAGGGACCAAGAGAGGAAGCCAGCCAACATTTCCAATCACAGAGAAGCCAGAGCATGCTAATCAAGGGGTATGCGATTAAGCAGCTCAGGACAAAAGGGGAAGGTTAGGGTTCAACAAATGTTAACTTTTTCCTCATTAGGTCTAATTTTAAAATATAACATGAAAGGTATTTGTGACCCTCTGTTCCTTACAATGACCTACAAGTCCCTATGTAATAGTTTGACTGTATCTCCCACTATTTCCCTCCTCATTCATTTCATCCTAGACACAGTCTCCTTATGGGTCCTACGTGTGAGGGATTATGCATGGGTTCATCCCTCTGCCTAGAATACTTTTCATCCCAGCCCAGCTAGTGCTAGTGGTAAAGAACCCACTTGCCAATGCAGCAGATATAAGAGACATGGGTTCAATCCCAGGGTCGGGAAGATCCCCTGGAGGGGGTTTGGCAACCCACTCCAGTATTCTTGCCTAGAGAATCCCATGGATGAGGAGCCTGGTGGACTACAGTCCATGGGATCGCAAAGAATCAGACACGACTGGAGTGACTTAGCACACAACTTCACCTCTATTGAATCTTTGCTCAATTATTACCTTCTCAACAAAGTTCTGTCTAGACAACCAAATTTAAAACTGCAACTCAACCACCAAACACTAGCACTTCCCACTTTCCCTACTCCATACAACTTACCACCTTCTTACATACATTAATTTCTTACTCATTATGTTAATTATTGCCTGTCTGCTCCCTGTTAGAATGTATGCTTCATCAGAGCAAGAGTTTTTTGTCTGTTCTGTTTGTTGCAGTATCCCCTGAGCTTATAACAAAAGCTAGCACACAGCAAACATTTAACAAATATTTGTTGAAATTAATGAAAAAATTTCTGGAGAAGACTCTTGAGAGTCCCTTGGACATCAAGGAGATCAAACCAGTCAATCCTATAGGAAATCAATCCTTAATATTCATTGCAAGGACTGATGCTAAAGCTCCAATATTTTGGCCACCCAATGCAAAGAGCCAACTCATTGGAAAAGACCCTGATGCTGGGAAAGATTGAGGGCAAGAGGAGGAGGAGGCAACAGAGGATGAGATGATTAGACAGCATCAACGACTCAATGGACATGAGTTTGAGCAAACTCTATGAGATACTGAAGGACAGGGAAGCCTAGCATGCTACACTCCATGGGGTTGCAAAGAGTTGGACACAACTTAGTGACTGAACAAATGAAAAAATTACTATAAGGTGGCTATCGTGTGCTTGCAAAATGCTGGGATTTCCAAACAAATATACTACTATCCTCTTTGAGCCAAGCAGTACCTTAATGTTATGCATGGAGATCTTATTTCAACCTTACTTCAACAACAGTATGGGCTTCCCAGGTGGCTCAAAGGTAAAGAATCCTCCTGCCAATGCAGGTTCAATCTCTAGATGGGGAAAATCCCCTGGAGTGGAAATGGCAACCCACTCCAGTATTCTTGCCTGGAAAATTCCATGGACAGAGGAGCCTGGTGGGCTACAATCCATGGGGTTGCAAAGAGTCAGACACGACTAAGCAACAGAGCATGACAACTAGGCAGGACAATAACCATATTTATTATTAGAAATGGTACAAAAAAAAAAAAATCCCACCAGACTCTCATTGTCCAATTTCACAAATTAAATAAAGCTCTCTGCTATAAAGAGAGGGGCTACTTTCTACTTGGTTCACTGCATGATTTTCGGCTGCCCCTTGGCTGCCAGCACCTATCGGCAAAATGAGAAAAGTTTTCTCCTCACCCATAAGGTTTGACCCACTCCATCAAGATTTTTCACATATTACCCCCAACTCACCCTCTCCGCAACAGCACATCAAGAGTCCTTGGTCTAAACTACAAAGTGTATTAACTCTCAACAATTTTATAGGTAAATATAATTTTTCAAGCCATATTATGGCAATGTTTTAGAGAATTTTTTATGTAGTGAATCATTGTACTAAATTGAGGAACCTATAAAAATGAAAGAAATTGACAAAACCTGGTCATTTTTTAAAAATATATTTAACTCCAAATCTTCAGAAGCAAAAGATTTCAGGAGTCTTTTAAATAGGGCAAGAAGTTAACACCCAAATATAAAGAAAGTAGAAACCAATCAGATGCCTGTTATAAATAAAATAACAGGTCCTTAACTGGTTAAGAAATCAAAATATCCGAACAAAAATCAAAAGGCTGAAAACTTAATCTATGCTAACAAATAATGAATCCAGAATCTACACGATAAAAAGTTTTTGCTTCATACTATCTGCCATTCCTTCTATATAGCCATGGCCTCAATATCCGAGGCTTGAAAGCTTTTAAAAAGAGGATCAAAACAAACAATTAAGGCTAGTTAATACAAAACAACTAGTGACCAAATACTTTCAATCATAAACTTGAATAGTTAACAAAGCAAAAACTTCAGCAGTTAGATACCAAGGTAATATATTCTTCAAAATGTAAATGAATAAAAGGCTATGCTGAGTTTAGTCGCCCAGTCGTGTCTGACTCTTTGCAACCCCATGGACTGTAGCCCGCTAGGCTCCACGGTCCATGAGGATTCTCCAGGCAAGTATACTGGAGTGGGTCGCCATGCCGTCTTCCAGGGGATCTTCCCAACCCAGGGATCAAACCCAGGTCTCCCGCAATGCAGACAGGTTCTTTACTGTCTGAGCCACCAGGAAAGCCCAAATAAAGGGCTAACCGCCTGTTTTTGTGAATTTTCAGTAGACAAGATGGTGTGGCTTCATGTTTCCTCTAGTCACGGTCTGGGAGCTGCCCGGGAACAGATGGCTAGTAAGCTGAGAGTCGGTTTTGCCGACTATGAGGAGATATACAGAGGAGATAAAAGGATTTGGTACAGAGGAAGAACGGGGAAAGGTATATGCAATGTGCTGATTAGAATGACAGGCCACAGATTTAAGCCAGACAAGGAGAGATGAGAGGGTCAGGAAGAATGAAGCAGGATGAAACAATGTGGATGGGCCACTGGGCCCTGGTGTAGCTGAATGACCATTGGAGTTGTTACCACAGAGTGATCTGAAAAGATGCATGTTGTGTTGGAAAATGAGAGGCTAACACTCAGATTCTGGAGAGGTACTGTTAATGAGAGAAGAATCCTTTCCAGACACACAAACTGGAGATACCCCAATGAACAATTTGCCTATAGTATAAGCACTGCTATACTTACTGTAAGCAACCCCCTGAAGACAAAAGCATTTCTGTCTTTTCAAACTCATTATGGTTAGCACAGCATCTATTGTGAACAATTAAGGTGTATTTATGTTCCAAAAGAAGTTACAGGACATTGTTTAGGTTGTGTACAATGAGAAGAGTATAATAATGTAGGCAGGGCTAAACAGTTTACACAGTTTCATTAGACATTGTTATTATTTTTTTACTGAACTATAACTGGGGTATATTTTTATACCTTACAAAGTGATCACGGTAAGTTCAGTGATCATCTGTCACAACAAAGTTATGACATCATCATTGACTAATATTTCTTATGCTGTACATAACTGGAAGTTTATGCCTCTTCATCTCCGTATCTATTCCATGCATCCCCACCCTCATCCCCTCCCGGAACGACCAGTCTGTTTTCTTTATCTATGAGTCTTTTCTCTTTTGCTATGCTTGTTTTGTTTCTTAGATTCCACATGAGTGACCTATTTCACATAGTAGGTCCAACCGTGTTGTCACAAATGGCACGATTTAAGATGATACTAAAATCATTCCACTAATTTTCCAGTCACAGCCTACTAAATGTACTGAACAATCTAATATTCTTCTTCTGAAAATCATTAAATAATTCTAGAGAAAAGGCTAACATTGGAATCATTTAAGAGTTTTATATGCCAAACACCACTCAAGGTGCTAGGGATTGATACTTTAAGTTTTGCTATTATGCTAAAAAAAAAAAAAAAAATCAGAAAATAATAGGTTGGTGCAAAGGTACTTGTGATTTTGCTGAACTCTGCTGTTTGATATTGGAATATAGTCTTAAATAAACATGGTTATGTTATACTCATTTTAATGGGCACTTATCACTTTGGTTTTTTGCTAAGCACTTATTACTTGCTATTTCATATATTTATTTAGAGTAGGAAAATGATGTGAGACAAAAACCAAATTCAAGTCATTTTCTTACTCAAATTCAAAACGGGTTGTAAAGCAGTGGAGACAACTCACAACATCAACAATGCATTTGGCCCAGGAACTGCTAATGAACATACAGTGCAGTGTGATTCAAGAAGTTTTGCAAAGGCAATGAGAGCCTGGAAGATGAGGAGCACAATGGCCGGCCATCGGAAGTTGACAGCGACCAACTGAGAGGATCATCAAAACTGATCCTCTTAAAACTACAGAAGAAGCAGCCAAAGAATTCAACGCTGACCATTCTACAGTCATTTGGCATTTGAAGCACACTGAAAAGGTGACAAAGCTCAATACACATGAAAGTGAAAGTGAAGTCGTTCAGTCGTGTCTGACTCTTTGCGACCCCATGAACTGTAGCCTACCAGGATCCTCAGTCCATGGGATTTTCCAGGCAAGAATACTGGAGAGGGTTGCCATTTCCTTCTCCAGGGGATCTTCCCAACCCAGGGATCGAACCCAGGTCTCCCGCATTGTAGGCAGACGCTTTACCATCTGAGCTACCAGGGAAGCCCGCACACATGAGCTGACAGCAAATTAAAAAAATTGTCATTTTGAAGTGTCGTCTTCTCTTATTCTACACAACAACAAGCCATTCCTCGATTGGATTGTGACGTGAGATAAAAAGTGGAATTTCTATGACAATCGATGATGACCAGCTCAGTGGCTGGACTGAGAAGCTCCAAAGCACGTCCCAAAGCCAAACTTGCACCAAAAAAAGGTCATGGTCACTAGTGGTCTGCTGCCCGTCTGATCCACTACAGCTTTCTGAATCCCGGAAAAACCATTACATCTGAGAAGCACGCTCGGCAAGGCGGTGAGATGCACTGACAGCTGCAAGGCCTGAAGCCGGCCCTGGTCACCAGGATGCGCCCGGTTCTTCTCCAGGACAATGCCCAACCGCATGCTGCACAACCAACGTCACAAAAGTTGAACAAATTGGCCTACAAAGTTTTGCCTCATCCGTCACATTCACCTGATCTCTCACCAATCGACTACCACTTCCTCAAGCACCCGGACAACTTTTTTCAGGGAAAACCCTTCCTCAACCAGCAGGAGGCAGAGAATGCTTTCCAAGGGTTTGCTGAATCTCAAAGCATGGAATTTTACACTACAGGAATAAACTTATTTCTCACTGGCAAAAATGTGATTATGATGGTTCGTAGTTTGATTAATAAAGATGTGGAGCCCAGTTATAAAGATTTAAAATTCATGGTCCGAAACCGCACTTATGTCTGACCTAATACATGCGCTGAGAAGCTGGAGCTGGTGTACTTAACTAAGAATGCTGAATGAGGAGGCACAAGCCAACCACTTGGAGGCAGCACGGAGCTCCTCTCAGCATTCCGGTCTCACCAAGGAGAAGTGAAATCCACAGGGCTATGGGACTGAAGGCACTCTTTTAATACACCCTCACCAAGGATGGAGGCTCAGGTGTCAACTACAACTGGGCACTTGCCATCTAACGCTACAAGGATTAAATCATGTGCTGCTGCAGCTGCTGGTTTGCAGCACCCTCTGAAAGGAGCTCAGGGTGGAAAGCGGGAGAGGAGGCACGCTGTGCTAGGGGAAAAACTAGCAGGACAGGCCTTCAGATAGTTAGACATCTTCAGGAGCTGATTTTATGAGCCAAATCCTTTTATCTCCTCATATCTAGAAAAGCATTCAAATTCCTCATGGTGACAACTGTCTCATGACTAGCAGAAAGCTTCACCTGACTAGCAGAAACCTTTTGGAAAAATATGTGTTTGATTGCATGTATGCCCCCTTCACTAAAATCACATATATGCTGTCCTTCCCCGCTGCCTCTCTGGAATAGTGTCTCAATGCTATTGGAGGTGCTGTCTCCCAGGCTGCAGTCCTCATTTTGCCCCAGATAAAACTTAACTCGCAACATTTTGCCCCAGATAAAACTTAACTCGCAACTCTTGCATTGTGTTTTTTTTTAAGTTGACATATGAGACGTATTGTTACTTATGGATCCCAGAATCGGGGAGATTGGGGGGGCGGGGGCGGGGCACAGGACAACCACCCAGGCGAAGGGCAGTTCTGTCTGAGGACATCAGCAGGAGAGAGGACAAGGTAGTGAGCGCCTCTGACTGACTGGGGTGGTTGTGACTTTCTGAGGGCTTAACGCTAAGTGGCTATTTTATAAACGATGCCCTGGGAAAAGCAAAGTGGCAAACTGCCAGCATCCTGACCAGGAGTTATTATCATGTAAAAGGCCCAGACAGCAACTCAGAAAAACAAAAGTTGTCTTTCTCGTCACAATGCAGATGAACAAGAAGTTAAAAATTAAAATAACCCTGAAGTCTATCAATGTTTTGCTGCAAATTCTACTAGTTATTTTTAATCTTCCTACCCTAGCCACAAAATGTTATATTGCTATTTGTAATTAATGAAAAATAAATGTAATAGATTCAAGTTAGTAGCACTATAGATAATATTCTATCTACTTTTCTTCATTTAAAAAGAAACATAGAGTATGTATTTCTTTAATAATAAGGGTAAAATTTTTCTTAGGAAAAAACTTCCTATTTAAAAACAAAAACAAATTTGGAGAGGATTAAATATTTTAAGGCTTCAAATGAGATATATGGCCTTTTAACTTCAGAAGCACAGAGATTTTAGCATACTTAAAGGAATAAATATTTTAAATCCATTAATTTGTCAAAAATTTGACAATAAAATTTGGACACTAAACAAATATTCTAAAAGCATGATTTGAAAAATTACGTTTTCTCTATAAATCATTATCTAGTCTGAAATCAGCGTGCCTCTTTCAATAGCCATCTTTTTTTTACTACGAGACTAATGAGACACTTCTATTTAACCAAACAGGACAGCCCTCATTTTCCTTCAGTACCAAATAATTATCATAATATTTAATGAAGTTTAAAATATTTATCTCTATATGTTAAGTATTTACCTTTCAGTAGTTTCCAGCTGTTTTCTCATCAGTATATATTCCAAAGGGTCAAACAGTAAACATTTTGTTAGCTTTTTCCATGAAAGAGTTTCATATTTTAACTCAGCTAGAGTCAGTACTGATTTATAACAGTGCCTGTCCTACATACCCTGTAAAATTACCAAGTGATGACAACACAAAAATACACACTATTCTTTCCCATTCCTTATCTACTCTGAAGGCTAGAAAGAAATCTATTTCATAATTACAATTAAGGCGATTATTGAACTAGGAAAGGTTCAGAGCAAATTCCAGACATCACGAGCTCTCTGGGAATAATCCTTTGACCTTTTGATATTTATGAATGCCCTCTCTATAAGAAAATCGAGGAGCATAAACACATGTAAGTGTATATATATGATATCTCAAATGTAGAGGAAAACTGCATGGTAATGTTGACTGGATGGAGACAAAAGCAAATTTAAACACTAAAGGAAACCAAAAGGATAGAAAATATGACAAATTACTTAAAATTACCACCTGCTTTGTCAGTGAATAAGGGCTGATAGAAGCTAACAAGGCTAACTATTGTTCTTTAATATTGTCTCCCATCAAATGCTCCAGTAAGGAGCAGCTCTCCCTAGGTAAGACCTACAGAAGACAGGAAGAAGAAAGTGGCCACAGGCTCAAAAGGGCCTGCACAACAAACATTTACTTCACGGAATCATTGCTCTCAAGGTCTTTCTAAGTCTGTATTCTATTATACATACTAAAGCTTCTTTATTACAACCAGTCATACTTTTTAACTCGTTTCTGACCCCATGGATCTGGTCAAGGTTGCCAGGCATCCTCAAGAAATGCCCTGACTGCAGCTGGCATTTGGTCTTGTCTTCAGTCCCAGCAGAAACAGCCCATATTATGTCAACACAGGGATTTAAACTCAAATGTAGTCAGAAGCCAAGCAAATTATAAAGAGGAGAGAGAGAGAAAATAAGTGTGGTTCTAAGTGTCAGGGCATGTCCCCCACCTAAAGCAATTCAAATTCAAAACTCCAAAAGCTGCTGACCAGCCTCCAGATTGCAACTTCTTTTTTTTTTTTTGGCTGCATCAAATGACTTGTGGGATCACTTCCCAGATCAGAGACTGAACCCAGGCCATGAGAGTGAAAGCACCAAGTCCTACCCATGAGACCACGCAGGGTACGCCCCAGACGGCAACTTCTGATGGAGGGTCATAAAATGAGCAGTACATAAACACAACCCCCAAAACCACAAAACTATTACTTCTTGTTTCCTTTCTGCCCATAAGAAGGAAGATTAAGTCAAAAGTATATCAGATAAAGATAAAATGAATGAAAAGGAAAAAAACAGTTGTTAGAAATAAGTGTTCTGAGATACCCAAACACACAGAATACATACAAGCATACATACATCTATTGTCAGCATGGCCTCTGTAGCCAGCTCTGCCCCAGGGTCCAAAGAAATACATTAGCAGAGCTGAGGATCCCTAAACCATGGCTACTGATGGCTTTATTCTGCAAGCATGTCAAGACTCTCTAGTGGTGTACAGGCTGACAGAGCGGTTTATGTACATTAGTCAACTGTGCAAATTAAGAGGAACAGAAAATAGTCCAGGGTCTAAGATAGACAGGAAGAGAACAATGAGTCTTATCTTTTCCCCTCTTAGATTTAGAGAAATTAAGTAACTTGCTTTAAGGATATACAGCTAGTAAGGGGAGAAACTAAATTTGAATCCCAGTGACCTTATGTCCTGTTGCTTTGTAACTATCTGGCAAAGAAGAGCCCAGTGATTCTCAATTTGCCATTCCTTAAAAAAAAAAAAAAAAAAAAGTCATCCAGTGATTTTCTTTTTTTAACATAAATTTACGTTTCCCACAAGAGTCAAGCTATCTGTAACTCACTTCCCAAAAGATGTTCGTTCACCTCTCTGGATTTCTATCATCTCCTAAAATTGAAACCCAGTAATTCTTTACTATTTTTAAAGTCTCAGGCTTTTCAGGAGCATCAACCATCTTGAATGAAGCTACCCAGACAGCCATCACCAGAAGCACAAGACCAGGACTATGTTCCGAACTGTTGCTTTTTGTATTTCAAAGGGAACAGGCTAGGCACCGCTAATGAAAGACAGGAGAAAACCATACTGTGACAAAATATTGGATTTTTTTCAGAAACTCATTACTGAATGCATTCTACCACCTCAGGAGGTTTAGAAAGCAAATGAATCTAATTGGCAAACAGCCAGTTTCATTCCTAGCTGCTCCTGTTGAATGAGGCTGCAGGAAATCGATACAGCAGAATCACCTGCATATCCTCTGGGGCCTCACCATCCTGCAAGGGGTTGACTTCTAAGCGCCAGCACCTGCATCTCCAGCCTCTGGAGTCCATCTGCCCACCTGCGGGGCGGGCCCACACTCTGGGGAAGGGCCCTCCCAAGCGGTGGCCCTCACAGTGGGCTGGTAGAAACAGCCAAAGGAACTGCCACCCGTACTCTTCACCGGCCCCTGTTTCCAGCATGACTAGGCTTCAACTGCCCACAGTGGAAACCGGCTTGAAAACACGCCCCGTACCGGCTGGCTTTCCTACCCTCACTCCCTCATTCCCCCGCTGGTGTGTCCTGGATCACTCACCATGTGGATCTGAATTTACATCTCAGGGTTTACTTCAGGGGGCTTCCCAGGCGGTGGCAGTGGTTTAGTCTCTTAAGTCGTGTCCAACTCTCGTGACCCCGTGGACTGTAGCCTGTCAGGCTCCTCTGTCCAGGGGATTCTGCAGGCAAGAATACTGGAGTGGGTGGCCATTCCCTTCTCCAGGAGGTCTTCCCAACCCAAGGATCAAACAAGTCTCCTGCATTGAGAAGATGGAGCACCACAACCAAGAGTAGCCCCTACTCACCACTACTAGAGAAAGCCAGAGCAAAAGCAGTGAAGACCTAGCACAGGCAAAAACTAAATAAAATCATTTAAAAAGTCCTTCTGAACAGTTGCAAGATATTTTTTCGACTAGTAAAAAAAATTTCAAAGTGATAAGCTTCTCCAAGGAAATCAAAAGCTCTCAGGCAATGTAGCTTGAAATAACTGTTAATTAGCAGGTAAATATAAAGAATCAAACGCAGCCAATACAAGCAACTCTCAAATACAACATTGCAGTCCTCAACCTAAGGAGCCAGTTCACTCAAGATGGTAACAAGTCATAAAATCTAAGTTAAAAGCATGCTTTCAGCTCCTATATGAAAAGGGCTTAGAAGCCATCTCTTCTATCTGTACAAAAATAAACCGAAAATCAATGACTTTTGAACCCATCAGAGAACAAAGGTTATAGGACAAACTACCACTGAAACTCTGGAGACACACAGCTGAGATCTGCTTACCTGGAGCAGAAGCTGCACTATAAACTGGCCGAAAAGGGAGAGAATGCAGTCTGGAGCAGGAGGGGCTGCACCTCTGAGGGTTTTACCTCCAGGAATCCCACCACATTGTATGTGCAGGCCCCAGACAGATCCCTTCACGACTAAGGCAGGGGAGGAGAAGAATAATCACTGCAAAACATGAATCTAGCCCAGAGTCTTCTTCCCAACATAGGCATATGCTCCAGGGGGAAAAGACACCAAAGCTTTCTCCAGACTAAAGAAAGACATTCCTCCAGCCCCTCCTAGTCCTCCGGTCAAACCTGAGGGGGAAAAAGTGTTAGTCATTCAGTACAGTCGCTCAGTCGTGTCCCACTCTTTGCGACCCCATGAACCACCAGGCCTCCCCGTCCATCACCAACTCCCAGAGTCCCAAATCCATGTCCATTGAGTTGGTGATGCCATCCAACCATCTCATCCTCTGTCGTCCCCTTCTCCTCCTGCCCCCAGTCCCTCCCAGCATCAGGGTCTTTTCCAATGAGTCAACTCTTCGCATGAGGTGGCCAAAGTATTGGAGTTTTAGCTTCAGGATCAGTCCTTCCAATGAACACTCAGAACTCATCTCCTTCAGGATGGACTGGTTGGATCTCCTTGCAGTCCAAGGGATTCTCAAGAGTCTTCTCCAACACCACAGTTCAAAAGCATCAATTTTTCGGCACTCAGCTTTCTTCACAGTCCAACTCTCACATCCATACATGACCACTGGAAAAACCATAGCCTCGACCAGATGGACCTTTGTTGGCAAAGTAATGTCTCTGCTTTTTAATATGCTGTCTAGTTTGGTCATAACTTTCCTTCCAAGGAGTAAGCATCTTTTAATTTCATGGCTGAAATCTCCATCTGCAGTGATTTTGGAGCCCAAAAAAATAAAGTCTGGCAGTGTTTCCACTGTCTCCCCATCTATTTCCCATGAGGTGATGGGACCAGATGCCATGATCTTAATTTTCTGAATGTTAAGCTTTAAGCCAACTTTTTCACTCTCCTTTTTCACTCTCCTTTTTCACTTTCGTCAAGAGGCTTTTTAGTTCCTCTTCACTTTCTGCCATAAGGGTGGTGTCATCTGCATATGTGAGGTTATTGATATTTCTCCCAGCAATCTTAATTCCAGCTTGTGCTTCTTCCAGACCAGCGTTTCTCATGATGTACTCTGCATATATGTTAAATAAGCAGGGTGACAATACACAGCTTTGACGTACTCCTTTTCCTATTTGGAATCAGTCTGTTGTTCCATGTCCAATTCTAACTGTTGCTTCCTGACCTGCATACAGGTTTCCCAAGAGGCAGGTCAGGTGGTCTGCTATTCCCATGTCCTTCAGAATTTTCCACAGTTTATTGTGATCCACACAGTCAAAGGCTTTGGCATAGTCAATAAAGCAGAAATAGATGTTTTTCTGGAACTCTCTTGATTTTTCGATGATCCAGTGGATATTGGCTATTTGATCTCTGGTTTCTCTGCCTTTTCTAAAACCAGCTTGAACATCTGGAAGTTCTTGGTTCATGTATTGCTGAAGCCTGGCTTGGAGAATTTTGAGCATCACTTTACTAGCGTGTGAGATGAGTGCAATTGTACGGTAGTTTGAGCATTCTTTGGGATTGCCTTTCTTAGGGATTGGAATGAAAACAGACCTTTTCCAGTCCTGTGGCCACTGTTGAGTTTTCCAAATTTGCTGGCATATTGAGTGCAGCACTTTCACAGCATCATCTTTCAGGATTTGAAATAGCTCAATTGGAATTCCATCACATTCACTAGCTTTGTTCATAGCGATGCTTTCTAAGGCCCATCTGACTTCACATTCCAGGATGTCTGGCTCTAGGTGAGTGATCACAACATCGTGATTATCTGGGTCGTGAAGATCTTTTTCGTACAGTTCTTCTATGTATTCTTGCCACCTCTTCTTAATATCTTCTGCTTCTGTTAGGTCCATACCATTTCTGTCCTTTACTGAGCCCATTTTTTCATGAAATGTTCCCTTGGTATCTCTAATTTTCTTGAAGAGATCTCTAGTCCCTCCCATTCTGTTGTTTTCCTCTATTTCTTTGCATTGATCACTGAAAAAGGCTTTCTTATCTCTCCTGGCTCTTCTTTGGAACTCTGCATTCAAATGGGAATATCTTTCCTTTTCTCCTTTGCTTTTCGCTTCTCTTTCTCTTTTCACAGCTATTTGTAAGGGCCCCTCAGACAACCACTTTGCCTTTTTGCATTTCTTTTCCATGGGGATGGTCTTGATCCCTGTCTCCTGTACAGTGTCACGAACCTCCGTCCATAGTTCATCAGGCTGTCTATCAGCTCTAGTCCTGATAGATCTAGTTAGTCATTCAGTCCTGTCCAATTCTTTGTGACCCCATGGACTGTAGCCTGCCAGGCTCCTCTGTCCATGGGATTCTCCAGGCAAGAACACTGGAAAGGATTGCCATTCCCTTCTCCAGGGGATCTTCCTGACCCAGGGATCAAACCTAGGTCTCCTGCACTGCAGGCAGATTCTTAACCATCTGAGCCACCATGGGAAAAAGTAATCAACAAAGGTGAAGGCTTCTAAAAAACAGACCGGAAATTCTGCAGCTAGGGAAGGGAGTGGATTGCAGGGAGGGGAGTGGGTTGCAGGGAGGAATAAAGCTACAGCAATGGAGAACACTTGTGAAGGTCACAGACACAGGCTGAGATTTAATTGGAAGATTACAGAATTCTTACCCTTCCTCACACTTCACCATAACACAAGCAGGGCTCCAAACAGAATACTGGTGTGTTACAGCTGATGCAGGTTTCCCAGGTGACACTCTGCCCATGCAGGTAGACCTAAGAGACACGGGTTTGATCCCGGGGTCGGGCAGATCCCCTGGAGGGGGGCCAAGGCAACCCACGCCAGTATTCTTGCTTGGAGAATCCAATAGACAGAGGAGCCTAGTGGGATACAATCCATGGCGTTGCAAAAGCAGGGCATGATTAAAGTGACTTAGCACTCAGAGCTGACGCAGACTCTCTCTGGGGAACAGTACTTACACGAACAGGGCACTAGAAGAATCGAAGCCTCTGGAACCTGTAACTGCTGCAAACATTAAACACTGCCAAACCTCTATTACTTCCTATTACCTGATACAACATAACAGCCTTTCAAAAACAACAACAAAATGCAGAGCTTAATAAAAGAGAAAACAGCAAGACAAAGCAATCATTAGAACCATAATTAGATGACACAGATTTGGGAATTGACAGACAAGGAATTTAAAATATCTATCATTAATATGTTAAGGGCTCTAATGGAAAAAGACAACATGCAAGAATAAGAGGATGATGGAAACAGTAAGAATCAAAAGGAAATGCTAAAAACCAACAGCACTGCAAAAGCTATGAAGAACGCCTTCCCTGGGCTCATCAGACTTCACAAAGCCAGAGAAAGAAGCAGTGAGCTGGAATATAGGTCAACAAACACTCTGCAAACTTAAATGCAAAGAGAAAAAAAGAATGAAATAAACAGGATATCCAAAAACTGTGGGGCAATTTCAGAAAGTATAACACATACGCATTACTGGAATATCAGAAGGAAAAAAGGAAGCAGAAAAAATATTTGAAATAATAATGGCCAAGAACTTTCCAAAATTAACAGACCCTAGGAAACTGAGAGTACAACCAAATACATTAAGTACCCTCAAAAAAACAAACTCACTTAGGTATACCATATTCAGACAATCAAAAGACAAATACAAAATCTTGGAAGAAGCTACAGGGAAGGAAGAACATTTTATCTACAGAGGAAAGAGAATTACATTATGCAAGCAGGAGCAGAGTAAAATATTTAAAGTATGAAACCCCATTACCACCTCAGAATTCTATATTCATTGATTCATTGATATTATTATTCAAAATGAAGGAGAAATAAAGGTTTTTTCATTAAAAAAACAACAACTGACAAATTCATCGCAAGCAGACCTGCCCTGCAAAAAAATGGAAAAAAACTTCAAGCAGAAGAAAAATGATATAGGTCAAAAACCTGGATCCACATAAAGAAAATAAGAGCATCAGAGAAGGGATAAATACACTGAAAATAAAATCCTTTACTTTTCTTATCTGACCTAAAAGACAACTAGAACAAGGGCAGAACAAAATAACAGGACAAGGGCATTCCCACTGGCTCAGCAGTAAAGAATCTGCCTGCAATGCAGGAGACATGGGTTCAACTCCTGGGTCTCGACGATCCCCTGGAGAAGGAAATGGCAACCCACTCCAGTATTCTTGCCTGGGAAATCTCAAGGACAGAGGAGCATAGTGGGGTACAGTCCATGGGGGTGGCAAAAACAGTCGGACAAGACTTAACAACTAAACAACCACACAACAACTGGGTGATCACAGCACACTGTTAAGTGAATGACAAGGTCACAGGGGTGGGTGGGAGAAACCTATACATACACCAAGCAATATTATTATTGTTGTTTAGCTGCTAACTCGTGTCTGACTTTTATGACCGTGTGGATTGTAGCCCACCAGGCCCCTCTGTCCGTGGGATTTTCCAGGCACGAATACTGGAGCGAGTTGCCATTTCCTCCTCCAGGGGATCTCTCAACCCAGGAATCAAAACCACGTCTCCTGCATTGGCAGGAAGATTCTTCACCGTTGAGACACCAGAATTGTGTTACTTTAAGGCAGATTCAGGGGTTAGTTTAAAATGTATATTGTAAACTCTAGTGCAATCACCAAAAAAAATTTTTAAGAAATATGATATGCTATGTGGTAGGCAGAATAATGGTCCCCCAGAAATATGGTTTTTCCAGTAGTCATGTATGGATGTGAGAGTTGGACCATAAAGAGGGCTGAGAGATGAAGAATTGATGCTTTAGAACTGTGGTGTTGGAGAAGACTCTGGACAGTCCCTTGGACAGCAAGGAGATCAAAGTAGTCCATCCTAAAGGAGATCAGTCCTGAATGTTCATTGGAAGGACTGATGATGAAGCTGAAGCTCTAATATTTTGGCCACCTGATGAGAAGAGCTGACTCACTGGAAAAGACCCTGATGCTGGGAAAGACTAAGGGCAGAAGAAGGGGGCAACAAAGGATGAGATGGTTGGATGGCATTACTGACTCAATGGGCATGAGTTTGAGCAAGTTCCGGGAGTTAGTGAAGGACAGGGAAGCCTGGCGTGCTGCAGTCCATGGGGTCACAAAAAGTCAGACAGGACTCAGTAACTAACAAGAACAACAAAAAGTAAAAGGATGGAAAGCTACATACCATGCTAACAGTAACCAAAAGAAAGCTAAAGTAACCACATTAACTTCAGACAGAGCAGATCTCATTGGACAATTAGGGATAAAGGGGGTCATTATATGATAATGGGCTTCCCTTGGTGGCTCAGAGGTTAAAGCATCTGCCTCCAATGCAGCATCTGCCTCCAATGCGGCATCTGCCTCCAATGCGGCAGACCAGGGTTCGATCCCTGAGTCAGGAAGATCCCCTGGAGAAGAAAATGGCAACCCACTCCAGTATTCTTGCCTGGAGAATCCCATGGACAGAGGAGCCTGGTAGGCTACAATCCATGGGGTCGCAAAGAGTCGGACACGACTGAGACTTCACCTCACTTACATGATAATAAAGAGGTCAATTCTCCAGGAAGACATAACAATCTTGAACCTGTATATACCTAACAAGAAGGAATCAAAACACACGAAGGAAAACCTGAGAAAAAAAGTTAAAGACTTCAACAACACTGGCAGTAACTGAGTGATCTAGTAGACAGAAAAATCAGTTAGGAAACAGATGCCCTGAGCAGCACTATCAATCAACTTGATCTAATTGACATTAAGAGACAACAGCTGAAAACATATTCTTTTCCAGACCACAGTTCACCAATGTAGATCATATTCTGGGCCATAAAACACATTTGAACTGATTTAAAAGAACAGAAATCATGCAAAGTATATTCTTGGCTGAAGTGGAATTAAATGAGAAATCAGAAACAGAAAGGCAAAAAACAAACAACCCCCACCCCCACACCCCCAGATATCTGGGAATTACAGTCTCAAGAGAAATTTTAACATATTTTGCACTGAATCAAAATGAAAATACAACTTATCAAAATTTGTGTGATACAGCAAAAGTGCTTAGAGGGACAGTTATAGCATCCAAATGGATTAGAGTTCAAGATACCAGTATGTGCATGTGTTTGGCTTAACATGTTAGCTTTAGACAGATTGTTACACATATATGCCCATATATGTTCAGTTCAGTCACTCAGTCGTATCCAAGTCTTTGTGACCCCACGGACCACAGCATGCCAGGCCTTCCTGTCCATCACCAACTCCCGGAGTTTACTCAAACTCATGTCCATTGAGTCGGTGATGCCATCCAACCATCTCATCCTCTGTTGTCCCCTTCTCCTCCTGCCTTCAATCTTTCCCAGCATCAGGGTCTTTTCAAATCAGTCAGCTCTTCACATCAGGTGGCCAAAGTATTGGAGTTTCAGCTTCAACATCAATCCTTCCAATGAATATTCCGGACTGATTTCCTTTAGGATAGACTTGGGTACGGCATAAGCCCTCTTGGAGGAGGTTGCCATTAACCCCACCAGAGAGCTGCCAGAACTTACACAGGACTGGGAAATAGACTCTCGGAGGCACAAACAGAACCTGTGCACCAGGACTCGGGAGAAAGGAGCAGTGACCCCACAAGAGACTGACCCAGACTTGCCCGGGAGTGTCCAGGAGCCTCCAGTGGAGCTGTGGGTGGGTGGTGGCCTGCTGCAGGGTTGGGGGCAGTGAGTGTAGCAGTACATGCCTGGGATCTTTTGAAGGAAGTCGCCATTATCTTCATTACTTCCACCACAGTTTGGCCCCAGGTAAATAGCAAGGAGGGAACACAGCTCCACCCATCAACAGAAAATTGGATTAAGTATTAACTGAGCATGGCCCCGCCCATCAGAATTAGACCCAGTCCCCTCAGGCAGTCTCTCCCACCAGGAAGCTTCCATAAGCCTCTTATCCTTCTCCATCAGAGGGCAGACTGAAAACCACAATCCCAGAAAACTAACCAATCTGATCACATGGACCACAGCCTTGTCTAACTCAATGAAACTATGAGCTATGCCGTGTGGTGCCACCCAAGACGGATGGGTCATGATGGAGAGTTCCGACAAAATGCGGTGCACTGGAGAAGGGAATGGCAAACCACCTCAGTATTCTTACCTTGAGAACCCTATGAACAGTCCACATATGTACACATATATTTTCTTGCTTATCAGCTGAGAGGGTCTAGAAGAATAACACCCCCATGACAACAAGCATACCTAGTGCCCAAATCTTGGTTTCTAAGAGAATTCTCTAATAAAAGGAACGAAAGCTCCTTGAAGAAATGACTGACTCTTGGACTGGGAAAGGAAATATGTAAGATGAGCCTGAAGTACCTTGCAGTCCCATAAAGAAAGAAAATGACACACACAAAAAATCCCAGGAAAAAAAGAATCCCAGAATGATGGGGATATGTTAAAAGAATAGATGGAACAAAATGAAAGAGCTTACAAAGGCCATACCTAAAACAATTTAAGCAACAAAATAAAGTGGTACTGCATTATAATCCAAAGTAAAGATAACTATCCATGATTCCATAATGACAGAGATAACAAAAAAAAACTGACCATTAAGAACTTTTGTACAGTCACTTTTCTTAATGTCTTGAAATTTTGCAAAGTAAAACATTTGTCTTTATACATATATATATAAGTGTGTATATATATATGAAGTGAAGTGAAAGTAGCTCAGTCGTGACTCTTTGCACCCCATGGACTGTATAGTCTATGGAATTCTCCAGGCCAGAATACTGGAGTGGGTAGCCTTTCCCTTCGCCAGGGGATCTTCCCAACCCAGGGATCGAATCCAGGTCTCCGGCATTGCAGGCAGATTCTTCACCAGCTGAGCCACAAGGGAAGCCCATATATATATGTGTGTGTGTGTGTGTGTATACATAATATATATCACCAACAACCAAATGTTCCTTTGACTCTGTATGTAGGTTGGTTTCCAGGGGTCATTACATGATTAAGTCCTCAACTAATTCTTGTCCATGGAATCACAGGACACACATTTGAGTAGTCTGTCCTTATGGGTTGTGTTATTTGTATATATTAACTGTTTTCTCCTCACTTCTGCTTCCTCCTCATTATTTAACACAAGATTCACTGGAGATCAACTTTACAAACTAGCCTGCAGAAAACAGAATGTTCACGTGGAAATGCCTGTTGCAGGCTATGTACAGACACAGTATCAGAAGGGTGAACTGCCCCACTGAAGTTGGGCTTCTGGCTCCAAGTCCACTCCACACTCCAGTGGTTCTCAGCCACAGCCCGAGACATTTGGCAATGCCTGGGGAAACTCAGCACCACCAGAATCTTTTGGTAGTGTCTGGAAATGTTTTTGGTTGCCACGACCAGGGATCCTGCTAACACCTGCTAGGGAGAGGCCACGGATGTTGCTAAATCCCATACAATGCACAGAACAGCCCCCAACAATGAAGAATTATCTGGCTCAAAATGCCAACAGTGCCAAGTCTGAGAAACTCTGTTCTGTAACACTGGGGCTGGGACTCTACATGCAACATTTTTCAAACCCTTGAACAACAAGGCAGGTAGAAATGCCAACCTTGTAGGCAGTTGGAAAATCCACTTATATCCCTCCATATCTTCAGTACCTCTGTACAGCAGGGTTCAACCAGTTGCAGATTTTGCTGTACTGTAGTATTTACTGTTGAAAAAAAATCTGCAAATTAACGGACCTGTGCACGCAGTTCAAATCTGTGTTGTTCAAGGGTTAGCTATACTGATAAATGAAACAACTTGGATGAAGAGGGAAACACATACGAAAAAGTCTTCAGTCTCAATAATTACTACAGAGATGCAAATAAAAATAAGATACTATTTTCCAACTCTTGAAAAGTGAAAGTGTTAGTTGCTCAGTGGTGCGATTCTTTGTGATCCCATGGGCCCACCAGGTTCCTCTGTCCATGTAATTCTCCAGGCAAGAATACTAGAGTGTGTTGCCATTCCATCTTCTCCGAATTTTCCCCACCCAGAGATCCAACTTTTGGTCTCCTACATTGCAGGCAGAATTTTTACTGTCTGAGCCACCAGGAAAGCCCTTAAAAATCTTTATATCCTTTGGCCAATAATCCCACTTTCTCTAAGAATAAAAATCCTAAAGAAATAATAAATCGGGTGAAAAACTAGACATTTCCTAAAGCAAACTCCAAAAAACGCTACAATACAGATATAAACCACAGTATATAGAAACAAGTACAAAGGACAAATTAAATGTGTATATTAAAAAAAAAAAAACTTAAAAGAAATGCCTTATAGAACTTAAGATTTAAGTTTGACTTTGAAGACTAAGACTTCAGTAGCCCAAAAGCTAAAATATCTCATGCAGAAAGCTGAAGTCTAAAGAAACTACAACATGTATTTGTTTTCCGTTTTTCAAACAGAATAGTAAGTAGGAGAGTTGGTTACAAGGAATATACACATCTGGTTAAGGTCTGTAGAACTGATTAATTCTATGAGGACAGGCTGCGGTTACGACCCTGAGGGTGAGAATTAACTCATTCTACAAGCAAAAGGAAGCTAATTAGTGTTTTTAAGCAGATATACCTTAGGAAGAAAATCCTAGGAACAATGTATAAAATGATTTGGGACAGAGGGAAATAAAATCTAGAACCAGGGAGCCAGTTAGAAAAAAAAACAAATTCCATTAAGAGGCATTCACGGTTCGCAATAGAGCTGTGAAAGTGAGTGGTAAGGAGAATCAGAGGCAGAACTGCCGGCACTTGTCAGCTTGACCAGATATGGGACCCTGAGGGAGAAAGGAGGAATAAAAACACTCAGCTAAGTCTTAGTGACAGTAAAGAGCACTTCCAAATGCAGGGTGTGCAGGTTCAATCCCTGGTCCAGAACTAAGATTTCACATGCCTCATGGCCAAAAACCCAAAACACAGAACAGAAGCAATACTGTAACAAATTCAATAAAACTTTAAAAATGGAAGCGGGGGAAGGGTTCTTTAAAAATAAAACAAGTAAAAAAACACATACATTTACCATATGACCCAGCAATTCCACTCCTAGATATGTATAGCCCAAAGAATCAAAAACGGAGACTCATGCAGACACATGTAAACACATGTTCACAGCAGTGTTATTCACAGTAGACAAATAATGGCACCAACCTAAGCGTCCATCAATGGATAAATTGTGATATAGCTGATCAGCCATATGTATGTTATGTATCCAGCCATACAAAGGAACGAAGTCTGAGATACACTACAGCATGGATGAATCTTGAAAATTGAAGGGAAATAAGCTGAACAGGGAATATATTGTATGATTTCAATTCTGTGAAGCATCTAGAATAAACAAATTCAGAGACAGAAGGGACTGGGGGGAGAGCAAGTGGGGAGTTATTGCTTAATGGTTAGACTTTGTGTTTAGGGTAAAAAAACTTCTGGAAATAGTGGTTATGGTGACACAATATTGTGAATGTACTTAATACCTACCTGAGTTGTATACTTTAAAAACCGTTAGAACAATAAACTTCAAGTTATGTGTACTTTACCACAATAACAAGAGACTAAAAAAGAAAAGTGAAGATAGAACTCAAATTGCAAAGAACAGCACAGAAACTGTCAAGAGAAGGCAGGAAAAGTGTGGAATATTTCATAACGTTTAATTTGGAAAACCTCAGCTGATAGAGAGGTTTTCTGGTTTCGACTTTTTCTCGGGGCAGAGTAGAACTTAACATATGGTATTTATCTAGGTAATAGCAAAGAACTGAGAGGAGTTAAAGGGGCGGGGGAAGGTCTGGCTTGTTATTTCGGGGGACAAAACTACCACCACACTATTTTATTGGTATTTTATTGGTGCACGGCAGCGTAAGAAGCATTTCAAAGTTATAATTTCATCTTATATTTGGAAAACCAACCAACCGACTGCTTTCCTAACACACAGTAAAAAGGCACGCAGGAGGAAATATCTTCGATGAGAAAAATACACGAAGCTCTTCCATCACAGGCATATTCAAATTCCTTAAAGGGTGAAATCAACCCGAAATGGAGGAGGGTGGGGGCTCGATATTACTGTATTTAAACCACACGGATGTTAAGAGCTTGGGCAACTGTACAAGGAACCCAATTTCTTCAACAAGTGCACTCCAAAGAAACAGAAAAGGCAAACTTCAGATGCTCACCCACCGAATGCCCTGCAAGGACCTGGTCAAAGCCTGAGTGGCACAGCCCAACCATGAAGAAAGCAAAATTGTGTTTTCCTTCAAAAATCTTTCAAGGAACTGTTGCACACTGCTCGAATACTGTGGGAGCCGAGAGCTGGGTCCCAGGGGGTGCACTACTCCCGTCGCTCCCGTGTCCAGACGTTTGCGATTCGCCGCAGTCGTTTCTGGGGCACCGCTTTCTCTCAGAGGCGGCCGCAACCCCCGGGACCGCGTTTTCTCAGACGCGCCGGCGGGGCCGGGGGTGGCTCCTCGCGCCGCCCGCCGCTCCCACAGGGCCCGGTGTCTCCTCAGGCCACCCCCGGCCCCACGCCGGGTCTGCGGCCCGAGACCCCGCGGAAGCAGGCGGCGGCTGAGGCGGAGGAAGCCACCGGCGCTCGCACCTTCGGGGCACCCGGGGCCGCGGCCGCTCGCCTGAGGCGCTGAGGAGGCGGACGGAGGCCGCGCGGGCTCACACGCCGCCGGGCCGCCGCTACTCACCCCGACGCCGTCAGCGCAGCACCCCGGCCTCTCGGGACTCGGGCTGGAGCATCCTCCCTCCCGCCGCGGCCCGACTCCGAGCCGCATTCGCCGCCGCAGCGGGCGGAGCCGCCTGGCAGGAAACGCAGCCCCGGGCACACAGGGGCTTATCCCCGCCGCCCCCACCTCGGGCTCAACCCGTGCCCGCGCCGCAGCCTCGGCCCGAGCGCGCGCCCGCGAGCGCCACGTGACCAGCGGGCCCCGGCCCCGCGCTGACGTCACCGCCCGCTGCGGGCGAGCGGCGGCCCGGCCACTGCCGGTGGGCTGGGGGAGGGGGTCGGTCCTGCTGGCTGCGGGTTCTTAACTCTTGTATACATGGGCTCATTAAGGACAGGTGTCTTAAACATATTAAAGATGTGCGGGCCCAGTTATGATGGGTTAAAAATGTCGAGGCTGGGCAGAAGCTTGGGTTAAAATCTCAGGAGCGAGTGACAAGAGTGGAAAAGTAGAGCACACCTGCAAAACAGCAGCAGCAAGGCACCTGGGGAGTCGGGCGGGGAGCTTGCTAGAAATGCTGACTCCAGCCACGGAGCGGTGAGCCAAGGCTGTTGCGGTCCTCAAGCCATCACATTGCAGAGTCCTGCCGCAGCCCCCAGCCACCTCGCCACCCCCAAACTCTGCACTCCGCCGATGGGAAGGAATAGGATTCTGGCTCTGGTTTTTGGCTAGGCTGCATTTCAGAGGAATGATCTCAGTAAGCCCGGACTCTTGCATCTTCCCGTGCGTAGAAAAGCACTAAATTCCTTTCCTTGCAATATCTGATTTTCTTTAACCTTTAAGGTTCCTACTGTCTGACCTTCGTTGCAGAAATTCTTCTCTATCCTGGCTCCTCCCTTACCTCTTCAGAGCAGTCTCTCAGAGCTATCTGAGAGACTGCATTCCAGGCTTAAGTCCTTGGTTTTGTCCACTGAATAAACGGTAATACTCAACGTGTAGGTTATGCATTTTTTTTTCAAATTAACAGGCCCCACGCCAGACCAACTTAGTAATCAAAATATGCGTTTTACCGAGACCTCCAGATGATTTATGTATAAAAAGTCTGAGATCAGTATCCAGGGTACACTCAGTGCAGGAGACCTGCCAGTGCTCCACTCTCAACCCTTGATGGTATTTAAATATTTGTCCTGATGAGCCTGGAGCAAATCTGTTTCTAGCTCTTACTTCAGATGGGTTCATCCTGTCCCATCAAATTAACGTACAACCATACCATCCCAGAAGTTGAAGTTTTCGGTAACTTCAGCTGGTGGTGGTTTTGTCACTAAGTCATGTCCGACTCTTGTGAGCCCATGGACTATAGCCCCCACCAGGCTCCTTTGTCCGTGGGATTCTCCATGCAAGAATACTGCAGCAGTTTGCCATTTCCTTCTCCAGGGAATTTTCCCAACCCAGGAATCGAACCCAGGTCTCCTGCACTGCAGACAGATTCTTTACCAACTGAGCTACAGGGAAGTTCCAATTTTTTACCATTAGAATGACATGAAAATACTTTTTACAGTATGGCATTTAAACCCAGGGTCTTTGAGGCTGGATGAATTAAGCTAGCATATGGGCTGTGTTCATTTATCCATAGATAGAGGATAAGATGGCTGGATGGCATCACTGACTCAATGGACATGAGTTTGAGTGGACTCCAGGAGTTGGTGATGGACAGGGAAGCCTGGCGTGCTGCGATTCATGGGGTTGCAAAGAGTCGGACACGACTGAGCGACTGAACTGAACTGATAGTTGCCAGAGGAAATACAGGAGGCCTAAAATTTAAATTTCAGTTAAAAGAAAGCAATTCATTGGTATATCCCAAGGAATACGTGGGACATACTTATATTATTATTATTGTTTATCCAAAATTCAAATTCACCCGGGCATCCCGTACTTCTTTTTTTTTTTTTGCTGTGCAGCATGTATCTTAATTCCCTGACCAGGAACAGAACCCCTGTACCTCCCACGGTGGGAGCTCAGAGTTTTACCCACTGAACCATCAGGGAAGTCCCTATCTTGTACTTTTATTTGCTAAATCTGGCAATGCTAACCCTGGAGAAGTTCTAACGTTAGTTTTCTGGTTTATGAAATGGCAGTAACAACAGGAACTATTTAGTATCTTAGAAAGTCGTGTGGATGAAATGAGATCATCTATGCAGTGTACTTACCAAGGGGCATGAAACAGCATGAGTGCTCAGTAAATGTTGGCTCTTTTTTAATTTGGTATCTGTGTGTCTTAGGTAAATTCCTGGAAGTATGCTTTTCTTACAGAATTCTCTGGCTAATTTAAGGTTTAGGGAACGGCTACCCACTCCAGTATTCTGGCCTGGAGAATTCCAAGGACAGAGGAGCCTGGCAGGCTACAGTCCATGGGGTTGCAGAAAGTCAGACACGACTGAGCGACTTTCACTGAGCTTTTGGTCATACCCAAAACAGTTCTGTGACAAGCACTGTGCAGGTGAGCAGATTCTTCTCAACTAGCTCCAGAATACAAATCAAATTTTAAAATGTCTATACAAAAACCCAAATTGCCACCTACGGGCAAGTATGGATTTCCTTTCAATCACACCAAACACTAGGATGTTGATTCTGATTTGTTTTCTCTTCCAGAGTCAGCTGAAATAATATTCAAGAGGAAACTGTATGGGCAACCTTCTACATCATTTCTAAGACTCATTCATGTTATCTAAATTGCATTAAAACTAAATTGCATTAAAAAAACTGAGACCATGCTAGGCCCATGGCTCTAAGAAAAAGAACGTTTTCCCCCCTTGGCTCAGTGTTGGTATTTACATCTCTCTTTATGCTTACCAAACAAGAAGATTCTCTGAATTTATACTACAATTCTCTTTTTGCCTTTGGCTACATAACTTTTATTTTGTATATTACTCTTAACTTTAATAGATTCATTGATTTATTACAATTGATTTTTTATTACTTTCTAGAAGCAGCTAAGGTATAAATATGTGCCAAGAATATGATAATAATGTGGCTATTACTTTGTTCTGCCAGACTGACTTTGTAAAAGCTCGATCAAGTCACCCTAACCACCTGTAACAAACATGTGTGTTGTGTGTGCTCCGTCGTGTCTGACACTCTGCGACCCCATGGATTGTAGGCGGCCCCCAGGCTCCTCTGCCCATAGAATTTTCCAGGCAGGAATTCAGGAGAGGGTTGCCATTACCTACCCCAGGGGATCTTCCTGACCCAGGGATTGAACCTGCATCTCCTGCATTGGCAGGTGGATTCCTTACCACTAGCACCACCTGGGAAGCCCTGTACCATATGGGCACAGGTTTTCCCCATCTCTTTCTAGCAATAGATTTTATAGAGTATTTTGCCAAACACCATGGGTTTAGAGACATTATAAACTGTTTCTTTTTTTTTTTCACACTGTATATATTATTTCAAAAAACACGAGCTCCATGAAGAGACGGATGTTTACCTGCGCCATTGTTTGCTGTGTCCCAGCACCTAGACACACACGGCCTGAGCTGACCATTCAGTTGTTGGTAGAATGAGCTTAATAGATAAGTTGTTTCCTGCTATGTAAAACTATATTTTCTCTAGTAGAAGCTATGTTTAGTGATTCTAAGTCTCCTCCTTTCTACTCCTTTCAATGTGTTCCTTCCCTCATTTTTTTATTCTCTTTGTTTTTGAATTAAATATATTTTCACTTTTCTAGCTGCGTGCACCATGGTGAATGCCACCGCCATCCCCCTAGCCTGATAGAAGTACTTTAAGACACCCGGGAGTGTGTCCACCCGGCATAGATATGGAAGCTCGTTACTTCTTCCCCAATCCCAGCTAAACAGTTCTCAAGTCACATCAAACACAGATTATCAACAAGGCGTGCGGGCCAGGGAGTGTCAGGAGAGCTGTAGGCCAGAGCCTTAGGAGGGAACAGGCAGGAAAAAAGGCAAAATCAGAAACCAGGAAGAGGGAATGTCTCCAATTAACTGAAGGGCTGACAGGAACAAATGGGGAGGCTGGGCTGGAGAACTGGGTCATCCAAGCAAGTGGCTGGACATTAAAAACTCAGGAAACCAATCAAGCAAGGCATAAGGATCAGAATCTGCACCAGCAGCGAAAAAGGAGCTCAATACAGTTGAGCCAAAATTAGTATGGGCCAACCAAGGCTCTCTGAGAATGTCTTTCTGGGGAGGTCACTGGCCCAGTCACCTATCTGTGGTAGGAACTGAGTTGCCCATGAGTGGAGCACCCCTTATGGTCTACCAGGGCGAAGTAGGCTTGGCAAATGTGCTAAGCTCAGTCATGTCCAACTCTTTGTGGCCCCGTGGACTGTAGGCCACCAGGCTCTTCTGTCCACAGAATTTTCCAGGCAAGAATACTGGAGAGGGTTGCCATTTCCTACGATCTTCCCTACCCAGGGACTGAGCCTGCATCTCTTTAGTCTCCTTCTTTGGCAGGTGAGTTCTTTACCGCTAGTGCCACCTGAGGCTTGGCAAATAATTGGAAATGATGCACTGCACCTCAATCAATTCTGATAGTCTAAACTGTGTGACAACATGCATTTCCAATGTTCAAGGTCTTGCCGCCCCATAAGGGGCGAGAAACTAAGTACCCAGAGCCATCATTAAAGGGAGGAAAAAAGGCAATTCTGGTGTCAACCATTCTGGTTGTATTTATTATTGTATTTCACATAATTTCATAATGGTCCAAACTTGTGCCTTCTCAATGTTGAAGGACTAGGGGACTTTTTAACCCCTTTTTAATGAAAACGACTGGTGTTCCTCTCATGAGATTATCTCAGATGCCTCCAATTCTGGGAAGATAGTATTCAAGTACCACTGAAATGACTTGCAACCCAATCGTTTCCTTAACTCCACACGCTCACTAATGTTTCCATAGGCCGCAGACTTCAGAGCGGGTCTTCGTAGAAAATACTGTTCCTAAATGGAAAGAATCATTTCATGAAACCAAACAAATCTTTGTCCATCAAGTCATGATATCTAACAGAGCAGAATCTAATTTCATCATCTAACAGAGCAGTATACATTTTCATCGTCTGAACTGAAACAAAACAATCAACGATAAACCTTTTCCTGTGTGTGGGGCGGGCAGACACCTGAGACCTGGGGCTCACTCAGCCGCAGCTGTTCAAGGCTGAGCTGTGACCACCGTGACGAAAGCAGCTAGAGGGACTAGGAGACCTAGGTCCTGCTTCCCAAGAGCCCCGAATCACAGTTACCTGTGGTAGCGTTCCCCCTCTCTCCTGATCTCCCAGTGAGGCTACAGGACAGAACCCCTCACTCCCAAGTCCCCGTCAACACTTCAGTGGTTTCAGAAACAGGGTGGTGCAGTGGCTGAGGGAAAACTGGCTCTGGAGGAGGGCATCCTGGCTTCAGTTTCTCCCTCCGCCACGGTGTAGACACGGAAGCACAGTTTGGACATTCATCAGGATTTAGGCAGGCACTAATTCCTGGCCCATGAGTCCATGTTTCCAGATTTATTCAAGATATATCTCTACAAATGTGCAAAAAGACGTGGGGAAAGGATGTTCATTTCAGCAGAGTTAAGGAATAACAAGAAGCTGAGACGATCAGAATGTTATCTATGGGGGCTGTTTATTAATGGGATCAATTTTAGGAAATCTATTCAAAGGAAATATTTAAGAGAGTGACAGGTTTATATGTTCTGATTTTAAGACTTTGAAAGTATGTTTTTAAATTATATAAATAACTGGAAAATTCTAAAACAAAATACTGATGCTCAAATCTAGTTATGTAAAAGAAAAGGCTATATACTCCTGTGTATGTGAATATAACAGAAACTACAGAGAGTAAGTTAGTGATGACTTCTGAGGGGTAGAACTATGGGCTTCAGAAGCTTACTTTTCACTTCATACTTTTCAATACTGTAAGACTTTTAAAAATGCAGATGCTACACCTTTTTAAAAATAATTTTTAAACATCAGGAAATACAATAAGCATACAAAAGAAGCACATAAAATATAAATGTGCACCTTAATGAATTATCAAAAAAATCAATCTGAGTAAACTTGGCTAGGTCAAGAAATAGAACAAAACCAGTACCTCAGAAGCCACTTACCTTTTCCTTCATGATCATAATTCTTCCTCTTAAGTTTCAAGTGCTATCCTGATCATGTGTTCATTTCTTTGCTTTTCTTTCTAGCATTGATATCTAATTATTCATGCATAAATGATATGGTTTGATATTATGTTTTTAACTTTATAGAAGTGGAAAAATACAGATGTATGCTATTGTGTTTGGCTTCTTTAGTTCACTGTCTTGAAGATTTACCTATGCTGCTGTATTTGTGTCTAAAGTTGGTTAATTTTCATTGCTACATAGAAGTATATCGATTAAACATATCATATTTACCATATTCCATTCCCTTCCTGGTAAGCATTTGGGTCGTATTCTGTTTTGGCTAACACAATCAGTGCTGTTTACAAACATTCCTGTTCATCTGTTCTGGTGCACAGAAGCACCCATTGTGTAGTGTCTACACAGGATGGACTTGCTAGATCATGGGATAGTCATTATCTGTTATTATTTTATTCAATAGTGCCAAACTGTTTCCCAAAAGGAGTTTGTAACAATTAACACTCCCACCCACAGTGTCTGAGACTTGCCCACACATGATCCTGTCAGGCTTCAAACATGTTTCACCCCTCCGGGTGGCTATGTAAAAATATCTCATTGAGGTTTTAATTCATATTGCCCTGCTTACTAAAGAATTTGAAGTATTATTACTTTTATAATTTAAAATAATAATAAAGAAATATTAGATCAAGACCAGGACATATACTATCACAGAGACAGTCTTCCATATTTCTACCCATGTATCTGCAATGAGGTCGTGTGGCTACTGTCCACATCAGTTTGAACTTTCAAATTAAAACAAAGCTGCATCTATATATTCTCTATATGCACATCCTAAAGGTCCTGGCAAGAGGCTGAAAGCATGGGGAGATGCACGCATGAAGGGGCCTGGCTTTGATGTAAAAACATTTGACCAGAAAGGAAAAGAGGTAGCAAAGATCCTCGTGTGTGGCGCTTCAGCCGAATCACTTGGGACTTGGTAGCGAGTCGAGGAAGAGAATCTAAAAACGTATGCATGGGAATGGGGACAGAGAGGTGTCTGCTGCAGAGGGGTAATCTTGGGAGTGGAAAATAGACCTGGGGAAGAAAAAAAAGACTTCGTGTGTTGGTCGATTTACTGCTGAGAAACCTGAGTTTCCCTAGAGATTAAAACAATGAGTAAGGTGCAAGTGTAGTGGGTTAGAAGGAAGTAATCACGAATAGGGTCTGAAAATGAGTGGGTGAGGAACTGAAAGGGCACATGTGTGCTAAGTGGCTTCAGTCCTGTCCGACTTTGCAATCCTGTGGACCGTTGCCCCCCAGGCTCCTCTGTCCTTGGGATTCTCCAGGCAAGAATACTGGAGTGGGTAGCCATGCCCTTCTCCAGGGGATCTTCCAACCCAGGGATGGAACCCATGTCTCTTATGTCTACCTGCATTGGCAGGCGGGTTCTTTACCACTAGCACCACCTGGACCCTAACGTAAGGAAAAGCACAGAATTTGGTATCTGGAAGGCAGTAGAAGGCTTCTTCAGAGCTAGTCCCTCTCTGTTCTGACTCATCTTCCCTAACCAGGAATGTATCCTTCACCTTGTATTCATCTAGCCAAGTGTGTACCAGTCTGAGATTGTTATATTCCATGGCTTTTATAACTTCAGAGTGGTTTGTCAAGTGTTGCCTGTTGATGTGTCCAACTCGAGAGCAGGGGATTACATAGAGCTGGCCTCCACACATCCAGATCTACAGACATAAGGAAAACAGAAAACGCATTAATTAATGATAGTGTCTGCTTGCTAGTAACAGGCAACTGCTGAATTAAAACAGAAACAGCAACAGCCATCGTTAAGTGTCTTATTTCATTTAATCCTCACACAACCTTACACTGTGATCATCCCCATTCTACAAATGAAGAAACTAATACATACATTAGTCAAGAAGTTTTCCCAGTAATATAGCGGCAGAGCACAAATTTCAAACTCAAATCTGGCCCCAGAGTCATGGCTCTGAATACTAAGTGGTCCTGCCTTGCTCCTACATGACCAGCTCTGATGCTGATCATAGGAAGACTGACAAGATAGTTTGTCTTAGGATATTCTCAAACAATATGCTGAAAGTAACATTTTCTGAGACTCTTAAGTACTTCTGGCTGTTAGGTTCAGTCGCTCAGTCGTGTCTAACTCTTTGCAACCCCATGGAATGCAGCCCACCAGGCTCCTATGCCCATGGGATTCTCCAGGCAAGAATAGTGGATTCGGTTGGCTGTTAGTAGATAACAAAAGAAACATTGATCATGGGTGACTTCAGTTATTCCTCTTTTTTTGTACTTAAAACACTTTATACTGCTTATTTTTAATAACTTTTTTTTTTTTTACTACACACACAAAATATGACCATAGGAAAAATAAGTGTAGAAAAGCAAACAGGGGAAAAAATCACTTTTTAAAGACTTCATCAGTCAATACTAATTGAAATTGTTGTTGTTTAGTTGCTAAGTTTTATCCAACTCTCTCACAACTCCGTGGACTATAGCCCAACAGGCTCCTCTGTTCATGGGACTTCTGAGGCAAGAATACTGGAGTGGGTTGCCATTTCCTTCTCTAGGGGATCTTCCAGACCCAGGGATTAAACTTATGTCTTCTGCATTGGTAGGGGAATTCTTTACCACTGAGCCACCAGGAAACCGCCTAATAATCCAAGTATGTATGTGTGTATACATAGATACACAACAGTAAGACAACTTGCTTTTTTAATTTAATGTTTGGCAAAGTTATTTTTATAGTCTTGTATTATTTGGAATAATACAAGAATATTGGAATGTTGGTAGTTTTAAGTTTTTTTATTATTATAGATAACACGACAAAGAATGTGCTTGTAATGTAAACCTTACGTAGAGTATACTTACACAACTCTTCCGTTTGAGTCAGTGACGCTTACATGGTTCCTAGGTCAGCAGCAGCAGCATCAGTAGGGAACTCACAAATGTAAATCCCTGGGCCTACCCAGACCTACTGACCTAGGAACGCTGGGTCTGGGGGCCCAGTATTTCTGTACTTTAATCAGTTCTTTAGTTGATTCTGATGCATTCTAAAGTGTGAGAACCACTGTTCTAATTAATCAAGGTCACACATCCCAGTTTTATAGATGTTTTCTTAGGAAATCCACCTAATCATTTAAAATAAGACTCATTGAAAACAATATTCAGAAGTATTATGGTGAAAATATCAGATAGTCAGAAAGGATTATGTTAAAGGGAAAAGCAGAACTTCTGACATGAGACCTAATGACTGGTACAACAAACTTCCAGGGTTCTTTAGAAATACCCAGAAATATCCAACCAGTCCATCCTAAAGATCAGTCCTGGGTGTTCATTGGAAGGACTGATGTTGAAGCTAAAACTCCAATACTTTGGCCACCTGATGCGAAGAACTGACTCATTGGAAAAGACCCTGATGCTGGGAAAGATTGAGGGCAGGAGGAGAAGGGGACAACAGAGGATTAGATGGTTGGATGGCATCACCGACTCAATGGACATGGGTTTGGATGGACAGGGAGGCCTGGCGTGCTGTGGTCCATGGGGTTACAAAGAGTCGGACACGACTGAGCGACTGAACTGAACTGATTCCCATAAAATGTCTACAAAAATACACATTGAATGCCTTCTCCAGAATGCATGCCACAGTATCTTCACCTGGCTCGCTTAGTTGGTAGAACTTGAGACTCTTTAATGAATCACAAAGAGATTTCCCTGATGGTCCAGTGGTTGAGAATCCAGCTTGCAGTGGGGGGGACATGTGTTTGATCCCTGGCCCGGGAATTAAGATCTCACATGCCGTGGGGCAGTTAAGCCCACACGCCCACACCAAAACTACTGAGCCTGCTCACCACAGGGAGGATCCTACGTGCCACAGTTGAGACTCAATGCAAGCAAATAAAATAAATTTTTAAAAAATAATAGAATAAAATGAATGATACAGTAGAAAATCCCTTAGACCAGAAGTCCAAAGATTTAGGTTTTTTTTAATCATCTTTGCTACATGCTGATGCTCAGACATATCCTCTCTGAATCTCTTTTTCACCTGCAATTGAGAACTAAATAGTTGATCATTTAAGCTACTGCTTGGGGGTGCTTTGTTATGCAGCAAAAGTTAACTGATACCAGTCACCTGCAATGTTTTAATCTCTTTTTCAGGAGATCTTAAGGAAATTTGGAAAATCAGTAATATCCATTTAATAATTAGGACAGATACAGAAGTATTTATTATTGTTGGTGCAGTCTTACATGTGTGAAATGTTTCTAATCAAAAAAGAGATCTGGCTATGAACATAGAATAGAAAAGTAACCAAAGTGATCAAGGGGGAGTGAAAATAAAACACATACTAAAAGACTTTCTCAAAAAGTCAAATTGAGGATGCAATCGCAACTTAGCCCCATTTTCACAGGACCCATGCAGTTGCTCTTTTCCTCTTGATTCATTCTCAAAGGGACACAATCCATCCGGACATGTCTTTTGTTCTGCTCATTGTCCATGTAGGAGATGGTCAGCTTTCTTTCTCGGATATACTGCTGGAAGGAGTCTGTCCAGCTCCCAGTATTACTATTATTATTAGAGGAGGAAGAGGATGGTGAGGAGGGAGAATATCCCATCAAGAGTTAATATAGTGGGACTTCTGTGGTGGTCCAGTGGCTAAGACTCCACGCTCCCAAAGCAGGGCATCTGGCTTCGATCCCTGGTCTGGGAACTAGACCCCACATGCCACAACTCAGAGTTCACAAGACACAACTAAAGATCCCACGTGCTGCAACTAAGACCCAGTGCAGCCAAATAAATAGATTAATAATTTAAAAAAAAAACCATAAAAAAACAGTTAGTATAGTTTAGTACTTCAGAGTCCAAACTCAGAGGCCACTCCGTGTGGTTCAAATGCCCTATGAGCCGTGGGATCTGGGGCAAGTTACTCAATCCATTTGTGTATCAGTTTCCTCATCTGTAAAATGAGAATAACAATAGCACTGGCCTTACTATTGAGTCTGCACACTTCAGAGCCTGCCTGCCACAACTAGAGAGCCTGCATGACAAAAATAGAGAACCTAGGCACCTAGAAAGTTCGTGCGCTGAAAAGAGAGATCACACAGAAAGCAACCAAGGCCCCACATGCAGCAACTAAGATCCAACACAGCCAAATAAGCAAATATTAAAAAAAAAAAAAAGACAGTACCTGCCTCATGGGATTGTTATGAGCATCAGATAATCTGACACTTGTGAAGTGCTTAGGGTTTGTGTTTTGTAAAATGAGAGTGTCTCTGCTGTAGTGAAGTGTGGTAGGTTATAAGCACAGTCACATATGCTTTTCATTCCTACCTGCACATTTAACTGCTAAGTAACTCTGTACTCCACTCATCAAGAAACGAGGTTTATTTCTCCATCTCTTGAAACTGGTCTTGGCCTTGTGACTTGCTTTGCCCAACAGGACATTAGCAAAGGTGATGCTTGAAAAGTGTGTGCAGCACTTGGGAACCTTTTGCTCTTGGGAACCTTGTGACCACTTCACAGTGAATGAACCTCGCTAGCCTGCCTAACCACGAGAGACAAATGGTCTGGTCATCTCCACTGCCCCAACACTGGACACTGGCCAATGTCCAGACATGTAAATGAGGCCATCCCATGCTAGCCAGCACCAGCTGACCCTCCAGATGAACACAGATGTGTAAGCATCACTAGTAAAATCAGCCCTCCTGGCTGTGACCGAAAAAACCATTTTAGCAACACAACAATTTTTGAGGAGTAACAATTGTTTGTTGTTTCAAGCCACTGTATTTTTGGGACAGTTTGTTACACAGCAAAAACTAACTGATACACTAAGGAAGTAAATGGGACCTCTTATCCACTTAGCTGCTCAAGAAACTTGGTGTGATTGATGAAAATACTGTTCTGCAAGTATTGTCTCACTCTCTACCCCTCACCAAGGGGCAGAGTATATTTCTCTGACACACTGACATTGGACTTGTCCATTTGAGAAGCCTTGGTCCATGGAAGGTGAGCAGACATGGTGTCTCTGGAGACGTTAGATAGGCTGTGTGGTTTGCCTTGACTTTTGGCTTCCTACTGTCACATAAGAACATGCCCAGAGTTGGTAGTAGAATGACCAGAAAAGCTGAGCAGACTCAGAGCCCAGCCCCGCCAGTGTAAATGCACAGGCAGAGCCATGCTGGCCGATCCGCAGACATCTGAAAGAAGAAAGTAGATGCTTCTTGTTCTGAATTGCCTGGTTTTGAACTGGTCTGTAACAAGTATCATCATGGCATTAGCTGACTGGTAACTGGGCTGTCCTTGACACCCTTTTTTCTCAGCACCCACCTAGCTGGTCAGCATACCTATGGGACATTCTAATGATGGTAACGTGTAGGCAACTGGTCACACAAGCTTATGACTCAGGAGAAGGAACTGGGAAGGGGCGAGAATTGGTATCACTTGCATCCATCAGTCAGGCAAATATGATCTGGATAAGATTATGGAGCAGGTGGAGTGAGCAGAGAAAGAGAGACTTGGGGAAACCCTACAGGGTGAAATTTCTGCGCAGATGGGCCAAGAAAAGTCACTGGTCTGAGCAGGGGGCTGGGTGCTGAGCAGCTTGCCTCATCCTCAAGGTGAAGATGCAGGAGAACCCACTTTAGCCCTTCTCTAGCACAAACCAGCGCTTGTGGTTTGCTCTCAAACTACAACCTCCCTGGGCTGCAGCAACTGTGGGCTGAATCTGAGCTGGCCTCCGGGTCTAAGCACCCAGCCTGGAGGTGAGGCGGGCGGTTCTCCGGGTGTAGAGCAGGGCCCTGGGCCCCGAAGCAGTGTCCTGACCCTTTGGGGTACAGTGGGATAGAGCACAGAGGCGGGGGGCCAGCCAGGGCACAGGCTGCCTGTTCTCTCAGGGAAACGGAGGTGCCGACCTGGAGCCTGGTTCTGAGACTTATTCCAAGGTTGGAATTGAAGCTGCAGCTCCAAGGGCAACAGCGAATCATCACTTCCCATGAGCAATGGTAATACTGACCTCAGGGCAACTAAAGCAAGTTCTGGGCACTGGAGACATCCAATATATGGCCAGCCTCAGCGAGAAACCTGGGCTCCCCTGGTGCCTTAGATGGTAAAGCGTCTGTCTGCAATGCGGGAGACCCAGGTTCAATCCCTGGGTTGGGAAGATCCCCTGGAGAAGGAAATGGCAACCCACTCCAGTATTCTTGCCTGGAAAATCCCATGGACGGAGGAACCTGGTAGGCTACAGTCCATGGGATTGCAAAGAGTCGGATTCGACTGAGTGACTTCACATTCATTCATTAGCGAGAAGTGACTTAGAAACAGGGTAAACCTGTTCTAAGCTGGGGGGCCGCAGGGGCCTTAAGACCTGAAGTTGAATAGATCATACAAGCCAGGAAGGGACAGGCTGGAGCACACTGCTTATGAGTTCTGTGAATTTGCCAAGCTATACCACCTCTCTGTGACGTGGTTTCTCCACTCTGAACAGGAGACAATGTGGGTGCCTCCCTCCCAGGTTTATTGTGAAGATGAAGTGAGCTAGCATCTGTAATATTTCAGAGTGGTGCATGTCACACATGGCGACAACTGGAAGATGAAATACACTGTATCCTTCACATCTCACCTAACACGCCACTTCTGTAGGGAAGCCACTGAAGACACACCCCTCCCCCAAGACAAGGCCAGGTTCCCCTTCTGTGTGACCTCACAGTACTCTGTATTTCTCCTTCATCGCAGTGATCAGAAATACAACTAAATAACTAATCATCTCACTCTTCCCCGAAGAGAATGGAAGCTTTATGCCATTCGAAACCACTTCCGCATTAAGAGCTGCTGTATTTTAGCACCCAGCGCAGGGCTTGGCACATAACAGGTTCTCAGTAAATACTGTTGAATGAGCGAGTGAGTGAATGAATGAAAGGGGATTGCATCTTCTGAATACCCAGCACGTGGCACAGCCCGACGCAAGAGCTACTCCTTAGATGATGGGCATGTTGAACCTCGAACTTCACTTGAACTCTCAAGAGAGTCTGAAACTGAGAAGACTCTCTTTCGTTTAGTCCGAAGCTAAAACGGGACGTGGGTTTTAGCACCACACAGGTGTCAGTTACAGCCATGGAAGCTGACGGGGTATATTAGGAAAAGGATCAGCCAGGGGATGGCACAGACACAGGCCAAGGAGAAGAGACGTGCTGCTACAGATCCTGGCGGCCCTGGCTCGCCTTTTGACCCCTTTGGGTCCCTTTTGCTTCTGGGTCATGGAGGGGAAGTTTGAGATGCGGAGAAGGCTGAGCGCATGGTGGACTGCAGGTGGCTGGCTCAGTGGAGAGGTTTTTTCCTAGCAGATAAGGAAACATTGCACTAGGTTAACAACAGGCACGGCTTCACAGGTGCAAAAAATGGCTCCATATCAGCCCTGAGCCCTGAAGAGCACATGGGGTGAGAAACAAGTGTTGTCAAGAAAAGTCTTGGGAACAGCCATGCTTGAGAGATACACAGAAGAATAAATTCCTGGGAAGGAATTGGGCACAGCTGAGCAAGGCAAGGGGATTTTCTTGGATTTTGCTCTAAAATCCAAGAACTCTTCTGGAAGAGACTGGGCACTAGAGGTAATCTGTCTGCCAATGCAGGGGCTTCCCAGCTGGCACTAGTGGTAAAGAGCCCGCCTGCCAATGCAGGAGACGTAAGAGATGCAGGTTCGATCCCTGGGTTGGGAGGATCCCTTGGAGGAGGCCATGGCAACCCACTCCAGTATTCTTGCCTGGAGAATCCCATGGACAGAGGAGCCCGGTGGGCTATAGTCCATGGGATCTCAAAGAGTCGAACACGACTGAAGTTGACTTAGCCCACACGCCAATGCAGGAGACACAAGAAATGCAGGTTCAATCCTGGGGTCAGGAAGATCTCCTGGAGGAGGAAAATGGTAACCCACTCCAGTATTCTTGTCTGAAAAATTTCATGGACGAGAGGAGGCTGGCAGACGACAGTCCATGGAGTCACAAAGGGTCGGACTCAACTGAGCACACGCATACTGCATCAAATACTACAGTAACCTCAAGCACACGTAAGACCAAAAGTCGTCCACTAGGGACACCAACATGGAACTGGGGACAGTGCCTGAAATGACATCAGAGGGAAGATGCTGAGGGCCTCTAGGCAGTGACTCACTGCAATGAGTGAGAAATGAACTGGATGTAGATGTAGCTAACCCTTCCTTAGGAAAAATCAGGTTCCTTGGGCAGAGGGGTCCACCAGTGTCAAGAGAGTGCCTAGCTGTTTATTAATTTACATGTTTGTTTATGAAAAGTGAGACCCAAGCATCCTTGAAACATATCAAAGTGCCATTAGGAATGAAGTAGCTGACTATTGAAGCAAAAATCATGAGTGAACTTGAGTAATAAGCTAGCTGTTATTTGCTATCTGGAGGGAAGGTAAAGCCAAGGCAAGGAATATACTCAGTTTTCAAAGATGCATCATTCATAAAATCGATTCTATTCCGAGACACAAGGATGTGCTTATTAAGTTGCTAGGTCCTGAAAACGGGGGATTTTTCATATGCTTCATTCTCAGAGCCCAAGGTAATAAAATGAGGAATGATCAACCAAGCAATAAAAAGTACCAAAAGCACTGAGGGTCACAAAAACAATGCCTGGATCAGAAGGGAACAAGTGAGTAGGAAAAAAAGCAATGAAAATAAACTTACAAGATACTGCTAAATAGGGGTTTTGGAGGAAGAATACATTGCTCTAAATGCCCCTATAGTCAAAAAAAGGTATCCAAAGCATTAGAAAAGATGTTTGGGCTTTAATTTTTAAAAATATAGAAAGTAGCCAGCCAAAAAAGAAGAGGGTGATAAAATCTAAAGCAGAAAAAAAAAAAAAAATTGAAAAAACACAAAAAGCAGATCTGATAAACATCTAAGTACATGCTGAGAGAAATGCAATTCAAAGTACAATCTCTGTAAGTGATCTCAGAGAATATAAAGGATGGTTGACAAAATTAAAGTAGAACAACATGGCCATCACTTAGGTATCAGCTCCTATAACTATCTTAGGGGCTTCCCCCCAGTGGTTCAGCAGGTAAAGAATTCACCTGCAATGCAAAAGATGCAGGAGACTTGGTTTGATCCTTGTGTTGGGAAGATCCCCTGGAGAAGGAAATGGGAACCCGCTCCAGTATTCTTGCCTGGAGCATCCCATGGACAGAGGAGCCTGGCAGGCTAAAGTCCATGGGGTCACAAGAATTAGACATGACTGAGCGACTCACACACACACACAAACACACACACACACATACACTTCTAAGGAAGCTAAAGCTCAGAGAGAATAGGAATTTTCTCATAAAGGAAGCAGTTTTCTCTACATCTGATTGTCTCTGTTAGAAAAGACACAAAGCAGAGAAAAGTGAGGGAAAAAATGTGAAGGGCAATGATGATGAGCTGACAGCCCACATGTTTATGCACAGTTCAAAGTTATCATTATAAAAATCTATTAGAATTCAGTCAAATGTAAAAAATGACCTATAATAAACATATGATAAATGTTTGAATTGTCATACCTTAGTATCTTCTTCAGACTTTCCAGGCATATCTACTTTGTACCTTATTCTCCACCCCAATTATTTCATTAAGTCTTTTTTTTTTTTTTGGTCATGCCATGCACCTTGCAGGATCTTAGTTCCCTGACCAGGAATTGAACCCAGGCCTTTGGCAGTGAAAGCACAGAGTCCTAACCACTGGACAACCAGGGAATTCCCACATTAAATTGTTATACAGTTCTCAGAATGGGATTTTTATTTATTCCTATTTAACGGTGTGGGCTTCCCTGGCAACTCAGTGGTAAAGAAACTGCCAGTCAATGCAGGAGACACAGGTTTGATCCCTGGGTCGGGAAGATCTCCTGGAGAAGAAAATGGTAACCCATTCCAATATTCTTGCCTGGGAAATTCCATGAACAGAGAAGCCTCGTGGGCTATAGTCCATGGGGTTGTAAAGAATTAGATATGACTTAGCAACTAAATAACAACAATTTAACAGGTGAGAAAACCTAGAACTAGAAAAGTGAATGACCTGCCAAGCATCTTACACCAAGTGAGGGATAGGGCTGGGACTCACCCTGATGTCCAGTGTTCTCATAGAATTTTTTTTTTTCATTTTTTTCTGAGGTTTAATTTTAACTAATGAATTTTTAACTAATGAATTTTTAAATGATGAAGGTAACATCAATCCAAACCTTGAATTATTTGTAATGTACAAACTATTTTTTGTAATTGTAGGTGAAATAGATTATTTTCACCATGGAAATGCCTTCACTCTTATTTCTGGTCTTTTTCTTGAGTTCTTTTTCCTCAACAGTTTAACAAGTCACTTCTGGTTTGGCTAAAGTGCAATCCTAGCACAATAATGTTTCAGCTTGCAAGAAAGAACGCCCTTATTGAGTTGATAGAACTCCACCAACTGGATTAGATCTGTAAATCTTGTATATCTCATCTAGGGTGTGGGACATCTCACCATCATCTTCCACTGGTATAATTTGAAAGTGCTTTATTTTTTGTCCATGACTCATTGACAGTACAAAAGTTTTGGGGTTACTCTGACTATCCCGTACCAAGAAAACTCCATCCACTAGACCTTGCTGAATAATTAATCGCTGAGCTTCCTCTCTAGAAATTTTGTGGTGAAACCATGGTTGGGACTGATGGATAGCCAAGTTTGTGGCAGAGCTCTGTGAAGACGAGGTGGGGCTACCGTGACTGCCCAGGCGTAAACATCCTTTCTTCCTCCAAGCTAGTCCTTCTTCAACTGCAACGGAAAAGGCTTCAGTGGGATTTTCTATAATTTTCTGGTTTTCTGGCCTGAGAAGTCCATTGCTACCAGGAAATTCTCTGATTTACTTCTCATGCGAGATACACTCTGAGAACTGTAGCCACTTCTGCCTTGATAGGGATGCATGTAATTCCGGTACAGCTGCATGCCATACTTAAGCAATCTAATCGAGGTGACCCAGCACATCCTACTCTGCTCTTCTTCTGCACAGAGCATTTTCAGGTCTCGGGGCCCTCCTGCTTTGTTGGGCTTAAAGCAGAATCCATGGTTAGTCGGTGCTCCGTGTTTGTTTGTTTTTTTTGCCTGCCAGTGACACATAAATATCGCTATTGCCAAATTCGCTGGAAAAACTGCAAATGCCGTGGTTCCTTTGATATCCCTTTAGTAGAAAAATATAAACCGGATCTTCTTAAAAGGAAGTAAATCTTTTCCCAGGACTTCTTTCCCTGTTCTTTTGAATGTAAGAAGCCATGGATTTCAGGATATGTGCTTGAACTTAGAAACATCTGTAAAATCTGTGTGGGGGATATGTCACCATTGGTTTCAGTTGCAAGAGACACCATATGCTCTGGGGGAAAGTACATTGGGTTTTTAAGGAATTCATATTTGGCATAATTTTTTTCTAAAGTAGAGCTTATTTTCTTCTTCCATCCCCCAGTTAGATAGCACTTCAATCACCAGCTCGTGGTCTTCTACTGTTCTTTCTAGACCTACATGAGGCAGGTGCTCAAAAAGGGCCCAGCTGTGGTCATCAATGTAATGATTCTTCAGGACCAACAGCTGGCAAACATCCCCGGCAGTTATGTCACTGAGTACCTCTAAAGCTCTGCTGGTTTCATCTTCACTGTATACTTTAATTACCTGTTTTTTCCTTGAATTTGCTTTGGGAAACAGGCCTGCTGACAACACAGATGTAAATGGAGAGCAGCATAGCTCAGGAAAAGGGTTTGGAATAGATGGCATTTCCAGAACATCAAGATCTTTCTTTTTTCTCCTGTCTGCCGCACAGCCGCGGGTCGCGTCCGGAGGGGGCAGGAGCGCCCGCGCGTGCAGCAGGGGGCCGGTGCCAGGTCGCGGGCGTCGCCCCTCTCCTGGGCAGCGCTGCACACCTGGGCGGCCAGCGGCGAGTCCTGGGCAGGCGCGCGACCCGCGGCGCTCTGCCCATCTTGCAGGGAAGTGGCCACTGTCGCCGGCCGGGGGGCTCGGGCGTCATGGGAGGAGAAGGAGATCGGGCGGCGGGAGGCGAGGTGCCCGTTCGGCAGCGAGCGCGCTGCAGGTGCGTCGGCCTCGGCGCCTGCGCTCTGGACGCGGGCGGCTCAGACGCTCGGCCGAGCGGCAGGCGAGGCCAGAATTTTTTTTTTAAGTTTAATCTATTATTTTTTATTGGTATAATTTGTGCACCACCAGAAATTCACCCTTCTAAAATACATAACTCAGTGATCTTCAGTATTTTCACAAGGTTGCATAATCCTCGCCACCATCGAGTTACAGGACATTTCACCACCCCAAATAGAAACCTGGTCCCCATCAGCAGTCACTCTCCTCCCCCTGCCCCTGGCAACCGCTAATTCACATTCTGTTCCTGCCGATGTGCAAGGTCTGGACATTTCATATGAATGGACTCATAAATACATGGTCATTTGCATCTGGGGCTTCCCTGAGAACTCAGCTGGTAAAGAATCCATCTACAATGAGGGAGACCTGGGTTCGATCCCTGGGTTGGGAAGGTCCCCTGGAAAAGGGAAAGGCTACCACTCCAGTATTCTGGCCTGGAGAATTCCATGCACCATATAGCCTCTGGGGTCACAAAGAGTCGGACACAACTGAGCGACTTTCACTCACTTACCCCATGTGCATCCGGCTTCTTTCACTTAGCAAAATGTCTTCAAGTTTCATCCATGCTGTAGCAGGTATCTCAAGATTTAAGAGTCAGGACAAAACTTAGACATCTTTTACCAAGTCCTCTTATTTTAAAGATAGAGAACCAGAGGCCTAACTCAGCCCACATATTTAGTGACACCCAAGTCCTCTCCCTCCTAATCCCGTGTTTTTTTCTACCATGTTACTACCAAGAGATTCCACAAACAGATGAAAAATATCATATTAATTTAACATATCTGATGTTAGAAAAAAACACAGGTAAGAAAATCTGATATTTTATGAAAGGTTTTCCATTTCTGTAAGTGAAAGTCGCTCAGTCGTGTCTGACTCTTTTTGACCCCATGGACTATACAATCCATGGGATTCTGCAGGCCAGAATACTGGAGTGAGTAGCCGTTCCCTTCTCCAGGGGATCTTCCCAATCCAGGGATCGAACCCAGTTCTCCTGCATTGCAGGCAGATTCTTTACCAGCTGAACCACTAGGGAAGCCCATTTCTGTAAGGAATCCCAAAAATCATTGACTTGATGTGACACCTGAATAACACCTGATGTGCCTGTAGGGAATCAGGGCACAGCTGCCACAACATATTATGTGACTTAAAGTTAGATTTTACTTTCTATGTATAAAGGTAACTATTGAAAACATAAGGTTGGAATTACCCTTAGTGAGAGTTCCAGGTTTTCTCCTCCCCACAGATTCATGCCCTTGTCGTACTGTCCAATTTCATTAAAATAATGCCTACTTATAGCAAAAATTCCTCCAGGCATTGCAGGTGACCTACAAAGAACACACAGATATTAGATTGATTCCATATGTGCAGGCATTATGGATTTTAGCCAAAGTTATGTTGAATATAGCGAAAACAGTTAAAAACTAGAAAACACCCATGTTAGCTTCAAAATTATCTTCATATACATTTAAGTATGTACTCATTTAATTCTCATAACAGCATGTGAAGTTATTCACCAGACTTACAGAGAAAGAAATAAGGTTCAGAGAGGTTAAGTAACTCATAGAAAATCACACAAGTCTAGCTAAATTAAAATAGAGGCAAAGATGAAGGACTTGCTAGGCTACGGTGTTAGAAAATTGACTCATATAGTTTGTGAAACAAAGAGGGTAACATTAAAGGAGAAGTGAGCCTGGAGTCATAGTTATTAGAAAATGTGGGAAGTGATTTGGAGAAAGTCTCTTGAGAAACAGCCTCATAAATGCAGTTAGAAGCCCTAACAATGAGATTATTCTCACATTTAGAAATATATTTTCCAAGACTAATATCCAAGGAAAATGACCTTCTTCTCAACCTATAAAATTATAGACAGAAGCCCTTGGATAAATATTTTATATATGAATTTGGCAGACATTGACTTTTTCTGGGCTATCCACAGTGCTAGTATTCTGATCATTGATCAATATGCAACTGATCCCTGAGAATCATGTCTACATTCTAAAGCTGGACAGCTGAAATCCGAGGGATACGAACCATGTGGTATTCTGCACCGGGATAAGATGCTCAATTCAGTTCAGTTCAGTTCAGCCACTCAGTTGTGTCCGACTCTTTGCGACCCCATGAACCGCAGCACGCCAGGCCTCCCTGTCCTTCACCAACTCCCAGAGTCCACCCAAACCCATGTCCATTGTGTCGGTAATGACATCCAACCATCTCATCCTGTGTCATCCCCTTCTCCTCCTGCCCTCAATCTTTCCCAGCATCAGGGTCTTTTCCAATGAGTCAGCTCTTCACATCAGGTGGCCAAAGTATTGGAGTTTCAGCTTCAACATCAGTCCCTCCAATGAACACTCAGGACTGACCTCCTTTAGGATGGACTGGTTGGATCTGCTTGCAGTCCAAGGGACTCTCAAGAGTCTTTTCCAACACCACAGTTCAAAAGCATCAATTCTTCGGTGCTCAGCTTTCTTTATAGTCCAACTCTCACATCCATACATGACCACTGGAAAAACCATAGCCTTGACCAGACAGACCTTTGTTGGCAAAGTAATGTCTCTGCTTTGGTCATAACTTTCCTTCCAAGGAGCGTCTTTTAATTTCATGGCTGCAATCACCATCTGCAGGGATTTTGGAGCCCAGAAAAAAAAAGTCTGACACTGTTTCCACTGTTTCCCCATCTATTTGCCATGGAGTGATGGGACCAGATGCCATGATCTTAGTTTTCTGAATGTTGAGCTTTAAGCCAACTATTTCACTCTCCTCTCACTTTCATCAAGAGGTCTTAAGTTCCTCTTCACTTTCTGCCATAAGGGTGGTGTCATCTGCATATCTGAGGTTATTGATATTTCTCCCGGCAATCTTGATTCCAGCTTGTGCTTCATCCAGCTTAGTGTTTCTCATGATGTACTCTGCATATAAGTTAAATAAGCAGGGTGACAATATACAGCCTTGATGTACTCCTTTTCCTATTTGAAACCAGTCTGTTGTTCCATGTCCAGTTCTAACTGTTGCTTCCTGACCTGTATATAGGTTTCTCAAAAGGCAGGTCAGGTGGTCTGGTATTCCCATCTCTTTCAGAATTTTCCACAGTTATTGTGATCCACACAGTCAAAGGATTTGGCATAGTCAATAAAGCAGAAATAGATGTTTTTCCAGAACTCTCTTGCTTTTTTGATGATCCAGCAGATGTTGGCAATTTGATTTCTGGTTCCTCTGCCTTTTCTAAAACCAGCTTGAACATCTGGAAGTTCACAGTTCACATACTGCTGAATCCTGGCTTGGAGAATTTTGAGCATTACTTTACTAGCATGTGAGATGAGTGCAATTGCGCGATAGTTTGAGCATTCTTTCGCATTGCCTTTCTTTGGGATTGGAATGAAAACTGACCTTTTCCAGTCCTGTGGCCACTGCTGAGTTTTCCAAATTTGCTGGCATATTGAGTGCAGCACTTTCACAGCATCATCTTTCAGGATTTGAAATAGCTCAACTGGAATTCCATCACCTCATTTCAATTAAAGAAACAAAACCTACCACCATCCTATGATTACAGACTTTTAGAAACAAGATAAATGATGAAATATTTCTCTTCATTAAGCTTGAGAAATCAAAGTAATAATCTCTGCAGGCTTCCCCCTGCTCCCACTACCTCTATGCTATTTCTCCATTACCAGAAGAAATCTCACCGGATAGGTGTGGTGGGTCCTTCTGGTCCCTCGATCTCATAAGAGAAAACATGATCCCATTTAAACTCCAGATGCCAGTTGAAAGCTCCTCTCACAATAGGAGAGGGCTGGTACTCCAGGGACAGGTAATCAATGACATCTATCAGAGGACACACCACCATTTTGGGGTTCTTGGCAACGGCATTCAGCAAGGGCTCCAGCCAGACTTTATTCACCTCACAGTGGCTATCCAGAAACACTAGAACGTCCCCTGGGGAGGCAAAAACAGGCGAGTGTTAGCCCATGTGTAGGAAACACCCGACAATACAAATCGAGTTTCAATGCAACAAGTATTTATCCAACACTTACTATAAAAGTGAAAGTGAAGTTGCTCAGTCTTGTCTGACTCTGCAACCCCATGGACTATAGCCCACCATGCTCCTCTGTCCATGGGATTTCCCAGGCAAGAATACTGGAGTGGGTTGCCATTTCCCTCTCCAGGGAATCTTCCCAACCCAGGGATCAAACCTGGGTCTCCCGCATTGTATGCAGACACTTTACCATCTGAGCCACCAGGGAAGTTTGGCTATTAAGGTGCTTTCAGTTTCCCTAGGAGGAGGCAAGAAACGTATGTTTGATACTGTATCAAAAATGCAGGACAGTGTGTGTCACTGATATTCAGAAGGAGCTGATGACTGTGGGTTAGAGCTGCAGGCCCTAACCTTTTTTGGCACCAGCGATCAGTTTTGTGGATTTGGGGAAGACAATGTTCCCATAGACCAAGGGTGGGGTGAGGATGGTTTCAGGATGATTCTCATAAAGAACATACAACCTGGATCCCTTGCATGCACAGTTCACAGTAGGGTTCGTGCTTCTGTGAGACACTAACGCAGCCACTGACCCGACAGGAGGAGAAGCCCAGCGATGGGATGCAGTTGTAAATGCAGATGAAGCTTCGCTCACTCGCCCACCTCCTGCCATGCAGCCCTGCTCCTGACAGGCCATGGACCACTACCTGTCCGTGGCCCAGGGGCTAGGGACCCCTGATCTGCTTGCTCTCTCACCCAGACACATTGCCTGTGCAAACCCTGCCACCAGAAGAGAGACTAACACAGATGCAAATGTCCTTGGCTCCGCAGCCCTTCTTCCGCCCTTTTGGTTCCCTGGTGAGAAGCCAACACCAGTTCATTTCTCTTCCCCCCGGGATGTTTCTGGTTTTGCTGTACGGATGTTTGAGGATGCGCTGAGCCCCCAACACAGGAAATAATTCACATCAAGTTCCTCTCACCAGGCTTTAGCAAGCAGCTTTATCCAAAACTCCTAATTCTGACAACGTGACTGAAGGTAGCTGAGTTCTCTTACTGCTTCTCAGACATCTATTTAGAAATTTCTTTATGGTACTGTGTCAAACCTGGAGGAGGGCATGGCAACCCACTCCAGTATTCTTGCCTGGAGAATCCTCATGGACAGAGGAGCCTGGCGGGTACAGTCCATGGGGTCGCAAAGAGCCGGACACGACTGACCCACTGAGCCCACGGTGTCAGAAACTCACCTTGGAACATAACATCTGTTGTCTTCATGCCTCGATCAAAACCGAGCCAAAAAGAGCCTGACAACTTTTTTTCAATCAACACTTTGCATTTTTCATTAAAATAGCTTCTATGACGTTACATCATACAAACATTTAAAAAAATCACGTCAGCTAATTTGATAGGTGAAAAATACCATCTGGGTCTCCAAAGAAGATATACAAATAGCCAACAAGCACATGAAAGATGCTCGACATCACACATCTTTAAGGAAACGCAAGTTAAAACAGTGAGGTACCACTGCATACCACTTCACAACTATCAGAGTTAAAACAAAAAAGAGAAAATAATAACTGTTGGGAGGATGTGGAAAAATCGGAACTCTCAAACACTACTGTGTGGTGTGGTAAGTCACTTCAGTCATGTCTGACTCTCTGCAACCCTACGGACCATAGACCACCAGGCTCCTCTGTCCATGGGATTCTCCAGGCAAGAATACTGGGGTGAGTTGCCATGCCCTCTTCCAGGGGATCTTCCCAACCCAGGGATCGAACCTGCACCTCTTATATCTCCTGCATTGGCAGGTGGGTTCTTTACCACTAGTGCTAACCAGGAAGCCCAAAATGGTCCACCTGCTGTGGAAAATAGTTTGGCAGCTCCTCAAAAAGTTAAACAGAATTACCATGTGACCCAGAAATTCCACTCATTGGCACATTTTAAAAATAATTCAGGGGACTTCCTCAGCAGTCCAATGGTTAAGACTCCATGCTTCCAATGCAAGAGGCACAGGTTCGACCCTTGGTTGAGGAACTAAGATCCCACAGGCTTTGAGAACAACAACAAAAAAAAATTAAAAAGAATTCAAACGTACCCGTGTATATGCATATCTATAGCAGTACTCCTTATATCATCCCAAAGATGGAAATAGCCCAAATGTCCGCCAACAGATGAGTGGAGAGACAAACTCCATATACACATACAATGGAATATCCTCCAGCCATAAAAAATGAAGTATTAGTACATGTACATGAATCTCAAAAGCATTATGCTAGCAAAAGAGCCAGACATAAAAGGTCTGATTTCATTTCTATGAAATATCCAGAATAAGTAAATCCACAGACAGATGAAGACTGGTAGTTGCCAGGGGCTGGGAGAAGTGGAAATAAGAAAATTTCCCTATTTATGGGTGTGGGGTTTTCTCCTGGGGTGATGAAAATATTTTCGAACTAGAGGGGATGATGGTTGTACAACATAGTGACTCTGCTAAATGCTATATGCCCAGATTAACTTCCTAATTTCTCCTTAGGATCTAAAACCACTGAAGGGCCAGGACTTCCCCAGTGGCTTGGTGGTAAAGAATCCACCTGCCAATGTAGGAGACACGGGTTCGATCTCTGGTCTCGGAAGACCCCACGTGCCACGGGGCAATCAAGTCTGGGCGCCATAACTACTGAGCCTGTGCTCTAGAGCCCCCCGAGTTGAAACTACTGAAGTCAAAAACTACTGCACTCACATGCTGCAACTTCTGAAGCCTCCACGCCTGGAGCCTGTGCTCGCAACAAGAGAAGCCTCAGTAGTGAGAAGTCCGCACACTGCAACTAGAGCGTAGCCCCTGCTGCCCACAACCAGAGAAAAGCACGTGTGCAGCAACAAAAATAAACAAACAAAATAAACAGCCAAAAACAAACAAACAGATTTAAAAAAAACAAATGCTGAAAGACACTAGTTCAATGGGCCTGATAAAGGAGCTTTCCCATCCTTTCTCCTTAAAAAACATATCTGTGGAGTGTTCACAACTGAATTGCTCACTGAAGTTAAAAGTCAGGAGAAATATTCTTCCTCTTCCCTGAGTGGAAGCTTGCTTTCTGCTTTCCTGTAGCAACCTTTGTTGCTCTGGTCCAGTTGCTCAGTCGTGTCCGACTCTTTGCGACCCCGTGGACTGCAGCACACCAGGCCTCCCTGTCCTTCCCCATCTCCCAGAGTTTGCTCAAACTCATGCCCTTTGAGTCGATGATGCTATCCCACCATCTCATCCTCTGTCGCCCCTTTCTCATGCCCTCAATCTTTCCCAGCACAGCCTATTCCCACAACTTCTCTGAGAATAGCGTTTTGCAAGTTTTGTTTTCATATTTAAAAACAAACAAACAAATGCTGTGTCAACCTCTCTCAATATTTTCAGTCTCTTTCTCCCCTTGTTTCATTTTATTTTCTGCTTTTCCTTAGTGTCAACATTTTTACATTTAAACATTAGTTTGTTGTTTTTCACTTGCTAAGTCGTAACCGACTCTTTGTGACCCCATGGACCGCAGCATGCCAGGTTCCCCTGTCCTTCACTATTTAATATAGCTCATTATATCTATTTTAAATATTCTCGATTTGGTCTCTAAGGCAATTATTTTTAAGGTATTAAATGTTTTCATTTTTATTAACAATAAAATTGTTGTAAACAATAATATTTTATTTCAGTTTATTGTATTATGTTATGGCTATCTGTCTTAATTTTTTTGTTTTGAGATTGATGTTTAATAATGCAGTGCACAAAATCTAGTTATGGGGAGTTTACAGAGAATCTCTTTGTGCTTAAGTGTATGATAAACTTTTATAAAATATCCAAGCATTTCCACTTCATTCACACCATAAATCTGTTAAACATGGCCATTTGGATTTTGTGAAAAAAATTCAAGTGACTCTGCTATTTGAATTTCTCTTTTTTGTTTGTCTGCTATGTTTCCATGACCAGTAGTGTGGTAATACTATTCACTGCCATGGTAATCAGAATTTGAGTGTTTGTGTCCTGAATTATGTGACCTGGAGCAGGTCTTTAGTCTTTTGGGGAGATTAGTTTCTCTAGCTGGAAGATAAGGATGGTAAGTTCTAAAATCTCTGAGAAATTTCGCACAATGAATGGTCTGTATTTTCATTCCTTTTCCCTGTATTTCTCCTACTTTTATTTTACATATTTTATCATTTTGAAGCACATAATTAAATATCTATGTTTTAATTTCTTATTTATTTGTACTACTCACTGTCTGGGCTTCCCAGGTGATGATAAGTGGTAAAGAACCCGCTTGCCAATGCAGGAGATGTAAGAGATGAAGGTTCAATCCCTGGGTCAAGAAGATCCCCTGGTGAAGGGCATGGCAACCCACTCTAGTATTCTTGCCTGGAGAATCTCATGGAGAGGGGAGCCTGGCAGGCTACAGTCCATGGGGTCGCAAAGAGTGGGACGTGACTAAAGCGACTTAGCATGCACACACATAATCACTTTCTAATAAGCTATTGTTTAATACTTAATGCTTAAAAAAGACTGCTCATAATGACCTCATTCAATCATTGCAACAACCATGTTAGTTATATATCTTTGTTCCCATATCATGGAATAGGAAGGTGGGATTTGGAGAAGTGACTTGCCCAAGATCCCGGAACTGGTAATTGGCACATACCAAACTTGAAATGAAGGCTCTGCTTCAAAACCCAGTGCTTTTTGTTCTGTTCTCCATTACCTCCCTGGGATGTTTGTGGCGGAGACTCAGACACTGCCCTCTGCACCACATAAGTAAACATGTTAACAGGTTTTGGGAATTAGGAGGACCCCCTTGGGGAAGGGCATTCTTCTGTCTCCCACATGAGACAACAAAACCGTCTCTCGTTCTGTGTGACGGTCAAGTGACACCCTAAGTTCTCAGTGGTGTGCTCGATTTTGCTAACCTGTTGCCTTTAGGATGGCAGTTGAAACCTACACCTCATCTGCCCTCTTGGCCTCTTGATGACCATCCAGGCCAATTCAGTGGAAGAGGCTCCATTCTCATCCCCAGACTGCCTTGTATTTATTCCCCCAAATCCCCTGTTCCACTGTGGACTACCCTTTTACTCTGTCCACAGTTCCCTTATTTAAAGTACATTTCCGGACTACCTTAGTGGTCCAGTAAAGAACCCACCTGTCAATGAAGGGGACATGGGCTCATCCCTGGTCCGGGAAGATTCCACATGTAACTGGGCAACTTTAGGGAAAGAGCAAATTAGCCAAGATGGAGGTGGTCAGGCTTTCTCGCCCCATGCCTCTCGCTCTCACCCCACATTTTGTAGATGCATGGTTTTGTAATAGCTGAGCTCACTTGTAGCACTGTGAGTGTGCATCACGATGTACCTGCCTGGCCACGGGCCACATTTGTTCTGTAAGCTCCACCTGAAAGGCCTCTGAGGCTGCATTATGGCTGCGTCCGCTGGGTCAACCGTGAGAGAACACAGCGTGTCTGCTGCTGGAGCTGCTGGGCCGGTCAGGAGAGAATAAACGTGTCTGCAGTTGTGATGGCTCCTTGAGTTTCCTTTCAGCTTCCTTGCCCGCACCTCGCCTACCCTGGCTTCAGTGAACAGTGTGCACGGTGAGATGCAGCAAGACAGCAACTAAGCCCCTGAGCTGCAACTACTGAGCCCGCGTGTCCCAACACCCTAGAGCCTGCGCCCCACAAGAAGGGAAGCCACTGAAATGAGAAGCCCAGACATCACAACTAGAGAATAGCCCCTGGTCGCTGCAACTAGAGAAAAACCCTCAAACAGCAATGAAAACCCAACACAGCCAAAAATAAGTAAAGCTCTTTTAAAAATAAAAATCCTTAAAAAAAATAAATTTCCCTACACTAAGTTCTCCTGCAGACCTCCTTGTCTGATATAACCCTGACTCTCCCGAGAAGATGCTGTTTCTCATAGAAAGTCCCTCCTTGTCCTCCCTGACCACAAGAATCCTTGGGTTCAGGACAACACCAGCATTTCCTAGCTACTTATGGCTGCTTCCAAACCATAACATTCTGCTCCCATGCAAAAAAGTACCCTTTCCTTGTGATTCAGGCCATCTAATTAGAGCTTCTCTTTCTCAATTTTTCTCCACTTTGCAAAACTCTAGCCTTCGAATTCTTCCTGATGGAGTTAAACCCACCCAGCAGGGGTCATTTGCCCTCCTGCCAAGAACACAGCACAGACTCATCACAGCTGTCTCAGTTTGAGGGCAGCTTCGGTCATCACATAGGCAGCGTCACCCACAAGGGTGAGTGGACAGGCAGCCATAAATATTACCAAGAAAACCCCATCAGAGGCAGGATGATAGAGAAGAACAGGACCTCGCTGTTTTGTACAGGGTGATTTCGAATGGCCTCTCTGATAACGTGCTGCTGAACCAGATACCTGAACAAAGTGAAGTAACAGGTCACGCAGGGGACTGGAGGAGGAACATTCTAGGTGGGAAAATCACACGCAAAGAAAGGCTCTGAGATAGGAGTACGGCTGGTATGTTTGAGGAGCAGCGAGAGGTCAGTAACACAAGGGGAGAGCAAGGGGGAGGTGAGTGATGAGGGCAGGGCTTCCCTGATGGTCCAGGGGTTGAGAGTCCGCCTGCCAATGCAGGGGACACGGGTTCAATCCCTGGTCTGGGAGGATTGCACCTGCCACAGAGCAAGTAAGCCATTGGGCCGCAGCTAGCGAAGCCCACAGGCCTAGAGCCCAAACTCTGCCACAAGTGAAGCCACTGCAATGAGAACCCTGCCAACAGCAACTAAAGAGTACCCCCGCTCACCACGACTAGTGAAAGCCCAGCAACAACAAAGACCCATGCAGCCAAAAATAAATGAATGAAATTGAAAAAAAAAAAAAAAATGCAGCGTGAAAAGCAAGCATTTTTTAAAAATGTAGACTATCATCAGGATCTTAGAGTAAGGAAGAACTTCTCAAACAAGACACAAAAATCATAAAGAAAAATATTGATGAATCTGATTATTTCATTAATAAGTTAAAGCTAGTGGCCATGACTTTTTAAATGAATTTCACTTCTCTCTTCCTTTCTACTTTTCCTTTTAGGTGGCACCATGTGGCACGTAGGGTCTTAGTTCCCCCACCAGGGATGGAACCCATGCTCTCAGCCAGCTCAGAGTCTTAACCAGTGGGCCACGAGGGAAGTCCCAAAGCTACTGGCCCTTAAAGTAAGCCTCCAAAATGCAGAACAGCTCCTATGCAGTCAAAGTTTCTCTCTACTCATTTAACTCTACCCTCATCAGCCAGAAGGGAAATACAGAGTGGAGGGGGAAAAACCAACTTCCTGCGCGCCTTAGTTAGGAAATGTGGCTGGAACAGTCACGGGCCATTCCTACCGAAAGGAACGCGGGAGAGTCCCGCGCGGCCCTGTGTCCAGCAAGAGGAAGCGGATTTTGTGGTAAACTTCTGTTCAACTTCCCTGGTAGCTCAGATGGTAAAGAGTCTTCCTACAATGCGGGAGACTCTGGTTTGATCCCTAGGTCGTGAAGAGCCCCTGGAGAAGGAAATGGCAACCCACTCCAGTATTCTTGCCTGGAAAATTCTCTGGATGGAGGAGTCTGGCGGGCTTGGCAGGCTACAGTCCATGGGGTCACAAAGAGTCGGACACAACTGAGTGACTAACACTTCTATTCAATGCAAGACAGCATCAACAAAGATGGGAAGAGCAACCACAGACTGGGGAATGATATTCTCCGTGTGTATAACACAGGAGTCGTATCATAAAGGCACCTTCGAATCAATAACAAAAGGACAAACAACCCAATCAAAAAACTGACAAAGTATATGAACAGACCAAATTCATAGAAAAATCTATAAACAATCTACAAAAATATGAAAAAATACTCCATGTTGCTAGTAGTCAAGAAAATGCCAAGAAAATAAAGGATACAGCTTTTTGACCAAAATTTTGTCCAAGACTAGAATGATTGGGCTTCCCTGGTGGCTCAAATGATAAAGAATCCGCCTGCAATGAGGGAGACCTGGGTTCGATCCGTAGGTCAGAAAGATTCTCTGGAGGAGGGCAACCCAATCCAGTATTCTTGCCTGGAGAATCCCCATGGACAGAGGAGCCTGGTGGGTTACGGTCCATGGGATCACAGAGAGTCAAACACAACGGAGTGACTAAGCACAGCACAGAATGATTGGTAATAAATAACCAGTGTCAGCAAGGCTCCAGGGAGAGGGTCCTCTTATACCTTGTGATGGAGCTGTTAATTGGTGCCATCTGTTTTAGGACAATCTGGCACCATCCATCAAAATTTAAAATAAGAATCCCCTTTTGCCCAGCAATTCCACTTTTAAGAATTTATCCCATAGGTGCAAGCATTAATTTCCACCAAGGTGTAAGTACAAAAATTGCCAGTGCAATTTTTTTTTTCAGTAATTGTAAAAAATAAAAATCAGGAAAGGACAAGTGGCTATGTCAAGGCTGTATATTGTCACCCTGCTTATTTAACTTATATGCAGAGTACATCATGAGAAACACTGGGCTGGAAGAAACACAAGCTGGAATCAAGATTGCCGGGAGAAATATCAATAATCTCAGATATGCAGATGACACCACCCTTATGGCAGAAAGTGAAGAGGAATTAAAAAGCCTCTTGATGAAAGTGAAAGAGGAGAGTGAAAAAGTTGGCTTAAAGTTCAACATCCAGAAAACTAAGATCATGGCCTCTGGTCCCATCACTTTATGGGAAATAGATGGGGAAACAGTGGAAGCAGTGTCAGACTTTATTTTGGGGGTCTCCAAAATCCCTGCAGATGGTGACTGCAGCCATGAAATTAAAAGACGCTTGCTCCTTGGAAGGAAAGTTATGACCAACCTAGATAGCATATTAAAAAGCAGAGACATTACTTTGCCAACAAAAGTCCATCTGGTCAAGGCTATGGTTTTTCCAGTGGTCATGTATGGATGTGAGAGTTGGACTGTGAAGAAAGCTGAGCACCGAAAAACTGATGCTTTTGAACTGTGGTGTTGGAAGACTCTTGAGAGTCCCTTGGACTGCAAGGAGATCCAACCAGTCCATCCTAAAGGAGATCAGTCCTGGGTATTCATTGGAAGGACTGATGCTGAAGTTGAAACTCCAATACTTTGGCCACCTCATGAGAAGAGCTGACTCATTGGAAAAGACCCTGATGCTGGGAGGGATTGGGGGCAGGAGGAGAAGGGGACGAGAGAGGATGAGATGGTTGGATGGCATCACCAACTTGATGGACATGAGTTTGAGTAAACTCCGGGAGTTGGTGATGGACAGGGAGGCCTGGTGTGCTGCGATTCATGGGGTTGCAAAGAGCCAGACACGACTGAGCGACTGAACTCACTGACACAAATTATGAAATCCATATGGAATCCTATACTATGCTGGAAACAAAAACTGAGGTAACTGTCAGGCATTGTCATGGGAAAAGCTACAAAACATTAAATTGAAATGAAAAGAGGAAGTCTCAGAATAATAGAGATAGTACAATTCCATATATTTAAAAACCCTTAAATCTATGTGTGTGTGTCTATGTGTACATGTGTGTATATATATACATACATATGTACAGACACATGCATATTAATGCATAAAATCAACGTTCTGAAAAGACACATGTCATTCCGTTTTAGTGGTTTGTACTAAGTTTTGGACAGTTCACATGTATTATCTGGTAGAGGGCTTCCCCGGTGGCTCAGACAGTAAAAGAATCCGCCTGCGGATGCAGGAAACCTGGCTTGATCCCTGGGCCAGGAAGATCCCCTGGAGAAGGGAATGGCAACCACTCCAGTTTTCTTGCCTGGAGAATCCCATGGAGAGAGGAGCCTGGCAGGCTACAGTCCATAGAGTTGGACAGGACTGAGCAATGTAGTTAAGTAAGAGAATGTCTCAATTGATCAGGTCAAAATAGACCAAAAAAAAAAAAAAAAAAGACCCCGATTTTGCTTTTAGTTGGCCTTCTACTCAATAAGGAAACAGCCTTGCTAAGGAAGGGAGACATTTCCTCAGACTGCCACATGGCCGGACCCTTAAACATCACCCCTCGCCTTGGTCCTAGGTTAATTTTCTGGGAACAGCCCTCTGATTACCCGGCTTCCAGGAAGCTCGACCATCGGGATTCCCCTCGCGACTCATTCCCTTGCTGGTGTCCCGTGTCTCACAGCTCAGGAGCTGCCCTTAGCGGAGGACGGGGCTGCTGTCCCAAGGGATGCCGGAGGCCAGGTGGGACCCCTGCTCCCGGCGGCTGAGACCTCCCTTCACGAGAAGCTGCCCCGGGGGGTCCCCCAGCTTTGGGGTCTTCTGGAGTGTTCACGCCAAGGCCACGCCCTCCCGGGGGCTCCCAGCCAATCACTGCACACACTGTGTGGGCCCCCGGCAGCCGGGGGAACCCCACCGGCCACAGCGGGCCCACGCAGGACTTCAGCGCGCGCTCTTTGCTCCGGGGCTCCCGACCGGCCCACTCGAGCCCTTTCTGGGAGCCACGCAGCAGACAGAAGGGCTTTCGGGCTTCCCTCCTTCCTTGCCTCCTTCCGCCGGGGTCAGACCAGAAGCGTCCAGCCTACACTTCGTCCTCTCCCCTTCATCCTCGCAGACATTTCTCTGTAAGCACGCCTCCCTGTCATCCGGGCCTCTGCCTCCCGGAGGACCTGGACTGACCCCTCCCTAGCTTCCGAGGCCCCCATGGGGTCTGCAGCTACTTCACAGCCCCGCTCTGCCTGTAAAGTCTTGCTTTCCTCGCCGCCTTACTGGTTCCCAAGACCACCTGGGGGGCCCCCTGCATGTACAGCTCTATCCCAGAGTCAGTACCGGGGGGACTGGTCCTGTAACCGGAGGCTGAGCTTATGCCTCCCCACCCCCCCAACAAAGGATAACTTCTATTTGTCTTCTATTAGAAATAACAAATTAACAGCTTGAGGCAGAATGCTTTCAGAGTCAAAGATTTACGACTCATAAGACTGAAATATACTCCCACCCTTTGTTTATGCCATGGAGACACGCGAGGATGGTTTCCACTCGGGCAGGAAGACCTCTGGGACACAGACATGGGGTCCTGTCTGGAGTAAAACCTTCATACCTGAAGCATGGGACGCTCCGGTCATCCTTGCTCGAACCAGCCCCTCTCTCTTTTTGTTTCTTATTAATTTAATCTTTCCTCGAAAAATTTCCAAGTGATAGTCGAGTTTCTCTTTCAAATCATCTGGAAAAAAGACTCAACATTTGAAAACTGCAAAGTATATTAACCAGTTTCTCATAATTAAACCAGTTTCTCATAATTATGAGAAATTAAACCAGTTTCTCATAATTTCGATTGATTCTTAAAAACTGCTATTCTGCAGATGTTCCAAACTTAAAAAAGAAAGTTTGATTGAATGAACATGCACAAAATGTGCACAAAACGTGAACAAGAAGAGATTCAGCATTGAAATCAACTGTGAATATTCTTCTGTGTTGCTACTGAAATACTCCTTTTTTTTTTTTTTAACTTTTTGGCCACATTTTGTGGCATGTGGGCTCTTAATTCCCCGACCAAGGATTAAACCCACGCCCTCTGCATAGGAAGCACAGAGTACCAACCACTGGACCACCAGAGAAATCCATGAAATGCCTCTATTTTAATATATCATTATTAAAATTTTAATAGAAAAAGCATATATTATGGTGCTTTGGAGCATTCTGACTTTATTCATAACAGTTGTGCCTGGGGGTACTAACCCCCAGGCCGGTTATCAACCACTCAAGTCTCAGCTTTCTTATCAGTGAGAAGGCAAATCTAACATAGTCCTTGCAGGCCTGCAGTGAGAAGAAGAAATATATCACCAAGCACAGAGCCTGACACATAACAGTCACTCAATACTCAGAGGTTAATATGATGATGATAAAGGAGGTCCTTTCCTTCTTGGAAGGAAAGCTATGACCAATCTAGACAGCGTATTAAAAAGCAGAGACATCAATTTGCCCACAAAGGTCTGCATAATCAAAGCTATGTTTTTTTTTATGTTTATATGACTGTATATATAGTCATATATAGATGTGAGAGTTGGTCCGTAAAGAAGGCTGAGCGCCGAAAAATTGATACTTTTGAACTGTGGGGCTGGAAAAGACTCTTGGCATAGTTCTGAAAGGCTGGGGCCCCTGGGGACTTCCTCAGTCCTCCTGGGACTGCCCCTCCATGCCAGGATCTTCGTCCTTTGGGTGAGATGTTAGACTTCACAGTCCAGCAAAGATCCCCCGGCTGCCTGCTCATGGCTTTACTGGGGCCTTTTGCCCCACATGTGGCCAGATGTGTTGTTCAGTCAGATGAGGAACTTAGCCATCCTTCCACATCCCCTCCCATCCACAAAACCAGAAATAAACAGCACTGGACTCCTCAGATTCAGGTGGCTCCTACACAGTTCAGTTCAGTTGCTCAGTCGTGTCTGACTCTTTGTGACTCCGTGGACTGCAGCACGCCAGGCCTCTCTGTCTATCACCAACTCCCGGAGCTTACTCAAACTCATGTCCATTGAGTCGGTGATGCCATCCAACCATCTCATCCTCTGTCATCCCCTTCTCCTCCTGCCTTCCAACTTTCCCAGCATGAGGGTCTTTTCCAATGAGTCAGTTCTTCGAATCAGGTGGCCAGAGTACTGGAGTTTCAGCTTCAGCATCAGTCCTTCCAATGAATATTCAGGACGGATTTCCTTTAAGATGGACTGGTTTGATCTCCTTGAAGTCCAAGGGACCCTCAAGAGTCTCCTCCAGCACCACAGTTCAAAAGCATCAATCCTTCGGGCTGAGCTTTCTTTGTAGTCCACTCTCACATCCATACATGGCTACTGGAAAAACCGTAGCTTTGACTAGATGGACCTTTGTTGGCAAAGTATTGTCTCTGCTTTTTAATGTGTTGTCTAGGTTGGTCATAGCTTTTCTTCCAAGGAGCAAGCATCTTTTAATGTCATGGCTGCAGTCACCATCTGCAGGGATTTTGGAGCCCAAAAAGCATAAAGTCTCCCACTGTTTCCATTGTTTCCCCATCTATTTGCCAGGAAGTGATGGGACTGGATGCCATGATCTTAGTTTTCTGAATGTTGAGTTTTAAGCCAACTTTTTCACTCTCCTCTTTCACTTCCGTCAAGAGGCTCTTTAGTTCTTCACTTTCTGCCATAAGGGTGGTGTCACCTGTGTATCTGAGGTGATTGATATTTCCCCCGGCAGTATTGATTCCAGCTTGTGCTTCATCCAGCCTGGCATTTTGCATGACGTACTCTGTGTATAAGTTAAATAAGCAGGGTGACAATATAAAACCTTGACGTACTCCTTTCCGGATTTGCAACCCGTCTGTTGTTCCTTGTCCAGTTCTAACTGTTGCTTCTTGACCTGCATACAGTGCCTGACCAGTGAGTGAAATTCCTAAACAGAGCTGACACTAGCTTGAGTTCCGTTCCACTTTTTTTTTTTTTTTTTTTTTTTGGCTGCACTGGTCTTTCTTGCTGTGCATGGGCTTTCTCTCTTGTGGCGAGCAGGGGTCTACTCTCTACTTGCAGTGCGTGGGCTTCTCACCGCGGTGGCTTCTCTTGTTGCAGAGCATGGCCTCTAGGCATCCAGGCTCAGTCGTTGTGGCACGCAGGCTTGGTTGCCCTGCAGCGTGTGGGATCTCCCCAGATCAGGGGTCAGACCTGTGTCCCCTGCAGGTGAATTCTTAACTGCCAAACCACAAGGGAAGTCCCCATTTCACTTTTGAGTTGATGCATCTCAGTTGCTTCTCCAAGGGTAAACCTTCTCTTCTTTTCTTCCCTTGCCTACTCCTCTTCCTTCCATTTCTCCTCCTCTTTTTTCTGTCCCAGCCCATAGTGGGTCAGATTCACAGTAGGTTAGGTAAACCTTTAGGTAGTATCCAATATGCATGCATTGCTTCCATGAGAAAAGGACCCCACAGGCAACCTGGAGACCCCAGAGAGCTTATCCTTTATCTGGGTCCTCTCGGCTTGCCTCAGGTTTGGAATTAAGTTGTAAAATAGACAACTGAGTTCAAATGCTAAACGGAGCTCTAGAGATTTTGTTCTAGTGTTCTAGTTCTTTAAAATCAGTGAACATGAAGGAATAAACCCTTAAGTGTAGTTGGTGTGATTGGAATTCTTTCATGTAAAGCACCTGGGTTGTGTCGTTACCCTACATTAAGTCTTGGAATCATTCCCCATTTTCTCCAAATAAAATTCAAACAATGCCTTCATGAGGGGCTACCTTTTTACGTTTCTGGTTTTATGCCCACCCCATCCCTCCTAAAACTATGCTCATACATAATTTACGTAAGTCCTTTCCCAGTGATGCAGTGGTTAAGAATCCCAAGAGACCCAGGTTTGATTCCTGGGTGGGGAAGATCTCCTGAAGGAGGAAACGGTAACCCACTCCAGTATTCTTGCCTGGAAAATTTCATGGACAGAGGAGCCTGGTGGGCGACAGTCCATGGGGCCACAAGGAGGAGGACTCGATTGAGTGCACACACACACACACACACACACCCTACATAAAATAAAAAACCATTCCAAACTCCCCATATTTTCTGTTGCCTCTGGGCCATTTTCTCTGCCTAAAATACTTTTTCCTTCCCCTTCATCTATGTAATCCCAACTCATCTCAGTTCAGATGTCACTTGAAAAAAATGTTACTTTCTTGAAGTAGAGTTGATTTAAAATGTTGTGTTAATTTTTGCAGTACAGAAACTTCTACTGCTAATTTCTACTGTAGTGATTCAGTTATGCATATTATTTTTCATATGTTTTCCATTATGGTTTATCGCCAGACGGTGAATATAGTTCCTTGTGCTCTACAGTAAAAGCTTGTTGTTGACCCATCCTAGACATCACTTCTTCAACACCATCCATGACCTCTAAAGACCGGCTTGCCCCTACGTTTACCTCATGGAAGTGCTAGCCACCCCATTAGCCCAACCAGAAGGTCAGGGACCACACACTCACATCACCATCAGTGCTCCAAAGTGCCTGCCTCAACACCCACCAAAAATGTTTTTTGTATAAAATAACTCAAGTGCCACAGAGATAGCACTGACTTCAAAGATGATTAGAAAGATGGTTAGCATTCTCTCTTACCAAAATCACTCATGTCATCTACCAAAATAATTTCTTCAAGGATATACTGTGAAGTGAGGGTCATGATGCTGGACAGTGTTCGAAATAAGGCACTAAATTCTTCATTGTGGAAACAAATGATGATGCTGGCAGTAGGTAATTTGGCTGGGTATGTTTTTTTCCGACACCTGCAGAAAGAGGAAGAAAATGATTCATCTAAAAGCATTAGATGTTTTGAGGACTCGTCAAAACACTTTATTCACATTTTTCCTCTTTATTCCTTTAATTTATGATTATGATGATAAGATGACAGTACTTTTAAAATACAAAAATTTATTTAAACGTCTTATGCTGTTCTAATATTGTCTAAATCATCCCCCCCTTCTTAATGCCCGTCATAATTGCTTTTTCCTGAGACTCTGTTTTGATAAAATTAGTTCTACTTTGAATATAGTATAAACATAAATTATACCTATATTTTCATTTCTATTATAAAAATCAATTAATAAGCTTATACACATTAAAAGGTTCAAATTAACTTTATTGTCCTATCTTCAAAGAAAATCCATGTGCTATTCCTACACTTGTATAGTCTGTTGCAGCGAAGAAATGTAATAATGGAGATGGTGTAATTAGATTTCTTCCAAGGATCTGGCAAAAGATGTTTTATTATTTTTTTGTGCACTTGAGAGAAATATGGACTCTGAATTTTAGTAATATTAGTTTTTAGCTATTAAGCGTTGTTTGGATTGCTAACTTATTGGGTTGTATTTTGAAATATTTTGGTTGTAAATGATAACTGGAACTAGCTTAAGCTTAAGAAAGAGGTACACTATAAAGGGGACCCAGATGTCCCACAGGACCTAGTGACAGGCATGATCCTGGAGCAGTCAAGAGCAATTCTAACTAGAGGTTTGAAAGTCACTCAGACATGCTCCGTTACTGCTCTTGTCTTTTCTTTCTTTAATATTTATTTATCTGGGTTCCCTGGGTCTTAGCTGTGGCGCGCTCGATCTTCAGTCTTCCTTGTTGCATGTGGGTTCTGCATCTGCAGCATTCGGGCATGCAAACTCTTAACTGTAACGTGCGGGGTCTAGTTGCCTAGGGCTGGCAGTCGGGCCCCCTGCATTGGTTTCCCAGAAACAGGTAGGATCAAAAGGCTGACATTCCAGTAAGATCACACCCTGTGCACGTGTGTACTCAGTCGTGTCTGACTGTTTGCAACCCCGTGGACTGTAGCCCTCCAGGCTCTTTTGTGCATGGGGTTTTACAGGCAACAATCTTAGCCACTCAAATTCTTAGCCCCAGAATCTTAGCCACTAGATTACCAGGGAAGTCCTGCAGGTGTTAAGTATTCTATAAGGCTCATTACGGGATTCTCAGGTGGCAGAGCAGTAAAGAAACTGCCTGCCAATGCAGGAGATGCAAGTTCAATCCGTGGGTTGGGAAGATCTCCTAGAGTGGGAAAAGTCTACCCACTCTGGTTTTTTTTGCCTGGAAAATTCTATGGAGAGAGGAGCCTGGTGGGCCATGGTCCATGGTGTTGCAGAGTCAAACACGACTGTGCACACACGCACACGAGTCTCATGATGTGGCTCATATTCTCTCTCTGCAGCCTGACTTGCTTCCTGTTCTTTACCCCCACAGAATGGCTATGTCGCTGACGTCAGCATGCCCAATAGTCCAGCACTCAAGGAGAAACTGGTAAGACTTCCTCCTTCCCCAAATTCACAGGACAAGGATTCACTAGCTCAGTTTGGCTCAGGTGCCCCTTCCTGGGCTAATTGATTGTGGCCAGAGAGTGGAGTCAAAATAGAAAGTCACTCCATGCGACAAGGCGGGTGGGGTGGGAAACACCAGGGAAGGACGTGCTGGGCAGAAGCCCCACTGGGATCCTGGACAGACCTTCAGGATATTGGTGGATTGATGTCACCATGGAAGAAGAGGACCTTGTCCTTGTCAACATTTTTATCCAAGACTAGATGAAGATATAGAAGCCGTGCCTACTGGGTGGAAACAGACATCGTGCTGGAAGGGAAGAGAATATGAGATGACGGAATCAAGAAATGACCTGAGGGGGCAGCCAGGGGGGTGAATACCATGTGTCTCACGTGGTCCAAATCGTCAGATGAGAAAATGTGGCTTCCCAGAAACAGGTAGGATTAACAGGCTGACATTCCAGTAAGATCACTGCCTTGTGAATGTGTGTACTCAATCATGTCTAACTGCTTGCAACCCCAAGGACTGTAGCCCTCCAGGGGGTTTTTCAGACAAGAATACTGGAGTGGTATGTCCTTTCTTCCTCCAGGGGATCTTCCTGGCCCAGGGGTCAAACCCACATCTCTTGTGTCTCCTGCATTGGCAGGCGGATTCTTTGTCACCACTGTCACCCGGGAAGCCTAAGATCACTGCCTCATCAAAGAGTAAGTAGGTGGGAGACGGGGGTGGGCAGGGGGTGAGGGTATAACCCCAAGAATGAGAGAGATGGTGAACTCGGGCTACTGGATCACATCTCTAATATTCCATCTAGTCCAAGTTCATCATTTTGAGAAAACTACAAATTGATCCCCTTCAGAGGAACGAGACAATGATACTGAAGGAGGCTGAATTCATATCACGTGAGTGTAAACCGCTAAGAGAAACCTAATGTGTATGGGTTTCTCCAAAATTAATTGCTGAATGTTGCTGTGGTCTTTCTGTAGAGAAAACCTTTCAGGCCTAAACACGTTTCTTTTCAGGGTGAAGGTCATTTGGACAAGTGCTTGGCTGTCCACAGTTAGCTGATCTTGTGCTTCGCTAGCACGGTTCCCAACGGTCTAGTTAAAGCAGGACTGTTACGGGTTGACTTTTCCCCCTACTCCGTATTCACGTATTGGCCTCCTAACCACCAGTACCCCAGAGTAAGACCAATCTGGAAATGGGGCTGCTGTAATGAGTGAGAGGTCGTTCGGGTGGCCCTCATCCAATAAGGCTGGTGTCCTTCCAAAAAGGGGACCTGGGGACAGAGACAGACACAGGGTGATGTGAAGAGACCCAGGAAGAAAAGGGCCGTCTCTAAGCCAAGGAGAGGGGCCTGAACCATCCTCCCCGCAGCCCAGAAAAGAACCAACCCTGCCGACCAAGGTTTCTGACTTCCTAGCCTCCAGAGACCCGTGAGACAACAAACCGCTGTCACTGGAGCGTGCCAGTTTATGGTACTTTATTACAGCAACCCTACCAACCCAGCTGAAGAATGTTGCACTTTAATGTGCAGAAACATTCCTGAGTTTCTTTCCAGATGCATGTTTGATTAAGTACGTCTGGGGTCGGGCCTGGCATTCAGTGGGGCTGACACGCTTCTAGGGGCTCCCAGTGCTGCTGGTCCTCAGGCCACACTCTGAGTCGGAAGGGTCTAGTGGGCACTACACGAAGTAACAATCCTCTAAGCGTACGATCCCGCATGCTGGGGGGCAACAAAGCCCATGCGCCTCAGCTACTGGGCCTGCGCTCAGAGCCTGCAAGCCGCAGCCACTGGAGGCTGAGCACCTAGAACCCATGCTCTGCAACGAGAGAAGCCACCACCATGAGAAGCTCGTCCTCCACGACTAGAGAGTAGCCCCTGGTCGCCACAACTAGGGAAAACACACGCAGCAACAAAGACCCAGCACAGCCAAATATAGAAGAACTGTTTTTTTTTTAAAAAAACCCTAATGTATATAGCTGAATCCTAATCAGAATAAAATGAATGTTTACAAATGTGTTATTATCATCTAAGGAAGAGATGAAACAAACTATTTTAATCTTATAGAAGGGCAAAAAGACCACAAAAATACATCAAAAGAAAGAAGAAATAACCCCAGAAAGGCAACTAGAAACTAATGAGTTAGAAGACAAAAAAAGTAAAATTGATAAATCAAAGCAAAAGTTAGTTTTCTGGAAGATGACTAATATATACACATTTCTATCCAGCTTTTGAAATCGAGAAGAAAAATGTACAATAAGAATGAGAATGAAGGCAAGGTGACAGAAAAGGTGAAAGAGAATTACGAAAACAGGATGTGTGACTTTAAGTCAATAGATCTGAAAGTAGATGAAGTAGATTTTTATTAAAATAGATAGTTCTGAATAGACCCTAGAAATAGAAAGCCTGAGCAGAGCAATCAAGAGCCTTAGAAAAAACTAAACTTGTTCCATGTCTGACAGCAGAGAATGGAGCAGTGGTTCATAATTACCAGACAAGTTCCAATTCAAAATAAGAAATACATAATGATAGTATTTCAATGATTTTAGAGCATAGAGATATAGAGAAAACATACAAATTCATTTTATGGAACTAGTATAAATTTGATATAAAAATGTGATGAGAGTAACTCAAAGAACAAAAAAAGCAGAGTTTCTTAAACTTGAGTCTTGCATACGCTCAGAAGAAAAAAACTGTCAGCCCTCCAGGGATGATTTCAGTTACCTTAATGTTTCCCAAATATGCATATGCAAACAAAACTCAATCTTGTGTTTATAAGCTCTTGGAGGTGGTGGTGGTGATGCGTGCTCAGTCATGTCTGACTCTTTGTTACCCGTGGACTGTACCCCTCCAGGCTCCTTTATCCATGGAATTCTCCGGGCAAGAATACTGGAGTAGGTTGCGATTTCCTTCTCCAGGGGATCTTTATTACCCAGGGATCGAACTTGCATCTCTCGTGTCCCCTGCATTTGCAGGTGAATTCTTTACCACTGGTACCACCTGGGAAGCCTCTTATAAGCTCTTATATAACCATAAATAAAATCGTAAAAAAATTAGTAAAATACAGCTAAAAACAGTTAAATTACAATTAAACTAATTTTACTTTCGGGTTGTGTTTTGCTGAAATGAAATCACTGCATACAACATGTGTGCTTCCTGTTACAGGAAGGTTTCTTTATATTAGACAAGTCAGTGCTTGGGTGCTAAGTCAATTCCGTCACGTCCAACTCTTTGCTGCCACATGGACTGTAGCCCACCAGGCTCCTCTGTTCACGGGATTCTCCAGGCAAGAATCCTGGAGTGGATTGCCATGCCCTCCTCCAGGGCATCTTCTCCACCCAGGGACTGAACCCTCATCTCTTCCACCTCCTACACTGGCAGGCGGGTTCTTTACCACTAGCACCACTAGGGAAGCCCTGACTAGCCAGTGCTACTAGGTATTATATGACTGCTCACATCTCCAAGGACACAAAATTTTTAAATTTTCACAGAGAAATTGTAGACTTCTGAGGAACACTGATACAAACTAATTAATTTATACAGGTCAAAACAATTAGACAAAATATTAGCAGATCAAATAAAACAGCATTTTAGAAAAATAGTATAAATAAGGTTAGTTTATTTCAGGAATGTAAGGATGGCTCAACATAACTTATCAATAATTTGATGGAGGAAAGCCATAGTGATCATTCTAAGAAATTATTTGATAGAATTTAGCAGTCATTTCTCATTAGAATAAAATCCTAAACCCACTCTCAATTGACATAGCTTTGGCCAGTCATTGAACATGCCAGAAGTGGACTTTGCTACCAACAGAGCAATTCTGTTGCTCCTCCAGAATCCTCTGGCATTATTGTGACACATCCATGAGAAGAACCATTTTTAAAGAAAGGAAAGGAAAATTAATGTCAATAAATAAAGGAGAAAATTTCAAGTGAAGGGACAGAAAGAAATGTCTTTAGTGTAATCAAAAGTATTTAGCAGAAATCAATCACAAACATTAAAAAATTAAATCCTAAAAAAATAATTCCCAACTACAAGGCCAACAACACTCTGATGATAAAACCAGACAAGGATGTTCAATAGCGCTCTCACAAACACTGATGTAAAATTCCAAACAAAATTTTGGATTTTCAGCAAAATCAAATGCAATAATATATAAAAAGGATAAGGCATCATGACCAAGTAGGGGATATCCCATAAATGTAGCCTCTATTTAACATTAGGAAATCAACATAATTTACCATCTTTACAAGCTAAAGATACACATATCTCAATGCACAGAAGAAGATATGACAAAATCCAACATCCATCTGATGAAAAACTCTCAATAAACTAGGAAAAGAAGAGAATTTCTGCAACCTGAAAAAGAACATCTATGAGAAGGCTAAAAATAACATCACACTTACTGGTGAAAAACTGAGTGTTAAGATCAAGAACACAACAAGGTTGTCCAATATCACCCCTTCTATTCAATGCTGTACTAGAGATTTTAGCCAGTGTGATAAGTTAAGACAAAGAAAAGCATCCAGATTGGAAAGGATGCAGATGTCATGATCATCTTCGGAGAAAATCCAATGAAAAATTTTTGTGATCCTGGTCTAAGGAGGAACAAATTATAAAAAATATTGAACTCCATTAAAACTAAAAACTTTTGTTTTTCAAAAGGTACTGATGAGAAAAAAAAAAAAAAAAGGTACTGACTATTGACAGAATGAAAAAACAAACCATGGACTAGGGGAAAATATTTGTAATCATATATTTGACAAAGGTCTTACACCTAAATATATAAAAATTCCCCAAAACTCAATAATAAATAAATTTTATCATTATTTTAATTTTTAATTGCCAATTTTAAAACAGGCAAAATATTTAAAGTTTAAATTTAAAATGGGCAAAATGTAAAAAAGATACACAGATAGCAAATAAACACGTAAATAGATGCACAATATCATTAGGTATCAGGAAAATGCAAATTAAACCTCCGTGAGATCCCACTACACATGCATTCGAATGGCCAAAATTAAAAAGACTGTTCACACCAAATGTTGGCAAAAAGGTGGAGGAATTGGAAACTTCACAGATTGCTACAGTAATCAAAGCAGTATGGTACTGGCACAAAAAACAAACAAACACGTAGATCAATGGAACAGAGTAGAAAGTCCAGAAATAAACCCACACATATGGTCAATTAATTTACATAACAATGAGCTCAAACAAATGAGCCAAGAATATAAAATGTGGGAAAAATTCTCTTCAATAATTGGAAAAACTCAACAGCCTCATGCAAAGAAGGAAATTTGATCTCTATCTTATACCATACCCTCAAGTTAATTAGAAATGAATTGAGTTCAGTTCAGTTCAGTTGCTCAGTCATGTCCAACTCTTTGCGACCCCACGAACCAGAGCACATCAGGCCTCCCTGTCCATCACCAACTCCCGGAGTTTACTCAAACTCACGTCCATCGAGTCAGTGATGCCATCCAGCCATCTCATTCTCTGTTGTCCCCTGCTCCTTCTGCCCCCAATCCCTCCCAGCATCAGGGTATTTTCCAATGAGTCAACTCTTTGCATGAGGTGGCCAAAGTATTGGAGTTTCAGCTTCAGCATCAGTCCTTCCAATGAACACTCAGGACTCATCTCCTTCAGGATGGACTGGTTGGATCTGCTTGCAGTCCAAGGAACTCTCAAGAGTCTTCTCCAACACCACAGTACAAAGGCATCAATTCTTTGGGGTTCAGCTTTCTTTACAGTCCAACGCTCATATCCATCCATGACCACTGGAAAAACCATAGCCTTGACTAGATGGACCTTTGTTGGCAAAGTAATGTCTCTGCTTTTTAATATGCTATCTAGGTTGGTCATAACTTTCCTTCCAAGGAGTAAGCGTCTTTTAATTTCATGGCTGCAGTCACCATCTGTAGTGATTTTGGAGCCCCAAAAAATAAAGTCTCTCACTGTTTCCACTGTTTGCCCATCTATTTCCCAAAAAGTGATGGGACCAGATGCCATGATCTTAGTTTTCTGAATGTTGAGCTTTAAGCCAACTTTTTCACTCTCCTCTTTCACTTTCATCAAGAGGTTTTTTAGTTCCTCTTCACTTTCTGCCATAAGGGTGGTGTCATCTGCATGTCTGAGGTTATTTACATCTTCTCCCGGCAATCTTGATTCCAGCTTGTGTTTCTTCCAGCCCAGGGTTTCTCATGATGTACTCTGCATATAAGTTAAATAAGCAGGGTGACAATATACAGCCTTGACATACTCATTTTTCTATTTGGAATCAGTCTGTTGGTCCATGTCCAGTTCTAACTGTTGCTTCCTGACTTGCATACAGGTTTCCCAAGAGGCAGGTCAGGTGGTCTGGTATTCCCATCTCCTTCAAAATTTTCTACAGTGTATTGTGATCCACACAGTCAAAGGCTTTGGCATAGTCAATAAAGCAGAAATAGATGCTTTTCTGGAACTCTCTTGCTTTTTCAATGATCCAGCGGATGTTGGCAATTTGATCTCTGGTTCCTCTGCCTTTTCTAAAACCAGCTTGAATATCTGGAAGTTCACAGTTCATGTACTGCTGAAGCCTCACTTGGAGAATCTTGAGCATTACTTTGCTAGCGTGTGAGATGAGTGCAATTATGCAGTAGTTTGAACATTCTTTGGGATTGTCTTTCTTTGGGATTGGAATGAAAACTGACCTTTCCAGTCCTGTGGCCACTGCTGAGTTTTCCAAATTTGCTGGCATATTGAGTGCAGCACTTTCACAGCATCATCTTTCAGGATTTGAAATAGCACAGTTGGAATTCCATCACCTCTACTAGCTTTGTTCATAGTGATGCTTTCTAAGGCCCATTTGACTTCACATTCTAGGATGTCTGGCTCTAGGTGAGTGATCACATCATCATGATTATCTAGGTTGTGAAGATCTTTTTTGTACAGTTCTTCTGTGTATTCTTGCCACCTCTTCTTAACATCTTCTGCTTCTGTTAGGTCCATACCATTTCTGTCCTTTATCGAACCCCTTTGCATGAAATGCTCCCTTGGTATCTCTAATTTTCTTAATGAGATCTCTAGTCTTGCCTATTTTGTTGTTTTCCTCTATTTCTTTGCACTGATCACTGAAGAAGGCTTTCTTTTCTGTCCTTGCTATTCTTTAACTCTGCATTCAAATGGGAATATCTTTCCTTTTCTCCTTTGCTTTTCACTTCTTTTCACAGCTATTTGTAAGGCCTCCTCAGACAGCCATTTTGCTTTTTTGCATTTCTTTTCCATGGCGATGGTCTTGATCCCTGTCTCCTGTACAATGTCATGAACCTCCATGCATAGTTCATCAGGCACTCTATCAGATCTGGTCCCTTAAATCTATTTCTCACTTCCACTGTAAAATCATAAGGGATTTGATTTAGGTCATACCTGAAAGGTCTAGCGGCTTTCCCTGCTTTCTTCAATTTCAGTCTGAATTTTGAAATAAGGAGTTCATGATCTGAGCCACAGTCAGCTCCCGGTCTTGTTTTTGCTGACTGTATAAAGCTTCTCCATCTTTGGCTGCAAAGAATATAATCAATCTGATTTCGGTGTTGACCATCTGGTGATGTCCATGTGTGGAGTCTTCTCTTGTGTTGTTGGAAGAGGGTGTTTGCTATGACCAGTGCGTTCTCTTGGCAAAACTCTGTTAGCCTTTGCCCTGTTTCATTCCCTACTCCAAGGCCAAATTTGCCTGTTACTCCAGGTGTTTCTCGACTTCCTACTTTTGCATTCCAGTCCCCTATAATGAAAAGAACATCTTTTTTGGGTGTTAGTTCTAAAAGGTCTCGTAGGTCTTCATAGAACCGTTCAACTTCAGCTGTGATGGACCTCGAGGAAGCATGGCGGTTGCGATGAACGGCGCAGAAGCGCAGCCGAGAGGAGCTACCCCTTGCCCAAGGTCAGAGGCTGCGACCGAGAGTGCAGGCTCCTGCGACGCGCAGGAGTGGCCAAGAGGAGTTACCCCACGCCAGAGGTCAGGGGCGGCGGCGAAGAGGAGCTACTCCACCTTCAAGGTCAGAAGGGGCGGCCGTGAGGAGATACCTCTCCTCCAAGGTAATAAGTGGCAGCTACACTTTGCTGGAGCAGCCCTGAAGAGATACCCCATGTCCAAGGTAAGAGAAACCTAAGTAAGATGGTAGGTGTTTCGAGAGGGCATCAGAGGGCAGACACACTGAAACCATAATCACAGAAAACTAGCCAATCTGATCACAGGACCACAGCCTTGCCTAACTCAGTGAAACTCAGCCATGCCGTGTGGGGCCACCCAAGACGGACGGGTCATGGTGGAGAGGTCTGACAGAATGTGGTCCACTGGAGAAGGGACTGGCAAACCACTTCAGTATTCTTGCTTTGAGAACCCCATGAACAGTATGAGAAGGCAAAATGATAGGATACTGAAAGAGGAACTCCCCAGGTCGGTAGGTGCCCAATATGCTACTGGAGATCAGTGGAGAAATAACTCCAGAAAGAATGAAGGGATGGAGCCAAAGCAAAAACAAGACCCAGATGTGGATGTGACTGGTGATAGAAGCAAGGTCCGATGCTGTAAAGAGCAATATTGCATAGGAACCTGGAATGTTAGGTCCATGAATCAAGGCAAATTGGAAGTGGTTAAACAGGAGATGGCAAGAGTGAATGTTGACATTCTAGGAATCAGCGAACTAAAATGGACTGGAATGGGTGAATTTAACTCAGATGAACATTATATCTACTACTGTGGGCAGGAATCCCTTAGAAGAAATGGAGTAGCCATCATGGTCAACAAGAGTCCAAAATGCAGTACTTGGATGCAATCTCAAAAACGACAGAATGATCTCTGTTCATTTCCAAGGCAAACCATTCAATATCACGGTAATCCAAGCCTTTGCTCCAACCAGTAACACTGAAGAAGCTGAAGTTGAACGGTTCTATGAAGACCTACAAGAAATGAATTAAATGAATATAAGACCTAAAACTATTAATCTCCTAGAAGAAAAGATAGGCAATAAGCTCTTTGACATCAGTTTTGAATTTTCATAGATCTGACACCAAAAGTAAGTGTAAAAAAAGGAAAAATAAACAAGTGGGACTATATCAAACCAAAAAGCTTCTGCACAGCAAAGGAAACCTTCAAGAAAAGAAAAAGGCAACCTACCGAACAGGAGAAAATACTTGCAAATCATACATCTGCTAAGGTGTTAATATCTAACATATGTAAAGAAGTCACACAAGTTAATAGTGAAAAAACAAACCAATCGGATTTAAAAATGGGCAGAGGATCAGAAGAGACATTTTTTTTTCCCCAGAGAAGACATACAGATGGGCAACAGACACATGAAAAGATGCTCAATGTCACAAATCATCAGGAAAACGTAAATCAAAACCACAATGACATACCACTCCACACCTGTCTGAAAGGTTCTTATCAAACAGCCAATAAGTAACAAGTGTTTGGGGTATGTGGAGAAAAGGGAATCCTTGTGTGCCATTGGTGGAGATGTAAATTGGTGCAACTATTATAGAAAACCAGTATTGGAAGTTCCTCAAAAAATTAAAAATAGAACTGCCATATGAGCCAGAAATTTCACTTCTGGGTATTTATCTGAAGAAAACAAAAGCACTAACTCAAAAAGATGTATGTACTCGCCGCCCCCCCCCCCCCCCGTCATGTTCATTACAGCATTATTTACAAGAGCCAAGACATGGAATCAACCTAAGTATTTATGAGTGGTGAATGGATAAAGAAAATATGATCTATATCTATACATCTATATCTATAAAATTCCTCCATTAAAAAGGAGGAAATCTTGCCTTTGCAACAACATGAATGGATCTTGAGGGCATTTTGCTAAGTGAAACAAGTCGGAGAAAGACAAATACCACATGATCTCATATACGCATAGAATCTAAAACAAAGGAACAAAAAACAGTACCCCTCCCCCCAAAAAAACAACTTCGTGGATCCAAAGAACAGACTGGTGGTTGCCAGAGGTGGGTGAAGGAGATAAGAAAGGTACAAAATTCCAGCTGTGAAATAAATGTCATGGGGATGTAAGGTACAATATGGCAGCTGTAGCTGAAAATACTGTATCGCATATTTGAAAGTTACTAGGAAAGAGGATCTTTAAAGTTCTCATCACAAGGAAAAAAAAAATTGTATTCATGTATGGTGCTCCTGTGCTGGGCTCAGTCCCTTCAGTCCTGTCCGACTCTTTGTGGACCCATGGACTGTAGCCCACCAGGCTCCTCTGTCCATGGAATTTTCCAGGCAAGAGTTCTGGAGTGGGTTGTCGTGCCTTTCTGCAGGGGATCTTCCTGACCCAGGGATCAAACCAGTGTCTCCTGCATTGCAGGCGGATTCTTTACCGCTGAGCCACTGGGAAGCCCCTGGGTATGGTGATCAGTGTTATTTAGACTTACTGTGATGATCGTTTTGCAATATATACAAATATCAAATCATTATGTTGTATATCTTAAACGAATATGTAATATGTAAAAAAAAAATATCAGAGGGAACATACATGACATTCCTGGTATCTGGCACGTTTCTGTAGTGGCCCAGGTTTTTACTGATAATGGGATTAAATCCATATGTTGAATATCCATGCCTAAGTTCTGGGATTGAATAGTTAAAATTCTCACCTGAAAGAAAAGGTGTTAAGTCACATAAGTATAGGTTTACCACCGTCACGTTGATAAAGGACAATAACAAAGATATCCTGAATTCACTCCTTTTATAACATGTCAGAGTAGTTTTTGTGGAACCTAAACCTATCACCTGCACCAGATGACAAGCTTAAAATCAAAGGATTCACACACACTAAAGCAGAGCCCTTAGCAAAACCTGAACAATGAGTTACCCTCAGTCATTCAGTCTCTTCAGAGAAGTTATGTGCTCAGCCTCCTTGGTCACATCACGATTCACAACCGTCCTGCGAAGCTATATTGACTGAGGGGTTTAGGGGAGGTGAGAGCTAAAGTCCCTCTTCCAGAACTCTGTTTAAGAGAATACAATAAGATGACCGAGGACAGCCAACACAGCAGTATGCAGCGGTGTTAGTCACTCGGTCAAGTCTTGACTCTTTGTGACCCCATGGACTGCAGCCCACCAGGCTGCTCTGTCCATGGGATTCTCCAGCAAGAATACTGGAGTGGGCTGCCACTGCCTTCTTTAGGGGATCTTCCCGACACAGGGATTGAACCCAGGTCTCCCCCATTGCAGGCAGACTCTTTACCAACTGAGTCACCAGGAAAGCCCATTAGTCATAACAATAAATAAAGTTGGCAGAAAGTGAAAGAAAGTGAAGTTGCTCAGTCCTGTCTGACTCTTTGTGACCCCATGGACTGTAGCCCACCAGGCTTCTCCATCCATGGAATTTTCTAGGCAAGACTACTGGAGTGGGTTGCCATTTCCTTCTCCAGGGGAATTTCCCATTAAAAGATAAAAACTAAAAAAAAAAAAAAAGATTAAAAACTCTTAGATGGTAATAAAAACCAAAATGAAACCATAAAAGATAAATAAGATGAACTAAAATGGTTAAAAGTGGAAGAATGTTCAAAGAATACAGGAGTCAAAATATTTTTTAAAGTATAAAATTCACTGGAAGGACAACCCAGAAAGTCATTTTATACTTACAATAAGTTACAATAAAGATTTAATAGTCATGATCTTGTAGACATCAAGTAATGCTGCAACAAACTACTTAAGGAAAAATTGTTAAATATATCAATATATACTGCCACAAATAAACAGAAATGCAATTTTTTAAGAACAGCTGCAAATCAGAGAAAAAGTCAGAAACTTGAATAATGTAATTAGTTAAGTTTCCTTAGTAGATTTACATTGTGCTCTGTTTATGGGAGAATGAACTGTCTTTTCCATTGCCTGAGGAATGTTTTCCAAAACTGATATAAATTCTATGTTGCTTATAAAGCAGGTTCCTATCAAAAATCAGTGACCTCATTTCTTTTAGGTCCTCTTTCTTACAACTAAAAAAATCCTTGGCATGACACAGCAGATAAGCATGGGGTTCTCTGAAGGATGAAGGTAAGGGGGCAGATTGGCTAGGGATCTCAGGACGGGAGGAAGGAGACAGTGGGCTCCTGATTTCTCTGTTGTCTCCTGTAAATCCCAGACAGTTCAGTTCAGTTCAGTTCAGTTGCTCAGTCATGTCTGACTCTTTGCGCCCCCATGAACTGCAGCATGCCAGGCCTCCCTGTCCATCACCATCTCCCGGAGTTTACTCAGACTCATGTCCATTGGGTTGGTGATGCCATCCAACCATCTCATCCTCTGTTGTCCCCTTCTCAGACAGGGTGCTGTCAAAGCCTGCAAGTGGAACCACTAATAGGCGCAGACAAAACGAGCTCCCAGATAAGCCTGTTCCACCTATCCACAGGGCCAGGAAAGGGGACAGATAAAACCACGGAAAACTTTTGGCAACAGCCTCTCTAGTCCAACCAGCACCAACGGGAGAACCACAGCGCCCCCTGTGGCTCCCAGTAACACATATGCGTGCTCAATCGCTCAATAGTATCCAACTCTGACCCCATGGACTGCGGCCGGCTAGACTCTTCTGTCCGTGGAATTTCCAGGCAAGAATACTGGAGTGGGTTGCCATTTCCTTCTCCAGGAAATAATACATAATGATCCTAAATAGAAGCATGCCAAAAACCAGCCTCAAAATACATGAAACAAAGCCCAATAGAGTTGAAAGTAGAAACAGAGAAACCCACAATTATAATCAGGGTCTTCAACACCCACTCTTAACAACTGTCAGAACTACCAGCCAGAAACTCAGCAAGGATACAGAAGAACTGAACAATACAATCAACCAACCGGATCTAATTGAGATTTTATATATATATATATATATATATATATATATATATATATATATATATATGAAGCACTTCACCTAACAATATAAGAATACAATTTTTTTTTCAAGTATCCATGGAGCATTCACCAAGATAGACCATATCCTGGATCATAAAACAAACCTCAAAGAAACCTAGAAGAATTGAAATCAGGCTCTCCTCCTTACTAAGGAGTAGTAAATTTTGCTTCTGGAATATGTGCTGTGTTCAGTCATGTCCGACTCTTTGTGACCCCATGGACTGTAGCCCACCAGGCTCCTCTGTCATTGTAATTTTTGAGGCAAGAAGCCTGGAGTGCGTTGCCATTTCCCACTCCAGGGGATCTTCCTGACCCAAGGATTGAACTCTTGTGTCTCCTGTTTTGGCAGACGAATTCTTTCCCACTGTGCCACTTGGCTTATTGAATAAAACGCACCTTTTATTTTATAATGCTTCTTGAATAAAACCCTTCAAAACAGAATAAAAATGTACAGCATGGTGACTACTGTTAATATGCTGTATTACATACCGTATTGTACACTTGAAAGTTGCTAAGAGAGTAGACCTTAAAAATTATCATCACATGAAAAAAATTTAACTATGAGTGATGATGGATGTTAATGAAGTTTATTGTGGTAACTGTTTTGCAATACATACGTGCATATGTGCCTGCTCAGTCCCTTCAGTCCTGTCTAATCTTTGCGACTCTATGAACTGTATGTAGCCCACCAGGCTCCTCTGTCCATGGGATTCTCCAGGTAAGAACACTGGAGTATGTTTCACGCCCTCCTCTAGGGGATCTTCCCAACTCAGGGATAGAACACACCTCTCCTGCATTGCAGATGGATTCGTTACTGCTAAACCCCTGGGGAAGTGCTTGTAATGTATACATATATAAAAATCATTGTTGTACACCTAAAACAAGCACAATATTATATACCAATCACATCTCAGTTTTAAAAAGAATGAAAAGAGAAGGCACAGACTTGTGCAAAATATTTGCAACTCACGTATCAAAGGATTTGAAACTAGAATATATTTTTAAAGTCTTAGAAATCCCAATCTTTAAAGTCTTAGAAATCAGAAGACAAACATCCCAATTTAAAAATGGACAGGGACTTCCCTGGTGGTTCAGTGGTAAAGAATCTGCCTGCCAATGCAGGAGACACAGGTTTGATCCCTGATCTGGGAAGATACCACATGCCTCTGAGCAACTAAGCCCAAGGGCCAAAACTACTGAAGTCCTAGCTCCTAGAGCCCGTGCTCTGAAATAAGAGAAGCCCACACACCATAACTAGAGAGTAACCCCCACTCGCCTCAACTAGAGAAAAGCCTACGCAGCAACAAAGACCCAGCACAGCCATAAATAAATGAAAAGATGGACAGAAGACTTGGAGAAATACCTTAGAAAAGAAGATGGATGTGTAGCCATTAAGCACATGAAAAGGTGCTCAAAAATCCTTAGTCATGGGAAAATGCAAATTAAGGCGACACTGATACCTACCATTTCTCACCCATCATAATGGCTAAGACCTAAATATCTGACCATGTCAGCTGTTGACCAATCTGGAGAAAATGTATTCTCCTCCACTGCTGAAGGGAATAGAAAATGGCACCCTTACTTTGGAACACGGTTTGTCATTTTCTTTAAAGCTGAGCATTTTGTTGTGGTTCAGTTGCTAAGTCATGTACGACTACTCTCTGCAACCCCATAGACTGCAGCAGCCAGACTTCCCTGTCCATCATCAACTCCTGGAGCTTGCTCAAACTCATGTCCATTGAGTCAATGATGCCATCCAACCATCTCGTCCTCTGTTGTCCCCTTCTCTTCCTGCCTTCAATCCCTCCCAGCATCAGGGTCTTTTCCAACGAGTCAGTCCTTCACATCAGGTGGCCAGAGTATTGGAGCTCTACCTTCAGCATCAGTCCTTCCAATGACTATTCAGGACTGGTTTCTTTTAGGATTGATTGGTTTGATCTCCTTGCAGTCCAAGGGATTCTCAAGAATCTTCTCCAACACCACAGTTTGAAAGCATCAATTCTTTGGCACCCAGCCTTCTTTATGATCCAACTCAGACATCTGTACATGACTACTGGAAAAAGCATAGCTTTGACTGCATGGACCTTTGTTGGCAAACTGATGTCTCTGCTTTTTAATACACAGTCTAGGTTTGTCATAGTTTTTCTTCCAAGGAGCAATTGTCTTTTAATTTCTTGGCTGTAGTTAACCATCTGCACTGATTTTGGAGTTCAAGAAAACAAAATCTGTCACTGCTTCTACTTTTGCCCCTTCTCTTTGTCATGAAGTGATGGGACCAGATGCCATGATCTTAGGTTTTTGACTGTTGAGTTTTAAGCCAGCTTTTTCACTCTCCTTTTCACCCTCATCAAGAGACCCTTTAGTTCCTCTTTGCTTTCTGCCATTAGAGTAGTATCATCTGCATATCTGAGGTTGCTGATATTTCTCCTGGAAATCTTGATTCCAGCTGTGAGTCACCCAGCCCAGCATTTCTCATGATGTACTCTGCATATAAGTTAAATAAGTAGGGTGACAATATACAGCCTTGAAGTACTCCTTTCATAATTTTGAACCAGTCCATTGTTCTGTGTCCACTTCTAACTGTTGCTTCTTGGCTTGCATACACGTTTCTCAGGTGACAGGTAAGGTAGTCTGATATTCCATCCCTTTAAGAATTTTCCACAGTTTCTTGTGATCTATACAGCCAAAGTCTTTAGTGTAGTCAATGAAGTGTTAAGTATCAGTTTCTCTGGAATTCCCCTGCTTTCTCTATGATCCAATGAATGGCAGAGGTTCAGATTATGACAAGACCTGGAGCTGACTGTGGCTCAGATCATGAGCTCCTTATTGCAAAGTTCAGGTTTAAGTTGAAGAAAGTAGGGAAAACCACTAGACCATTCAGATACGATCTAAATCAAATCCCTTGTAATTATAGTGGAAGTGACAAATAGATTCAAGGGATTAGATATGGTAGAGTGCCTGAAGAACTATGGACTGAGGTTTGTAACATTGTACAGTAGGTGTTGACCAAAACCATCCCAAAGAAATGCAAGCAGGCAAAATGGTTGCCTGAGGAGGCTTATACAAATTTAGCTGAGAAAAAAAGAGAAGTAAAAGGCAAGGGAGACAGGGAAAGATATACCCAACTGAATGCAGAGTTCCAGAGAATAGCAAGGAGAGATAAGAAAGTCTTCTTAAGTGAACAATGCAAAGAAATAGAGAACAATAGAATAGGAGAGACTAGAGATCTCTTCTAGAAAATTGGAGATACCAAAGGAACATTTCATGCAAAGATGGGCACAATAAAGGACAGAAATGCTAAGGACCTAACTGAAGCAGAAGAGATTAAGAAGAGGTAGCAAGAATATACAGAAAAATTATACAAAAAAGGTCTTAAAGATCTGGAAAACCACTATCCTGTGGTCACTCACCCAGAGCCAGACATCCTGAATTGTGAAGTCAAGTGGGCCTTAGGAAGCATTACTATGAACAAAGCTAGTGGAGGTGATGGAATTCCAGTTGAACAATTTCAAATCCTAAAAGATGATGCTGTGAAAGTGCTGCACTCAATTTGCCAGCAAATTTGGAAAACTCAGCTGTGTTCACAGTACTGGAAAAGGTCAGTTTTCATTCCAATCCCAAAGAAGGGCAATGCCAAAGAATGTTCAAACTACTGTACAATTGCCTTTACTTCACATGCTAGTAAGATAATGCTCAAAATCCTTCAAGCTAGGCTTCCACAGTATGTGAACTGAGAACTTCTAGATGTATAAGCTGGATTTAGAAAAAGTTAAGCATACAGCTTCCATATGAACCATCCATCCTATACCAAGGTATTTACCTAAGAGAAACAGAATATTTTTATACAAAGACTTATATGTGAATATTCATAGGGGCATTGCAATTCATTCTAGAACAGCTACAAATACACTTCAAATACATGCTATACTTTGCTTAAAGAAAATGAGGAAGCTATCCAGGGAGGAGGGGGAATGGGGTTGAAGTTTTTACTGTACCTATTAAAATTTATTTCTTAGAAACACAGAAAGGTATCTGAAGCAAATATAGCAAATTACTTTAAAATTCTCACATTTATGAGGCAAATACATACAAGCCTATTTGTGTTATTTTCTCTCTGTGGGTGTATATATATATATATGTATATATATGAACATATATGAAATACTTCATAATTTACAATTGCATTGCTCTAAAAAGGGTAGTCTCTTCCTCTTCCCAATATTCAATGTATGGTATATTTTTCCCTTACCATGGCTAACAGAGGAAATCAAAATACTTACCTAATCTTAGCAACAACTTCGGTTCTGCAGGCTCATCCTCACTTTGCCTCTCCACTCTTACGTTGTAAGCTCTCGGAATGTGCACTGAGTCAGGTTTACTTTGCAGTTTTTCTCCAAGCGACCAGATGAACGGATTTCCTTTCTCCTGGATCTTCGCTTGCTTCTTCACATGATTGTAGCGAAGATAAATACTAAAGACGGCTATCCAGATGCCGAATATCACGGAGGCACAGAGTAAGCACTGAATTATAACATTTCTCATTGTAAACCTAGCATTTTTGAAGGTCCATTTTAATATTTCCTAAACCAGAAGGATTTACGAGAAGCTGTATTAGATATTTTGATGGTGTGGAGATCATCTACTTGGCTTAAATTCAATTTACAGTGTTTCTAAAACAGGATCATTTTGACATCAGTGCTTATTTCATACTTTGATAAGAAAAAGTGTACCCTTAGGAAAAAAACTCTTAAAACTCCATATTCATAAGATTTCTGCTTGGTTGTAGTTGTGCCACGCAGGATCTTCATGCCAAGGGTGGGCTCTTAGTAACAGCATGTAGGATCTAGTTCCCTGAGCAGGGATCAAACCCAGGCCCCCTGAATTGGGAGTGCAGATCCCCAAGGAAGTCCCCTCATAAGATTTCTTAAAGTTAAAATGTATAACATGCTTATAAAACATACAATATCATTTAAAGTCATTGACCCAAACTCCCGAGATAAAACTAAAGGAAAAAAATGTGAAAGAAGGGTTTTTCATCCCTACACATGCTCAGCCCATGTAGGAGTGATAGCATAGGTCTCTGTTTTAAAAAAGCAGATCTGACGCTGGTCAGACTGTTGCTGCTGCTGGTCAGTCGCTTAGTCTGTGCGACCCCGTGGACTGTCGCCCACCAGGCTCCTCTGTCCACGGGGATTCTCCAGGCAAGGATACTGGAGTGGGTTGCCATGCCCTTCTCCAGTCGATATTCCTGACCCAGGGATCGAACCCAGGTCTCCCACATTGCAGGCAGATTCTTCACCATCTGAGCCACCGGGGAAGTCCAAGAATACTGGAGTGGGTAGCCTATCCCTTCTTCAACGGATCTTCCCAACCTAGGAATCGAACCAGGGTCTCCTGCATTGCAGGTGGATTCTTTACCATCTGAGTTACCAGGGAAGCCCCAATCAGACCATTAGAAATGTATTAATAAAAACATGCAACATCCCATGGTGGAAAGAAAGTGGGCAAGGAGCAGTGCGTGCCCCACTGATGGGACTGTGGAATGCTACAGCCACTTTAAATCTCGGTCTCAAGTCCACTCCTGGCCACCGGATCGGTAACGAGGGCCAAGTCACATCATAGTGTGACTGGGAAAGTGCAAGACCCACCCCCAGGGAGGAGAGTCTGTTCCTGAGATCTGCAGGGCCCAGGCATCACCACCAGTGGAGTCAGGCCCTGTGTCTGGGTGGAGTCCTGAGGATGCCGGGGAAGGGGAGCGGGTGTGTAAAGCTGGATTCGGTAGTTGACTAACACAGGAGCATTCTCCAAGGACAGAGGACCTAACACCCTCACCAAGATCTTGGTCGCACAATAAAGGTTTGCTGATTGAATGAATAATCCCTTTAAAAATGAAATACTTGATTAAGGAAAGAACTATCAGGATTTCCTTGGTGGGACAGTGGATAAGAATCTGCCTGACAATGTAGGGGACATGGGTTCAATCCTTCGTCCTGGAAGATCCCACATGCCAAGGAGCAGGTCAACCTACTAGACTACTACTGAGCTCACATGTTGCAACTACTGAAGCCCATGTGCCTAAAGCCTGTGCTTTGCAACAAGAGAAGCCACCGCAATGAGAAGCCTGGGCACTACCACTAGAGAAGGCCTGCATGTAACCAACAAAGATCCAGAGCAACCAACTACGTTAATTAATTATAAAAAGAAGAAATAGCCAAAGTGTAAGAGAAGAAGATAACTTTTAGTAAGGGAAAATGGGCGGGTTAAAGGAACTGGAAAGAGAATGAAGCTGTTTGAACATCGTCCTGTTAAATGTCACTTTAAGAGACTTCTGTGTTGAGGTTCTCCAAAACCCAAAAGGAATTAGAAACTAGTTAAAGGAGAAAATAGTGACGGGAGGCCACCAAGTTTAATATACAAAATATACACATGAATTCATATGATAGAAGTATTACTGGACAATAAATCGACACTCTCTGGAATTCTACTATACTAAGGAAAAGTGGGAAAGAATAGACATATGTATATGTGTAACTGAATCACATTGCCTGAAATCACATATACTTGAAACTAACACAATGTTGCAAATCAACTCTTTGTTGTTTAGTTGCTCAGTCCTGTCTGACTCTTTGTGACCCCATGGACTGCAGCCTGCCAAACTCCTCTGTTCAAGGGATTCTCCAGGCAAGAATACAGGAGTGGGTAGCCATGCCCTTCCCCAGGGGATCTTCCCAACCCAGGTACTGAACCCATGTCTCCTGCATTGGCATTTACCGCTGAGCCACCAGGGCTTCCCTATACTCCAATATAAAATGAAAAGATATACTTATAAAAATAAACACTTGGGGAAAGTTTTCTTTAGATGTGACCACATAAAAATCTCTTTCCCTCCAGACTTCTTATTTTACTAATATAAGTTATCCCACATTAGATTTTCTTAAAGCAGAGGAAAGTGGACCTCGTCTCCCATCCTCCCCACCCCGCACCCTCCCCCACACTCCCGCAAAACACAAAAAATATCTCCTACCAAGAGATAGGTCTGTGATTGGCTTTTCAACTCTGCCGTCTCAGAAGGAAATCATGTTCGATTATTTTCTTCACTGAAACTTACATGCTGGAAAAATACAGAATTAATTTGTTAAAACATATTTCAAAGAAAATTTGTATGTATAGCAAGTAAAATGTTAAATGCATTTAAAAAAAAAAAAACCCTGAGTTAATGAAAAGAAAGCAGTAAAACAGAAAAGAATGCTGCTAAAAATCACTAACAGATGCACACATGCACACACACACCAGGAAACCAAAGCCCTAAACTAAATCTGTATTTACGGTCATTGAGTTTTAAAATGTAAGTCTCTGAGCCAGGAAAACATGACCATGCTTTACGTAATGTCACAGCTAATTTTTTTCTGCAAATAATCAGTATTTGCAATCCTTTGCTTTCCTAGAACAGTCTTAATAGTGATCTCTGCACAAGATCCTTTCCCTGATGAGGGAAAGATGGAAGGCAGGAGAAGGGTATGACAAAGGACGAGATGGCTGGATGGCATCACTGACTCAGTGGACATGGGCTTGAGCTAGCTCCGGGAGGTGATGAAGGACAGGGAAGCCTGGCGAGCTGCAGTCCATTGGGTTGCAAAGAGTTGGGCTGCATAAGTCCATGGGGTCACAAAGAGTCAGACACGACTGAGTGACTGAACCCCAACAAAAGGTCTTTTCCAGTGAGTCAGCTCTTCGCATCAAGTGGCCAAAGTATTGGAGCTTCAGCTTCAGCATCAGTCCTTCCAATGAGTATTCAGGTTTGATTTCCTTTAGGATTGATTGGTTCTGATACTAGGAAGAGGTTTTTTTTTTTTTTTTTTTTTTTTTTTTTTTCTATTTTGCTGTTTTAATAAGTAGTACTTTCATTTTGTATAAATCTTAAGAAGTACAAAAGGTGTACCTTTATAGTATACAATGATAACTGGCCCTGATTTTTAAGAACTAAAGTTATTACGATGCCCAGTAAGCCTCTTGGGTGGCATAACCCAGCCTGAAAAATCTGACCTTTTTACTTGATTCCCAGAGCCAGCGTCCTATTCAAAATTCAGAGATTTGATGCACTGCGCTCACTTTTTCTATGTGGAAGGACACCCCCTCCCCATCATCTCACTTTTCAGCATATGGATCTCAGCCACCTACCACTGAGACAAACACTGGTTGCTATGGAGTCGATGTATTCTCCAAGCTGGGTCATAGGCAGATTTGGGCAGGACTCTATGCTCAACAAATGATCTCAAAGATGGAATTTCGTCCTGGATGGCTGACTCAGTGGCGCCTGGATTCTGAGCAAATTACTTGATTGTGCCAGGTACCCTGCCTGCATGGCGGGGCTCAAAACACAGGCTGCCCCAGGCTGCCTCACAAAGCCCTGTGACATCATACAGGACCTCGCCAGCCCCAGTGGCCCCTGCCTGGGAGCTCCAATCAGTGGGCAGGATCCAAGAATTCCAAAGCTGGAAGGGTCTTTCCGGATAGTCTCAGAACCCTCGCTCCTCTGCTGAGGAAATAGGAAAGTCCTTGCTTCAGCCAAGATGAAATCCTAGCCTCCTCTAGGGTTTTGACTTTTCTGAAATAAACTTTAAAAAAAATGAAGAAGCCTTCAGAACATCTCAGGAGACTTAAAGATGAGCCAAAGTGTTACTTGGCTGCCTTTTTATTTCTTACTCTATTGCTCAACTTTAGACATTAGTACATGAGTTCAGCCAAACACTTGTGAAATTTCTTGTCTCTTAACAAGACCTGACCCTCCCCCAAATTCAGGAAGCTGACTCAGTGTTTTTCCTTGGACCAGACATCTGCTGGTACATGAGACGAAAGGGGTGAGTTGAGATTTTGATATCTTTCCAGGGGCAGATATAATGCCCCTGGACAACCAATAATGACCTTCAAGCATAACTTCGAATCTCCTTTAAAGTGTAAACTGTAGTCACTCAGTCGTGTCCGACCCTTTGCGACCCTGTGGACTGTAGCCCACCAGGCTCCTCTGTTCATGGGATTCTCCAGACAAGAATACTAGAGTGGGTTGCCATTTCCTTCTCCAGGGGATCTTCCCAACCCAGGGATCGAACCTGGGTCTCCCACATCACAGGCAGATACTTTACCCTTTGAGCCACCAGGGAAGCCCAGAATCTCCTTTAGACAGGCTCAAAGAAAAGGTCCCTTTATCATAATATTAATATTAAAAAGTAAGCTTTTATTTATAATCACCCCCAACTGGAAAGGACCCAAATGTCATCAGCAGGAGAATGAATAAACTGTGCCTCTCCATGTAATGGAATGCACAGCAGCAGTGAAATGACTGAGCCACAGAGCCACAGAAGAGGGAGAATCCCACATACATAATGCTGAGTGAGACAGCAGATGCTCAGTTGCTTAGGTTGTGTCCTACTCCTTGCGAACCTATGGACCATAGCTCGCCAGGCTCCTCTGTCCATGAGATTCTCCAGGCAAGAACACTGGAGTGGGTTGCCATGCCTTCCTCTAGGGGATCTTACCAACCCAGGGACTGAACCCTCACCTCTTATATCTCTGGGCTTTCCAGGTGACACTAGAGGTAAAGAATCCGCCTGCCAATGCAGGAGACATAAGGGATGAGCGTTCGATCCCTGGGTGGGGAAAATCCCCTGGAGAAGGAGAGGGCAACCCACTCTGGTACATGGAGTCGCAAAGAGTTGGACACGACTAAACAACAACACGTTTTTGCTTAACCAATGGCCACCCAGCAAGAGGCTACATTCTGACACCCTCTGGGTCCCCCTGGAACTTTTCCTGGGTGCTTCTTAATCCTGGGAGTGGGTGTGAGTTCCTGGGGTGGACAACATTCTTTCCTTGACCAGAACATCTATGCCTTTATCTGATTGACATATTCAGCTTACACTTAAGGCTTAATGTGAGAAAAAAAAATTCTTCATCTAAGAAACCATCTGCAGAGTCAATGAACAATTATATGATTCTGTTCAGTTTGAAAAATGCTGATATAACGTCTCTGAGCCTGGCTGTCTGATCCCTAAAGGGGGAGGGTAATGCTGATGGCCTACAATGTGAAGTATTTGGAGGAGGAGTAGGCACATTGCAATTTGAAGAAAATCCGCAAGAGGAGAACCAGTGAACCACCATGGAGAGTCACGGGATAACACTGAAGGACAGTCTTTCCAGGGAAACTTGGTAATGTCCTGACATGAAGTTTGGTTGAGCTAATATCATGGGGATGACTGCTGTCGGCTTAATGCAAACTAACAGTAACTGCTGGTGGTTCCTTCCTACCAGGCTGTGAGCTCCCGGAGAGGAGGGACTGTTTCTTGTTCATCTTTGAATCTTCTTTTTTTTTTCTGGCCACACTGTGGGGCATGTGGGATCTTAGTTCCCAGACCAGGGATCGGACCCACACCCCTCACATTGGAAGCTCAGAGTCTTAAACACTGGGCCACCAGGGAAGTCCCCTCATTTTTGTACCTTGGACTCTAGCACACAGCTAGGAATTCTGCTGTGAATCCATAAAACACCAGCGTGATTTGAAGTGGAAGTGGAGGGGCTTCCAGGTGGTGCAGTAGTAAAGAATCCACCTGCTGATGCAGGAGATGCAGATTTCATCCCGGGGCAGGGAAGATCCCCTGGAGAAGGAAATGGCAACCCACTCTAGTATGCTGGACTGAGAAATCCCAGGGACAGAGGAGCCTGGCGGGCTACAGTCCATGGGGTCACAAAGACTCAGATGACTTAGTGACTGAGCATGCACACACGATTTGAAGTGGAAGCCACCCACTTTTGCACCTGCAGGGAAAGGATGCGAAAGAATACAAGGTTTACAGCATCCGACTCTTGCGACCCCTCCCCCAATCAACTGTACTTCAATTAAAAATAAATTAAAAATTGCTGTATTGCAGAAATTAAAACAACAGTGTGAATCAAATAGACTTTAATAAAAAATAATTAAAAAAAAGAATCTAAGGTGTGGGATGGCCCCTTTCTTTCCTGGGGTGGGAGGTGCAGCCCGTCTGAGGAATAGTGAGGGTAAATAACACTGTATACTTTCCTCACACCCCTCCTTTTAAAGCCGATTTAAGTAGGTCTTAAGGACAATCACCATGGCGGGAACTTTGAGGAGAATATCAACTGGGTAAGTAGTAGGTAGAAGTACTATAAGGGAGGGACTTCCCTGCTGGTCCAGTGCCTAAGAGCCTGAGCTCCCAGTGCAGGGGGTCCCAGCTTCGATCCCTGCTTGGGGAACTAAGTCCCACATGCAGCAACTAAGACCTGCTTAGTTATTTATGCAGCCACGTAAATAAATGTTGTTTTAAAAGTAGTACAGGGACGAGAGTGAGAGGAGAGGACAAGAGTGTCTTCCCTGCTGACCTTAGTTGCTGACACCATTGTCCACGTATCATCTGATCCGATTATGGGTTGAATGGTGTCCCTGCCTCCCATTCGTATGTTGGAGTCCTAACCCCTTGTGCTTCAGAATGTGACTGTGTTTGGAGACTGGGCCTTGAAAGAGGTGAATAAGGTAAAATGAGGTCTTGTGGGTGGGCCCTAAGAAGAGATTAGGACCCAGGCACATGCAGAGGTGTCTTCACCCTTTGACTCCTGCTAAGAAAACGATGCCCTCATCCACTGAGCACTTAATGTGCTTTTTTTAAAAAGGGGTTTCATTTCCACACCACACATTCTGCTTCCTGTCGACTTCCTGTAACACTTGCTAACTTTCACTTCTAGTTTGCTTCGATTGTTCTATTTTGGACATCATTTTCTTCTGAAGTAAACAGTAACGACTCTGATAAATAGCCCACATATTGTTGTCTTAGTAAAAACAAAAGCAAGGAAACACCCTAGCGCTTTTCTCCTTTAATTCAAGTAGATGTCCAATATGAGGCATGTCAGGCTCTGATGGGTTTTGGATTACTTAACTCCCACTCTGACTTAAAAATAAAAGGAGGAAGTTTTATTAGAAAATGCACAGAGCCCTGTGCCCCAAAGGACTGGCTCAGACCTACACAGCACAGGCAGCTCGTAGGAGCTCGGAAGCAATTCAGAGCTCCTTTGGGGGCTGAGCAGAGAACAGATAGAAAACACACTTTCCTGTCCTCTTTTCTTCCACCTGACTTTTATTTCTGTTTTTCTGTTAGTTCCATGTCTTCCCTATTGTAAACAGTGCTGCAATGAATATAGGGGTACATGTATACACATATATATTAATATATTTACATATATAACGGAATCACTTTACACCTAAAACATTACAAATCAACTCTACTTCAATTTTAAAGAATCCCAGCTGGGAATCAAAGTGCAGAAGAGGGCTACTTGGTACCCTGAATATCTGTATTAAAATCTATGGACTCTGTCAAATTCTAAGACTTTCTGCTTCAAAGGCCACCTTCAAGATAGTGAAAAGACAACTCACAGAATGGAAGAAATTACTTGCAAACTGTATATGATCCTTCACACCCGTAAGGATGGCTAGTACAAGAAAGACAGACGAACTAGTTAATTGTTAGAGAAATGCAAATCGGAAGTACAATGAGGTATCACTTCACACCAGTCAGAATGGACATATCATTAAAAAGTCTACAAATAGGAAATGCTGGAGAAGGTGTGGGGAAAAGGAACCCTCCTGCTCTGTCGGTGGGAATGTAAGTTGGTACTGCCACTGTGGAAAACAGCATGGAGGTTCCTTAAAAAACTAAAAATAGAGTTACCACGTGATCCAGAAGTGCCACTCCTGGGCATATCCAGAAAAGATGAAACTCTAGTTAAAAAAGATACATGCATCCCTATGTTCACAGCAGCGCTACTCACAGTGGCCAAGACATGGAAGCAACCTAAATGTCCATTGACAGATGAATGGATAAAGAAGATGTGGTACCTATGTATTAATACAATGGAATACTACTCAGGCATTTAAGAGAATTAAATAATGCCATTTGCAGCCACATGGATGGACTTAGAGATTATCATGCTATGTGAGTAAGTCAGACAGAAAAAGACAAATATCATATGCTATCACTTATATGTGGAATCTAAAATACAACACAGATGAACTTATCTATGAACCAGAAACAGATTCACAGACATAGAGAATAGATTTATGGTTGTGTTGCTATTGTTGCTCAGTCAATAAGTCGCGTCCAGCTCTTTGCGGCCCCATGGACTACAGCACGCCAGGCTCCCCTGTCCTTCACTGCCTCCCAGAGTTTGCTCAAACTCATGTTCATTGAGTTAGTGATGGCATCCAACCATTTGTCCTCTGTTGCCCCCTTCTCCTGCCCTCAGTCCTTCCCAGCATCAGGGGCTTTTCCAGCGAGTCAGTTCTTCACACAGGTGACCAAAGTGTTGGAGCTTCAGTTTCAGCAAAAATATGTATGGAAGAATCAAATACAGATTCAGACTAATGGTTATCTTATTCTCTCTGTGTGTGCAGCAAAGGAAGTACACAGCCCTCAGTTTTATCTATTTTATTTTTTAAAATATCTAAAATATGGGGTAAAATCGTAAGATTTGATAAAGTTGGTGTGTGGGTGCATGAGTATTTTTATATTACTCTCTATATACTTTTTATAAGTTTGCAATATTTTGAAATAAAATGAGTGAAATGTCCTATTCAGCTCTTAGGATTCACAGAAATCGATTCTTTATCATCTGTAAGAGTCTTCATAGTATCTATTAAAAGTAGTTGGTGTGTTCTATTTCATAGATGGCCCACAAGAGGGAGACCTAGAACAATCCAGTGACCTGATGTGTGTGTGTGTGTGTGTGTGTGTGTGTGTGTGTGTTTTAGTCACTCAAATGTGTCCAACTCTTTGAGACCCCATGGATTGTAGCCCACCAGGCTCCTCTGTTCATGGAATTCTCCAGAATACTGGAGTGGATAGCCATGCCCTTCTCCAGGAGATCTTCCCAACTCAGAGATCAAACCCGGGTCTCCTGCATAGTAGATTTCTTTACTCTACATTTATTTATTGTCTTTATCTGGCAACGACATCATTTTGCCTACAAAGGTCCTTATAGTCAAAGCTATGGTTTTTCCAGGAGTCATGTATGGATGTGAGAGCTGAGCCATAAAGAAGGCTGAGCCCCGAAGAATTGGTACTTTTGAATTGTGGTGCTGGAGAAGACTCTTCAGAATTGCGTGGATTGCAAGGAGCTCAAACCAGTCCATCCTAAAGGAAACCAACCCTGAATAATCATTGTAAGGACTGATACTGAAGCCAAACCTCCAATACTTTGGCCACCTGATGCGAAGAGTGGACTCACTGAAAAAGACCCTGATGCTGGGAAAGATTGAGGGCAGGAGGAGAAGGGGGTGACCAAAGACAAGATGGTTGGATGGCATCACTGATTCAATGGATATGAGTTTGAGCTAACTCTAGGAGACAGTGAAGGACAGGGAAGCCTGGCGTGCTGCAGTCCATGGGGTCATGAAGAGTTGGACATGACTTAGCCATTGAACAACAACAAAGACCAGATGTATCAATGAGTATAATGACAACCGGCACCCAAGGACACATGGCCAGAACCTCGATGAAACCAGGGACTGTTGAGCTCCTGTCTGGCCTCTGTCTAAGTCAGGACAGACATGTTCAGAAATCTGCAGAGCAACCACTCATGGTAAAGGAGACACATCATAGGATGCAGTGCTAAACCAAACGGTGTTTTAAAACTGCAATTTAATGAGATGTCTGCAGAGTGAAGAGCCCATGGCAGCAAGGGGACAATGGGCTCACAGAGTGCTGGCAGACACGGGGACCCACAGGGCCCTCTGGAGCCTGAAGCCGGGTGCTTGGGGTCTGTTCCCCAGCACAGCAGAGAAAACCAGAGACTCCTGCCACTTATTCAGTGAACATGGAGAAAGCTGATCTAGCTGGTTCTATTGCTGCAGCTAGAAACTACAGCCAGTGATGAACAGAGCTGTTTGTCAATGTAATTTAAATTCACCATTAGGAGGACCCTTCACAGATTTAGACTGTGTGTGATGATTTGCAGCTTTTCCATTTCTATTTCTGCTATTTATTTTACTCTTTGGAAAAAAATTTTTTTTTTTTTTTTTTAATTTTTGGTCATGCTATGCAGCATGTGGGATCCTAGTTTCCCAACCAGGGATCAAATGCATGCCCCTTGCAGTGGAAGCATGGAGTCTTAGCCACAAGACCACCAGGGAAGTCCCTTATTTCATTCATTTTGAATCAGGTACCCAGAGGTTTTAGTAAAAATTGTGGAGGATACATAAATTAAGAATAGTCTCTTCATCAGTGTCTTTGTAAACTGTTCCTTCTAGCCATTACAATTTAGTGTCTCATCACCTCTATCTAGGGCTTCCCTGGTGGCTCAGAGGGTAAAGCATCTGCCTGCAGTGAAGGAGACCCGGGTTCAATACCTGGGTTGGGAAGATCCCCTGGAGAAGGAAATGGCAACCCACTCCAGTATTTTTGCCTGGAGAATCCCAAGGACAGAGGAGCCTGGTAGGCTACAGACCACAGGGTCGCAAAGAGTTAGACATGACTGAGTGACTTCACTTTCACTTTCCCCTCTGGGAGGGCAGGGACCCCCTAGTTACCTCGACAGCAATCTTATCTCCAGCAGCAAACCTCATGCCTGCTACATCAGTGGCACTCAAAAGATGTTTGCTAAGTTAATACTAGAGCCAAGTGTCCATCGACAGATGAATGGATAAGTAAACTGCAGTCTATGTAGAAAAGGGATCTTTTTTCAGACTCTGAAAGGAAGGTATTCGTGTTACCTGCTACAACACAGATGAACCTTGAAGGCATGAAATAAGTCAGTCACAAAAAGAAAAATACTGTGTAATTCCACTTCCATGTGCTACTAGAGTCATCAAATTCATACAGACAGGAAGAAGACTGGAGGGTGCCCAGGCGATGGTGGCAGGGAGTGGAAGAGGAATGGGGTTAAAGAGTCTACTGAGGACAGAGTTTCCATTTAGGGAGAGGGAAAAGTTCAGAGATGATGGTGGTGATGGCTGCATACCATGATCGTGAATATGCTTAACACTATGGAACGGTAGGACTTCCCTAATGGTGCAGTGGATAAGAATCCATCTGCCAAGGCCGGGGATGTGGGTTTGATCCCTGGTCTGGGAAGATCTCACATGCCACGGAGCAACTAAGCCTGTGGCCCACAACTACTGAGCTTGCGCTCTAGAGCCTGAAAGCCCCAACAACCAAACCCTCATGCTGTAAGTACTAAAGCCTGTGTGCCTAGAGCCTGTGCTCTGAAACAAGAGGAGCTGCCGCAATCAGAAAGGAGCACATACACCTCAAGGGAGAGTAGCCCCTGCTCACCCCAATAGAGAAAGCCCAGCAACGACAAAGACCCGCGCTGCCAAAAATAAATGAATTTTAAAAACCCATAAAGACACTATTGAACCATACACTTACAAATGGTTAAAATGCTAAATTTCTTGTTATGTATATTTTGAAAGTGAAAGTGTTAGTCGCTCAGTCCTGTCCGACTCCTTGTGACCCCATGGACTGTAGCTGGCCAGGCTCCCCTGTCCAGGGGATTCTCCAGGCAAGAATACTGGAGTGAGTTGCCATTCCATTCCCCAGGGGATCTTCCTAACCCAGGGATCAAACCCGGGGTCTCCTGCATTGCAGGCAGATTCTTTCCTGCCTGAGCCACCAGGGAAGTCCCCATGTATATTTTCAGTTCAGCTCAGTTCAGTTGCTTAGTCACGTCTGACTCTTTGCAATCCCATGAACTGCAGCATGCCAGGCCTCCCTGTCCATCTCCAACTCCTGGAGTTTACTCAAACTCATGTTCATTGAGTCAGTGATGCCATCCAACCATCTCGTCCTCTGTCATCACTTCTCCTGCCTTCTATCTTTCCCAACATCAGGGTCTTTTCAAATGAGTCAGCTCTTCGCATCAGGTGGCCAAAGTATTGGAGTTTCAGCTTCAACATCAGTCCAATGTATATTTTACCATGAGAATGAGGAAAGAAAAGTAGTGCAACAGAAAGAACACTGGAGAGAGTGAAACTCCCTGTTCAGGTGATGAGCCTCTGGGATGGTTCTAAACTCGATCAGTGGGTCAGTCTGTCTCCCACGGTGGGATCTGGGGCATGTGGCCTCCTTGCAGGGGCACGGTACTTCCAGGGGGAGGAAGAGATGGCCTGGAGGTTGCCCAGGTCCCAAGCTCAGGAACCTGGGAGAGGCATGAGAAACTGCCTCATGAGCAGCACTGTCACAGGTGAGCAGGGTCACAGATGCCAGCAAGCAGCCTGAGGGGTAGAGAGGGAAGAACAGAAAGGCCTTTGTGCTGGAAGCCACTGTGCGATAGCTTCCTTCCCGTCAGCCTCCTCCACCAGGGCACAGAATCATGGTCGCACCTGAGGAAGGATGGGGAAAATGGAGGAGAGAAGAAAAAGAGAAAGAGAATGCTGGAGGAACAGTGAACACCTAGCACATCTTCATCCTTACAGACAGAAGCTGGATTCTGCAACTCGCACATCTGTGACTCAGATGTCTCCCTCCTGGGTGAGGTCCTGGATCCGAGGACTCAGAACAGAGCACCTCCTCCAAGGAAAATTATCCCAGGGGAAATCACAGCCCTCCGGAATTCTCAGAAAAGAGCTGCCACCGCCCAGTTCCCTAGAAAAGGGCTTGTTCGTTACATAATCATGTGATAACTATGACCCAAGAGCTGGCTTTTGTCCCACAGGTCAGTCTATGGCCCTGGGAGGTGATAGAAAATATGTGTCTCTCTCGGTCTCTTGGAGAAGGAAACGGCAACCCACCCCAGTATTCTTGCCCAGTATTCAAGAATACTGCCCAGTATTGTTGAGAATCCTGTGGACAGAGGAGTCTGGTGGGCTGCTGTCCATAGGGTCGCACAGAGTCGGACACAACTGAAGCGACTTAGCATGCATGCATGCATTGGAGAAGGAAATGGCAACCCACTCCAGTATTCTTGCTTGGAGAATCTCAGGGACAGAGGAGCCTGGTGGGCTGCCGTCTATGGGCAGAATTGGATGTGACTGAAGCGACTTAGCAGCAGCAGCAGCTTGGTCTCTGCCCCAGGTTCCTGGCACAGACCTCCTGAATCCCGTGGGATTCCCTGGATGATGCAGTGATTAGGAGTTTGGAATACTCAGCCCCTGCTCCCCCCACCCATTCTCCTGGGAGGGGAGACCAGCTGAAAATGGAACTAATGACCTATCAGGCCTCTGTGATGATGAAGTCTCCATAAACATCTGCAAAGTGTGGAGTCTGGAGAGCTTCCGGGTTGGGGAATACATGGCAGTTCAGTGGGGTTGGCAGCTCTGCAGCCCCGTCTATAAACCTTTTCCTGGGCATCTCTTCCACCAGGCTGTTCCTGACTTGTACCCTTCCAATACAAATTGCTAATCTAGTAAGCAGAATATTTCTCTGAGTTCTGTGAGCTGCTCTAGCAAGTTAATTGAACTTGAGGGGTCATAGGACTCTCCAATATGTGGCTGATGGGCCAGAAATAAGGCGATAGCCTAGGTGGTTGTCTGAAATAGCGATGATCCTATGGGACTGAGCCCTTAACCTGTGGGTTCTCACTCGATCTCCAGGTGGGTAGTGTCAGAATTGAGCTCAATGGTTTCCGGTTCAAGATGGTGGAGTAGGACATGCGCTCATTTCCACCTGCAGGAGCATCAAAGTTGCAGTCTGCTATTGAACAACCATCGACAGGAGGACGCTGGAACCACCAAAACAAGATAGTGAAAGTTGCTCAGTCATGTCTGACCCTTTGCAACCCCATGGACTATACACTCCCTGGAATTCTCCAGGCCGGAATACTGGAGTGGGTAGACTTCCCCTCTCCACGAGATCTTCCAACCCAGGGATCAAACCCAGGTCTCCCACATCCAAAGACAAAGATACCCCACATCCAAAGACAAAGATACCCCACGTCCAAAGACAAAGAAGCCGCAATGAGATGGTAGAAGGGGCACCAATCAAGATAAAATCAAATCTCATACCTGCCGGGAGGGTGACCACAGACTAGAGAATAAGAATACCAAAGAAGTTCTTGCACTCTTATGCATGTTCTGAGCCCCATATCAGGCTTCCCAGCCTGGGGACCTGACAAAGGGACTGGGAATCCCCAGGGAATCTGGCCTTGAGGGCCAGCAGAATGTGATTATAGGCCTTCCAGAGGACTGGGGGAAACGGAGACTCCAGTTTTGGAGGGCACAAACAAAATTTCGCATGCACCAAGACCCAGAGGAGAGGAACAGGGTCCCCACAGGACCCTGAACCAAAACTACCTGCTAGTGTTGGAAGGCCTCCTGTGAGGCGTGGGTTGGCAGGGGCTCACAACAGGGACGGGGCCACTGGTGGGTCCCCCTTGGCATAAACCCTCTTGGAGTTTGCCACTGACCCTACCATAGAGCCCATAGACCCCAGGGTTGGGCTGCCTCAGGCCAGACAACTACCAGGGAGGCAGCGTAACCCCAACTATCAGCAGATAATTAGATTAAAGCTTTACTGAGCAAAGTCCTGCCCAGAGCAAGACCCAGTTTTTCCCACCATCAGTCCCTCCCATCAGGAAGCTTACACAAGCCTCTTAACCTCCTCCATCAGAGGGCAGACAGAAGAAGCAAGAAAAACAGAGTCTCAGAGAGGGTAAACAAAAACTATATTACAGAAAGTTAATCACGGTGAAAAAGCAGAAAGTTGTGTCTCAGATGAAGTGACAAGATAAAACCCCAGAAAAACAACTAAATGAGGTGAAGACAGGCAACCTTCCAGAAAAAGAATTCATAATAATAATAGTGAAGATGATCCAGGATCTTGAGAAAAGAATGGGGGCAAAGATTGAGAAGACAAAAGAAATGTTTACCAAAGACCTAGAAGAACTAAAGGACAAACAAACAGAGATGAATAGTACACTAGAAGGAATCAGTGGCACAATAACTGAGGCAGAAAAATGGATAAATGACCTGGAGGACAGAATGGTGGAAATCAATGCCACAGAACAGAATATAGAGAAAAGAATGAAAAGAAATGAAGACAGCCTAAGAGACCTCTGGCACAACATTAAACAGCCAACATTCGCATTATCAAGGTCCCAGAAGGAAAAAGGAGAGAGAAAGGACCCTGAGAAAATATTTGAAGAGATAATAGCTGAAAATTTCCCAAACATGGGAAAGGAAACAGTCAACCAAGTCCAGGGAGCACAGAGTCCCAGGCAGGTAAACCCAAGGAGGAGCACACCCAGACAGTAATCAAACTGACAAAAATTAAAGACAGATAAAACATTAAAAGCAACAAGGGAAAAATGACAAATAATATACCAGAAAACTCCCATCAGGCTATCAACTGACTTCTCAACAGAAACTCTACAAGCCAGAAGGGAATGACATGATATATTTAAAGTGATGAAAGGGAAGAATCTACAACCAAGAATACTCTACCCAGCAAGACTCTCCAGATTTGATGGAGAAATCAAAAGCTTTTCAGACAAGCAAAAGTTAAGAGGATTTAGCACCACCAAACCAGCTTTACAACAAATGCCAAAGGAACTTCTCTAAGCAGGAAACACAAGAGAAGGAAAAGGCCTACAGAAAATTAACCCAAAACAATTAAGAAAAAGGTAATAGGATCATACATATTGATAATTACCTTAAATGTAAATGAATTAAATGCACCAACCAAAAGACAGACTGACTGGCTGGGTGGATGAAAACATGTGCACGTATGCACTTCCACTTACCACATCACTCTGGTTGACCCCCCCAAATTGTATGCAATTATTTTATATTGTTAGGTTAATCATGTTCCCATTATGGCTTGCAGTTATAATTATCTTTTATTTTTTGTCTGGCTATTGATTGTGAAAACTGATAAACATCTTTTACTATTGTGATTATGTAACTATTACTCAATATCATTGTATCATGATTGGTCAACAGAAAAATAATAGAATTCTATATCACCAAAACTAGGATCTAACAGAAAAACCTGTAATCACTTTTTAAAATCCAGATGCGTATCAGAACTATCTTGAAGATTTTTGAGAAATACAAATGCCCAGGTATTACTTTTTTCTCCAGAGCTCCAGATGTGTTTCTAATGAGCAGTCATGTTTAAAAACAACTGGACTATATGATGATCTTTTACTTTTATCTAGTTTGTTTCACTTTTTCTATTTCATATTCAGTGCTCCTATTTCATTTAGTTTATGTTCTCCAATTTCTCCATCTTTTTTTTATGTTCTCTCTCAAGCCTTTATCAAGTGTAGTAGAAAAGCTTTCACACACACACGCACATAAATATAATATATATATTTTAGAAAACTTATGAATTTTTGCCTAACTAAAAAAATTATGACATTTTGATTTCACTTGTTTGACTTAGTATGAATAGAATGCCAGATTTCAAATTAAAAACTAGATAATGCAACAAGCCACGAAGGTTTACTGTATATAGCACAGGGAACTATAATCAATATCTTGTAATACCCTATGCTAGAAAATAATTTCAAAAATAATGTATGTATTATTTGAAAATATATGTATTGTTAAAAAATAATATAGGTATATATGTGTATTTGTATAACTGAATCACCTTGCGTGTGTACCTGAAACACTGTAAGTCATCTATACTTAAATAAAATATATATATTTTAAAAATAAATAAATTAATTAGAAAACAGAGTTGAGCTCAGCTGTAGGCCACTTTGCTGGTGTGACAGAGAACTGCTCAGCGGGACACGCCCCCAAGCATCTGGTGTCACAAGTACTGTGAGTGTATCGTGAGTGTGGTGGGGCAGTGAGAGCAAAAGAGAGACACAGGAGGCAGGCTGAGGTTTTCTAAAACACTCTCAGAAAGAGGAGGGGGCCGTGTCTGGCCGCCTCTGGAGGATGGGCTTCCTACGGGAAGTCTAGGGTCTTTACCCAAGACAGGACCCGGAAGCAGGAGCAGCCTTAGAAAAGAGCAGGCTTCTCCCCTCCCTTAAAGGAACTAGCCTCGAATGGCCAAGTTCTAAAAGAATGGAGGAAACCTGGGCACTTAAGTCTGGTTCTCTCTCTCTGCAAGGCAGTTCACAGAAAAGAAAGCATAGACTTTCAACTAAGACAGGCAGTGCGTGTGAATCCTGGTTTCACCATTTACCAGTTACATGGTCTTCAAAGTGAAAGTCGCTCAGTTGTGTCTGACTCTTTGTGACCCCCTGGACTATACAGCCCATGGAATTCTCCAGGCCAGGATACTGGAGTAGGTAGCCTTTCCCTTCTCCAGGGGATCTTCCCAACCCAGGGATCGAACCCACGTCCTCTGCATTGCAGACGGATTCTTTACCAACTGAGCTATGAGGGAAGCCCCACATGGTCTTGGGAAAGTTAGTTAACCTCACTAAGATTCAGCTTTCTCTCTTTGTAAAATTAGGATAATGTCACTTGGATTGTGGGCTGGTTACTCTAAGAATGAAGTGAGTACTAGTAGAGTGTTTCATTCACTGACTCATTTATAAGAACCCACAGTCTACTAGGGCAATGGTCTGCCTCATAGATGTCAGTTTCTTTTTCCTTCCCTCTAAATTAGGAAGAGAGGAATTTGTTTCATTACCACCATCCTGTAGAAGATATGATAAAAATTTTTTTGCATTTACATTGGTACTCAGATTATTAAGATTATTTGGAGAAATAATTTGTATGTATTTATATGTATGTGTATATAAACATATGTATAGATTTGTATGTATGTGTATATATATACACATATACATATACACATATTTGTATGTATGTGTATATAAACATGTATAGATTTATATATCATATTTCATATAATATTTTAATCTGGTTTCTAAAAAGGATTGCATCTGTTTAAGGAAAAAACAGGGCTTCACAGGTGGCGCTAGTGGTAAAGAACCTGCCTGCCAATGCAGGAGACATAAGAGACACACATTTGATCCCTGGGTTGGAAGGATCCCCTGGAGAAGGAAATGGCAACTCAATCCAGTATTTTTGCCTGGAGAATCCCATGGACAGAGGAGTCTGGCAGGATACAGTCCATGGGCTCGCAAAGAATCAGATACGACTGAAGCAACTTAGCATACAAGAAAAAAACAAGAGACTTGAAAATTGTGCAGTCATTTAAATATTTTTTTCTGCTGGTGTTAGGGCCAATTAGTAAAATGTTTTTGAAATGCATTTTACTATATCAGGAATCTTAAAATCTTTTAATATTTTGATGATTTCTAGAAATATATCCTACATAAGTATCAGAACTTAAGTGAAGATTATGTTTTAAAGGCATTTATTACAGCCATTACTTATAAGAACAAAATCTGGAAAATGCCCACATGTTTAACAATAAAAAGAGAAGGTAAATAATTGAAAATGACATAACATTAAGCGAAAAATCAGGACACAAACGGTGTACACAGTATGACTGCAACTATGTAATAACACAGAGTTACTGTTTCTGCTCAGTCCCATCTGTCTCTTTGTGACCCCAAGGACTGTACCCGCCAGGCTCCTCTGTCTATGGGATTTCCCAGGCAAGAATACTGAAGTGGGTTGCCATTTCCTACTCCAGAGGATCTTCGTGACCCAGGGATCAAACCTGCGTCTCCTGTGTCTCCTGCATTGGCAGTTGGATTCTTTACTACTGAGCTACCGGGGAAGCCCGATTGATAGTTACACACGTGTGGGAAGCCTCTTATCCTCATCCATCAGAGGGCAGACAAGGAAAAACAGGATCACAGAAAACTAACCAAAATGATACAGACTGTGTTTCCGAACCTGGGGTCTGGCTGCTTGCCGCTCAACAGCCAGTAAAGAGGCAAGGTTGGTGGAAAGGGAAGCTTGCTTTACTTAAAAAGTTTTTAGAAGCTTATTATTTACGCTTATTATTTTTGGCTGCACTGGGTCTCCGTTGCCATGGATGGACTTTCTCTAATTGCCGCGAACAGGGGCTGCTCTCTAGTCGCAGCGAGCAGGCTTCTCACTGCGGGGGCTTCTCTTGGGGGAGAATGGGCTCTAGGATGCGTGGGCTTCAGCGGTTGTGTTGCACGGGTTTAGCAGCCTGTGGCACGTAGGATCTTCCTGGACCAGGGATCGAACGCATGTCCTCCGGGTTGGCAGGTGAAGTCTTAACCACGGGACAACCAGGGAAGTTCCAGTTCGCTTTATTTGGGATGCTGGGCACTGGGGGGAAGGGTGGATGCCTGTCCAAAGGCCAACTCCCCCCAGTGACAATCAGGGGGCAAGAGCTTTCATAGGCAGAGGGAGGGGGTTACATGCAGGAAGAGCCCAGGCCGCTCTGACAGTTATCTCGAAATTGATCATTGATGGTCTGATCCGTGTCATCTTGACTGTCTTAACTACAGTGACTGTCTTAACTACAGTGACTATCTTAACTACGTCACACCTTCATTTCCAGGGTCGGTTTGTTCCCATGTCCTTGAGGCTAATTCTCAAGACTGTGGTGGCTTCTATCACGGCTGCTGCTAAGTCGCTTCAGTCGTGTCTGACTCTGTACGACCCTATAGATGGCAGCCCACCAGGCTCCCCCATCCTTGGGATTCTCCAGGCAAGAGTACTGGAGTGGGGTGCCATTGCCTTCTCCACAGCTACAGTCTGGTAATCACGTAGTTAAATTCTTCCACTTGGTGGGGGTTTCAGTATCTATAAGACAGCTCACAGGACGTGGCTCAGAATATTACAGCCCTTGAGGAGGAAATAAAGATCCTTGACTTTGTTTAGTGACTAAACTATTAGTGTTTTGTTCTGTGTGTTTTCCTTTGTTTCTGTATTTCCTCATGTCTCTGATTAGACTTATTCTTTAGCTAAAGTTTTTCCATAGACAAAAGGCAGGCAGAGGACATGGGCCGCGGGGAAGGACCATAGGATCCTGCTCTGTTTATTTTTTGTCCCCCCTCCCCCCAGATTCACATGTTGAAGCTGAGTCTGAAATATTAGACACTTTTTGGACACTGCTGTTATTGCTATTTAGTTGCTAAGTGGTGTCCAACTCTCTGTAACCTCATGGACCGAAGCATGCCAAGCTCCTCTGTCTTCCACTATCTCACTGAGTTTGCTCAAATTCATATCCATTGAGTTGGTGATGCTATCTAACCATCTCATTCTCTGCTGGCCCCTTTTCTTTTTGCCTTCAATCTTTCCCAGCATCAGTGTTTTTTCCCAAGGAGTCTGCTTTTCGCATCACATGGTCAAAGTACTGGAGCTTCAGCATCAGTTCTTCCAGTGAAGGTCTTTCTGGACATAGATTCCAACATTTCTTGGTACTAACTTTGACAGTCCTTGGATTGCAAAGAGATCAAACCAGTCAATCTTAAATGAAATCAGTCCTGAATATTCATTGGAAGGGCTGATGCTGAAGCTGAAACTCTAATACTTTGGCCACCTGATGCAAAGAACTGACTCATTGGAACAGACCCTGATGCAGGGAAAGATGGAAGGCAGAAAGAGAAGGGGACAACAGAGGATGAGATGGTTGGATGGCATCACCAACTCGATGGACTTGAGTTTGAGCGAGCTCTGGGAGTTGGTGATGGACAGAGAAGCCTGGTGTGCTGCAGTCCATGGGGTTGCAAAAGAATCAGACATGAGTGAGCAACTGAACTGAACTTCATCCCCACTGCCACTGTGATGACATTTGGATGGAGGTGGAATGGGAGGTGACTAGGTCACAAGGGTGGAGCCTTAGGTGTGGGCTCTGAGTCCTTGGAAAGAGACCCCAGAGAACTTGCCTTCCCTCTTTGCCATGTGGGGACATGGCAAGAAGACAGCCATCTGTGAGCCAGGAAGTGGGCTCTCACCAGACAGCAAGTCTGCTGGCACCTCAATCAGGAGCACAAGGCCTCCAGAGCCGGGTGGAGTAGGGATCTGCTGTTGACAAGCCCCCTCCTCTCATCTCTGCATCTGGTTAGAGTAGCCGAGGGGACTAAGACAAGGGGCATCTCTTCTCCTGTCACTTCTCCTCAAATGACCCTGGCCAGGCTGGGTCTGGCACCTCCATCATCTCGTTTGCCCAGACCTGCAGGGTTCCCTGGTGGTGCTAATGGTAAAGAACCTGCCTGCCAGTGCAGGAGACATCAGAGATGCAGGTTCAATCCCTGGGTCAGGAAGATCCCCTGGAGAAGGGCATAGCAACTTACTGTAGTATCCTTGCCTGGAGAATCCCATGGACAGGGGGGCCTGGCAGGCTACAGTCCCTGGGGGTGCAAAGAGTCAGACACGACTGAAGTGACTTAGCAGGCATACCTGCACGCAGGGTGTGGAAGGATTAGCATTGCTGATGGAAGCAGACATGCATTGTGAGACCGAGGGACCGACTGAACAGGGCAGAGCCTCCCCTCAGCCGTCCAGCACAGATAGAGCAACGTGGCCCTTCCCAGGACTGCACGTCCAACAAGACAGGGTCGCCTTCCCAGTGGCTCAGAGCCTGCAGGAAGCTCCCAACTCCAGGACACTGGACTTATATAACCACCTCCACTGCCCCGCTCCAGTTAACAACACTTTAAGGCTGTGTGCTTTGTACAAACTGTCCAAATCTCAGGGGATTAAAACAACCGCCGGTGTGATTCTGCGGGTTGACTACACTGGGCTGGACGTCCTCTTCCACTCGATGTCCATCAAGGCTCTGGCCACCTCAGGGTTGGCCTGCACTGGAGCCTCCAGAGGCTGGAGGGTCACCTGGTGGGTGGGTGGAGCTGGGATTTGGAGTGGCTCTTCTCCAGGCCTTTGCACATGGCTTCTTCCTGTGGGTTTCCTCATGGGCAACAGACTTCTTCCAGGATGCCCCAGAGCATCCCCGAGCACAAAGGAGGAGGAGGCGGCTCCAGGTCTCTGATGGCCGAGCGCTGGACCACAACATCACTACTCGGAGGTCACAAGAGGCGCCTGGGTGTGGAGTGGGTGAGGCCACACCGGCATAGAACACGGGAGGGGTGGAGACCTGGGTTCAGAGAGAGGACTGTCGCTTGAGCTCACAGCTGGTGAGAGCTAGTATCTTTGCCAATGTTTAAGATCCAGACTCAGGCCCCCCGCTAACTTCAAACCCACGTTCTCAAGGCCGGCTAGGCTGGTCATAACCCAGAACCTAACGGAGGAGGGGCAGGGGCTAAGCCCGGGTCCGGAGAGCTTTCTGGCCCCACTCCCCCTGCACAAGGGCATGTGGCTGGTGCTGGGTCAGCCTCCACAGCAGATTTCAGTCGTGCTCGTAGAGCGGGAGGCCTCCCTGCTTGGGACAGATGGTGAGATTTAAATTTAACAGATGAAAACACCAGAGCTGCTGAAGTCTTCCTTGGCTTCCCTTCGTTCAGGGACCGTGGTCTACAAATCAGCCCGAGGCAGGCTGCGTGAGGCATCCGACGTTGAGTCAGAAGATGTGGGGTTTGCCAAGTTCTTCTCCAACCAGCTGCTCTAATGGGAGCAAACCACATCCACCCTCTGAGACTCTGGCCTGGTCCCTGAGAGGAGATGAGAAAAAAAAACAAAAAAAAACAAGGTCACAGGGTGTTCTGAAGGTTCCACAAGATGATGCGAGCATTAACGGGGACAGACAGCCTGGATCTATCAACAGCACAGAGCTAGGCTTGATCCACCTGAGGAAATCTTAGCCCATGACTCACTGTCATATTGCAAACTTAATGATCAAGTAAGGCCAGGGAAAAATTTGCTCCCAGCTTAAAATCAAGAGCTGGCAGGGCCTCAGAGTTCTTAAGCTGGGTTCAAATCCTCATATAGCTCCGTCGATAAAGCATCTGCCTGCAATGTAGGAGACCTGGGTTCAAATTCCTGGGTTGGGAAGATCCCCTGGAGAAGGAAATGGCAACCCACTCCAGTATTCCTGCCTGGAAAATCCCATGAACAGAGGAGCCTGACGGGCTATGGTTCATGGGATCGCAAGAATCGGACACGACTTGGCGCTGTCTTTCTTTTCAAATCCTCACTGGTTATATTAGGACATTGAGTAGATGAGTAGAACCGCTGTTTCTCTTAACCATTTCCTTCTGTTAACATCTGACTCCTTCCAGGGTAATCTCATTCTCATCTCAAACTGCATTTCAGACCTTCAGAGGGGTGGTCTATTTCCGTCAGCCCATCCTCCCAAATCACTGATTGCCCCCACTGCCCCAGGCTTGGCTGGACCCCGTCTTCACACAAATGTCCTGCATCCTCACACATTCTTTCAACCGCCCCTGACCCCATCTCTGCACCCCACTTCCAAGTTTCAGAAAAAGATATCTCTACTTTCTGGTTTTATTTTTTCACCGTCCCCACTCTGACTTCAACCCAACCTAACCATGCTTTTGCCTGACAGTTTCATTGAAGAGAGTCTTAAGTCAAGTTGCCCATTATTTCCATGTGTCCAAAGCCAAGCGGTCAGGCATGTCTCAGCAGCGCGCGGTCAGCGGGCTGGTCACTCCCTCCTTCCATGGAGCAGAGCACCCCTCCTGCCTCGTGGGACCACCCTGCCATGCCCTCCCTGCACCCCCTCGCAGGCAGCCCCTTCTCCTCTCCATCCTCCCAGCATCAGAACTCAAAGCTCTGTGCCCATCAGGTCTCCCCTCGGTCCCTGGGTAACCGTCCAGGGTTGAAGAGCAGAATCTGTGAACATGGCCTCATTTGGAAACAGGGTCTTGGGAGACGTCCTCAAGTTCAGATGAGGTCACGCTGGGGGCGGGTGGCCTGAATCCAGCAATGGGGAGGGAGATGTGGGCAGAGACAGACACACAGAGGATGCCCAGTAATGATAGGGCAGGAGCTGGCAGCGAGGCAGCTGCTGGCCAAGGAACGCCCACGACACAAATGGTCGACCAGATGCTAGAAGGCGCCAGGCTGGACCCTCCTCTGCAGCTTACAGAGGAGCAACGTTGCTGTTGTTCTGAACCATGCAGTTTGAGCGGCACTTTGTTACGGAAGCCACAGGCAACCCAAGCAGTAACCCGACCCAGTCCCACATCTCCCTCCACCCACCATCTCTGCTCTGATGATTCTGAAACATCTAACTCCAGTCCTGACCTGGAATCTGAGTCCCACACAGGACGACCTGACCGTCTGTCAGAAGTCACTTCTTAGAAGTCAAAAGCGCACTGAACTCAACATGGCTAAGAGAAAACTACTGAATGCCCCTCAACCTGCTCCCCAAGTGTCCCCTCTACTCCACAAATGAAATCCACCCAGTTTCCCAGTCTAAACTCACTAAGTTTTCTTATTTAACTTCAACATCTTTAATGATAAAACATAAATACAGGTCACCACTGTCACTCAAGTGAATCACCTTGCCACCCCTGGGCCCTCCCCCTTCCCCGGACCTCCCCTCCCCTGGACCATCATTCATCCCCTGGACCACTTCCTGCATCCCAGCTTCTGTTCTTAGTCTACACACACAGGGCATCCCATATACAGCTTCGCAGGCAACTGTTGGACAGAGAAAATCAGATCTGGCTGCTCTCAACACCTCAGATATAAGGATGATATCACTCTAATCACAGAAAGCAAAGAGGAACTAAAGAGCCTCTTAATGAAAGTGAAAGAGGAGAGTGAAAAGCTGGCTTAAAACTCAATATTCAAAAAACTAATATCATGACATCCAGTCCCATCACTTCATGGAAAATAGAAGTGGAAAAAGCAGAAGCAGTGACAGATTTTATTTTTCTTGGGCTCCAAAATCACTGTGGCAACTCCAGGTTTAGAAAAAGACAGAGGAACCAGAGATCAGATGGCAAACATTCCTAAGATCATAGAGAAAGCAAGGGAATTCCAGAAAAACATCTGCTTCACTGACTATGCTAAATAAAGCCTTTGATTGTATGGATCACAAACAACTGTGGAAAAATTCTTAAAGGGATAGGAATACCAGATCACTTACCTGTATCCTGAGAAGGTAAGGGACAAGAAGTAACAGTGAGAACTGGACATCTAACAACTGATTGATTCAAAATTGAGAAAAGGGTATGTCAAGGCTGTATATAGTCCCCCTGTGTATTTAACTTATATGCAGAGTACATCACGGGAAATGCTGGGCTGGATGACTCATAAGTGGAATCAAGACTGCCAGGAGAAATACCAACAACCTCAGATATGCAGATGATACTACTCTAATGGCAGAGAGTGAAGAGGAACTAAAGAGTCTCTTGATGAGGGTAAAAGAGGAGAGTGAAAGAGCTGGCCTAAAACTCAACATTCAAAAAACTAAGATGGCATCTGGTCCCATCATTTCATGGAAAATAGAAGGGGAAAAAGCAGAAGCAGTGACAGATTTTATTTTATTGGGCTCCAAAATCACTGTAGATGGTGACTGCAGCCATGAAATTAAAAGATGCTTGCTCCTTGAAAGAAAAACCATGACAAACCTAGACAGCATGTTTAAAAGCAGAGACATCACTTTGCTGACATAGGTGTGTATAGTGAAAGCTATGGTTTTTCCAGTGGTCATGTATGATGTGAGAGTTGGACCATAAAGAAGGCTGAGCATTAAAAAAAAAAAAAAAGAAGAAGAAGGCTGAGCATTGAAGAATGGGTGTTTTTAAACTGTGGTGTTGGAGAAGACTTCTGAGAGTCCCCTGGACTGCAAGAAGATCAAACCAGTCCATCCTAAAGGAAATCAGTCCTGGGTGTTCATTGGAAGGACTGATGCTAAAGCTGAAACTCCAATACTTCGGCCACCTGATGGGAAGAGCCAAGTCATTGGAAAAGACTCTGATTCTGGGAAAGATTGAAGGTGGGAGGAGAAGGGGACAACAGAGGACGAGATGGTCGGATGGCATCACAGACTTAATGGACATGAATTTGAGCAAACTCTGGGAGATAGTGAAGGACAGGGAAGCCTGGCATGCAACAGTTCATGGGGTTGCAAAGAGTCGGACATGACTTAGTGACTGAACAACGACCACCCCCTAGACAGGCCTGGGCTCTGCTGGACAGAAGGTCTCCCACATCTGTTTGCTCACTGCTGGATAAAGTTCATTTTGAACACATACTATGGAACCAGACATACCTTTGAACATACTGTTCCATTTGAAGGACAAGAAGAAAAACTCTGCTAGTACAGTGTTTTCCTGGACTTTGACCTCCAGAAGAAATGCTTCCTCTAAGAGTCTCCAAAACTAACAAGATAAAACCCAGGCTGTGCACAGTCAAGGGTATGAACGCCCTGTCTGGTGGGCAGTGCATGCAGCCCACACCCTGCCCACAGCATCAGGGACGGGGTGGAAAACAAGGGGGACCCTCCCCCATGAATGAACCCTTTCTCCTGGGTCACTACCCAGCACTTACAGGGCTCTCAGTGTGTACACAGTACTTGGTTCTATTTTATTGACAGCAGCAAGGTCCTCAGCAAACACACACACTTAAGATACAAATGTTGAATCAGGAAACCTTGGATTTATTCCCAGGTTTGCTTCTGACTTTTGCGATTTTTATAAAGGTCGTTTGATTTCTCAATGCACCTAGAGGAAAGCTTGCCCTTGCTTTTCTACACGGAGAGGTTGCAAAACCAAACGAGGCTGTTTGTGAATTGTCCCAGGTACTTACAATCACAGAATGTAGTTTCAGCCTCCTGTAAAGCATCACCAAAGATGTCAGTATCGATGAAACCACTTTATAGAAGAGGAAACTATGGCAACCATAGTGTGAATTCAGCCTGGAGAGGCCGTTGGCGCCTTCTTTTGTAGTGATGGAGAAGGCTGGGGGTGGTAAATAGGACCCCAGGAGTCCCGCACTCTGCAGTGCAGATTCAGCTGTCCACACCCACATGTTGGATACAGTCTTGACACATTCCTCTTTCTTGACCATGTCCTGCTTGTTTCTGTTTCTGTATGAGTTTCCCTTTGTCCCTTCCTTTTCACTCCACAGGGTTACTTTCTTCTCTTTTCTTTTTTTATTTGGGGCGTCAGGTCTTAGTTGCATGACTCGGGATCTTGCATCTAGGCTCTAGTTGCGTCTTACTAGTGGCACGTGGGATCTGTGTTCCTCAACCAGAAATCGAACTGGCGTCCCTCGTGTTGCAAGGCGGATTCTTAACCACTGGACCACCAGGGAAGTCCCTCCTGGACTTCCAATGTCTCTGAAACAGGATACATGGAAGCAAGAGGTCCCCTTCCTGTGACCATTGTTTCCATATATCCCACCCGATACCACAAAACTAATATTCCCCTAATGCTGCCTGTTGAGCTCCTCCCCTGCTCTAAAACCTTCTGTGTCTCCCCAGTGCCTCAAGGATAAACTCCACACTCCCGAGGGATGACTGTAACCTGGACGTGAACCTGCCTTTCCCACTGGATCCTATTTCTCCACCTTCCTGCGTTTACACTCCTGCCCTGCCTGTGTCTACCTCTCTCCTCTCTTCTCAATGGCCCTCCTCAGCTCCACCCAGATGGTATCCATCCAGCCTGTATTTCAAGGTCCAGCTGCTAACAACACTTCCAGACTCTCAAGCACCCGAACCCTTGCAACTCCTCTGAGAGTCAAGCAGGCACTGCCTCCTGCTGTGAGCGTGTGTGTTTTCTCCCCAGGAAGATCACAGCTCTTTAATAGGAGACGTGGGGCCTCGTACGTCATCAAACCCCAGACACACCTCTTTTGACATCCTGTGTGCTCGGTTGCTCAGCTGTGTCTGACTCTGCGATCCCATGGACTGTAGGCCACCAGGCTCCTCTGTCCATGGTGTTTCCCAGGCAGGAGTACTGGAGTGGACTGCCACTTCCTTCTCCAAGGCATTTTAACAGCTGTGAAATCAGGATGCATCTTACGATCGATAAGCGTCACGGTTTAACTGCCGGGGCATTTCTTTCTCGACGGTAAGTATAACAATGGTCTGCTATCCAAGCCACTGTGTCTTGCGTTCCATGCTTCTCTGCATCGCCTGCAGCTCCTACCCGAGTCTCAGATGGTGACTTTTACGAGTCTCACTGGTTGTCTGATGAGAGGATGTATCAGTAGCTTCAGGTGAGCCGCAGAGATGCAGGTTCTGGACACACAAGCGCCACACACACTGGTCGCTACAAAGCAACTGTGCTTCAAACCGGGGACTTAGTGATCCAGGGTTTAGGAGAGACACAGGCTTCAGAAGGAAGCATCCTCTGACCGGGGATGCATGTTGGACCATCATCTCCACAGAGGGAGGGTGCTCTGCGTCCTGCCATGTGTCCCTGAGTCACCTGATGGAGAGCAGCTCTCCTACTGAAAGAGGGCTTTTTTTTTTTTTTTAAACCTGGGCTTCCCCAGTGGCGTTAGTGGTAAAGAACACGCCTACTGATGCTGGAGACGCAAGAGATACAGGTTCCATCCTTGGGTTGGGAAGATCCCCTGGGGAAGGGCATGGCAACTCACCTCAGTATTCATGCCTGGGAAATCCTATGGACAGAGGTGGGCTACAGTCCATAGGGTCTCAAAGAGTCGGACACAACTGAAGCGACTTTGGATGCACAACCTAGACAGTGTGCTAAAAAGCAGAGAAATAACTTTGCTGCCTAAGGTCTTGTAGTCAAACTATGGTATTCCCAGTAGTCATGTACAGATGTGAAAGGTGGACCATAAAGGAGGCTGAGCACCAAAAATTGATGCTTTCAAACCGTGGTGTTTGAAACTTTGAAACTGTGGGACTCTTGAGAGTCCCCTGGACAGCAAGGAGATCAAACCAGACAATCCTAAAGAAATCAACCCTGAATATTCATTGGAAGGACTGATGTTGAAGCTGAAGCTCCAATACTTTGGCCACCTGATGCAAAGAACTGACTCACTGGAAAAGACCCTGATGCTGGGAAAGATTGAAGGTGGGAGGAGAAGGGGATGACAGAGGATGAGATGGTTGGTTGGCATCACTGACTCAATGGACATGAGTTTGAGCAAACTCCGGGAGTTGGTAATGGACAGGGCCTGGCGTGCTGCGATTCATGGGGTCACAGAGTTGGCACTATTTAGCGACTGAACACCAACAAATCTACTTACTCATCTGGCTGTGTTGGGTGTTAGCTGCAGCAGGATCTTTGTTGCATCAGGTGGGATCTTTCTTCGCAGCACATAGAGTCTCTAGTTGTGGTACATGGGCTCCAGAGTGGGCGGGCTCAGTAGTCACAGTACAAAGGACTTAGCTGGTCCACAGCATGTGAGACCTTAGTTTCCCGACCAGGGATTGAACCTGCATCCCCTGCATTGTAAGGCGGATTCTTAACCACTTGACCACCAGCGAAGTCTTTTAATGAGGTCTTTAGTAGGTGCTGCCAAGGGTAAAAATTACCTGAGCAATTTCTTTGAACAATAACAGTTATTATTCATGAAAGTGAAAGTGAAGTCGCTCAGTCATGTCCCACTCTTTGCAAACTTATGGACTGTAGCTCGCCAGGCTCCTCCGTCCATGGGATTCTCCAGGCAAGAATACTGGAGTGGGTTGCCATTTCCTTCTCCAGGGGATCTTCCCACCTTAGGGATTGAACTTGGGTCTCCCATATTTCGGGCAGACTCTTTACCATCTGAGCCACCAGGGAATGCCTCTATTATTCATAGTACTTTATAATTTACAGATTATTTTCACATGCAGTGTTTTCTTTCAAATCTTAATGCTTTATGTGTATCAGCTGGTAAAGAATCACCTGCAACGAGGGAGACCTAGGTTCAATCCCTGGGTTGGGGAGATTCCCTAGAAAAGGGAACGGCTACCCGCTCCAATATTCTGGCCTGGAGAATTCCATGGACTGTATAGTCCGTGGGATAGCAAAGAGTCAGACACGACTGAGCAACTTGCACTTTCACTTTGTGCACTATTAGCTTTGGCATGGGGCTCCCTAAATTCCATCCTTTAGCCATCCCCAACCTTCACCCCAAAACTGGCCCCAGCAGACTTGGAGCTCAGAATGCCCCCGGCTTCCTGCCCTCCAAGGCCTACAGACCACCAAGGAGACAGACAGCAGGTCCTTACCACACCTAAATAATAAAGCTAGCAGGCTGCCTTGGAAGGCAGGTGTCCCCTGGAACCAGAACGATGATGAGGGAAGCACTGTGATGGCCTCATCTTCTGTTGAAGAGAAGGAGGTAGCCTGATTGTTCCCAGCTGTAAAGTCAGGTGGGCAGTGTTCCGTGTGCTAGGACCAGCCAAAGATCAGCTGGGTCTACACCCCAGGGTCCCACCCTACACAGGGACCCATCCTTTGTCCTGCTAAGGAGTGACCCTGCTAATTCCTTCTAGTTAATTCAGTAGGGGAGTTGTGACTGGCTCCTTCTTCCTGCGCGCATGCTAAGTTGCTTCAGTCATGTCTGACTCTTTGCCACCCTATGGACTGTAACCTATCAGGCTCCTCTGTCCATGGGATTCTCCAGGCAAAAATACTGGAGTGGGTTGCCATGCCCTCCTCCAGGGAATCTTCCCAACCCAAGGATCAAACTCACGTCTCTTATGTCTCCTGCCTTGGCAGGCGCGTGAAGGCTCAGTTGGTAAAGAATCTGCCTGCAATGCAGCAGACCCGGATTCGATCCCTGGGTCAGGAAGATCCCTCGGAGAAGGGAATGGCAACCCACTCCACTATTCTTGCCTGGAGAATTCTATGGAGAGAGGAGCCTGGTAAGTTAATTACTGTCCATGGGGTCTCAAAGAGTCAGACACAACTGAGAGACCAACACTAGCTCAGAAAACACATTTAGAGAGGTACAGAAAACTTTTGAATTGTGTTGGAGAAGACTCTTGAGAGTCCCCTGGACTGCAAGAAGATCAAACCAGTTAATCCTAAAGGAAATCAGCCCTTAATATTCACTGGAAGGACTGATGCTGAAGCTGAAGCTCCAATACTTTGGCCACCTGATGCTAAGAGCCAACTCAATGGAAAACACCCTGATGCTGGGAAAGATTGAGGGCAGGAGGAGAAGAGGGTGACAGAGGATGAGATGGTTGGATGGCATCACTGACTCAATGGACAGGAGTTTGAGAGATGGTGAAGGACAGGGAAACCTGGCATGCTGCAGTCCATGGGGTCACAGAGAGTCAGACATGACTGAACAACTGAATAACAATAGAAAAGCACAGGTTAATTCCTCCAAATACCACCCCTCCCTGTAAATTCATGAATAAAACCCCAACAACTATTAGAGTCTCTAGCAATTGATTAGAGAGGCACCTGATCTGGACTTTGAAGAAGAGATGAAGGAGGAGTAGAAGAGGGGTCACAGATCAGGGAGGGAATGGGGAGGGCTTTTGGGGCCAGAGCCGGGGCTGAGCTTTAGGAAGCAGAGGTGAGGAGGCTGGACGGGCAGGGTGGAGCCTCAAGTGCTGGAAGTCTCCACACCAGGTGCTTTAGGTAGTGGGAAATCACGTTAGGTTTTAAAGCTGGGAATTCCTATAATAAAAGCAGTTTTTTAAAACAAAATGTAGTGGGAAAAAATAAGGGCTCTGAAATTAGAACCAGGTTCAAATGCTGGCTTTCCCACTCTCCAGCTGTGTGACTTTAAGGAAATTGGTTAACCACTCTGGGAATTAGGTTTCCTCGGACTGTAAAAAGGAGATCTCGGGGGAGTGCCTGGGAGAGATGTGTCTTTGAATATATAATGCTTTTGTGTGCAGGTGTGCGAAGTTGCTTCAGTTGTGTTTGCCTCTCTGTGACTCTATGGACTGTAGCCCGCCAGGCTCCTCTGTCCACGGGACTCTCCAGGCAAGAATACTGGAGTGGGTTGCCATGCCCTCCTCCAGGGGATCTTCGACCTAAGGATCCAACCCACGTCTCTTACATCTCTTGTGTGGCAGGTGGGTTCTTTACCACTAGCTTCACCTGGGAAGCCTTGAATATACTTTTGGATCTTCCCAAATTCCCCAGTAACAACAGGCAGAGCAACCAGATAGGAAAAAAAAAAAAAAACCCTCTGCATGGGACTTTCCTGGTAGTCCAGTGGTTAAGACTTCACCTTCCAATGCAGGAGGTGCCGGGGTTCAATCCCTGGTTGGGAAGCGAAAATCCCACATGCTTCCTCACCAAAAACAGCAAAACATAGGACAGAAGCAATATTGTAACAAATTCAATAAAGACTTCAAATATGGTCCACAGGAAAAAAAAAAATCTTTAAAAACAGCAACAAAAACCCTTTGCCTGACATTTACCAGCTAATTAGATGCCAGGGTGTCTCCATAAACTCCAAAACACAAGCAGGTGTGACACGGTACTAGCATCCTCATGGGAGGACGCAGAGAAGCAGGATGACAGGGAGAAGCCGGCAGACCCATCTGCACACGCGGTTTGGCCCATTTCAGTAGAGACCGAGCCTGAGGCTCCGGCAGTAAAACCTCGAAGAGCTGGATCGGTCCCACTCTGTGAACTCCTGAAACCACCCCCCTGCCCACCCCCCAGGCTCTCTTCCTGGACGGGAAGGAGAAACAGCTTGGAGTAAAATCAAGACTGAGGTGCACAAGGATGATAGAAGCGAAGAGAGAACGTCCAGATAACTGAGAGCCAAGCCAATACATGTCCTTAGCAGGCTGCTCATTGAAAACAACAGAAGGATCTCTGTTAAGTTAAAAAAAAAATAAAAAGCTATTAGCACTAAGCCTTCTCATAAAAGTTCAGGGAAATGAACTTCTTATAAAAATCAACAGCAGAGAAATATCAAGGCCAAATCTCATACAAAGATATTGCTCAGAAAAAGAAGGAAAGGGGCAGAATAACATGCATAGAATAACAGCCAGTGCAAGGAAAGACATGCTCACGAAACAGGGCGACACTGCAAGGCACTCTTCGTCTTCTGCTGGTGCGGAACCAATGTCCACACTGAGCAGCTTAGAAGGAATCGGTTTTCGTGCAGTTTCTGTGGGTCAGGAGCCCAAGCACAGGTCTGCTGGTCCTCGGTGAGGGTCTCAGAAGGCTGGAATCAAGCTGTGGGCCGGCGCTGGGGTCTTCTCTGAGGCTCAGGGTCCTTCTCTAATCCCACTGGTTGCTGGGAGGATTCAATTCCTCGTGGTTGTAAAACTAAGACCTCTGGCAGCCAGAGGTCGCCCGCTGGTCCCAGCTCCAGGCCCTCTCCACCAGTGGCAGTGTGCCTTCCCAAGGCCAGTAGAGAGAGTCTCTGCTACTTTGAATCTCTCTCCTAGATTCTCATTTAAATAGTCTCCTGGTTAGCCCAGGCCCACTCAGGGCTCTCTCTCTTGTTTACCTTAGAGCCATCCAATTAGGGATCTTAATTATATCTGATAAACACTCTCACATTTGTCAGGTAATGTAGCCTAATCATGGCGACTATATCCCTTCTTGGTCCCAGGTTCTACCACACTCTGGGGAGGGGATCATGGCAAATAGATGGGGAACATGTGGAAGCAGTGACAGACTTTATTTTTCTGGGCTCCAAAATCACTGTGGACAGTGACTGCAGCCAAGAAATTAAAAGATGCTTGCTCCTTGGAAAGAAAGCTATGACAAACCTAGATGGCGTATTAAAAAGCAGAGACATCACCTTGCAGACAAATGTCCACCTAGTCAAAGCTATGGTTTTTCCAGTAGTCATGGAAGGATGTGAGAGTTGGACCATGAAGAAGCCTGAGCACCAAAGAACTGATGCTTTTGAACTGTGGAGTTGGAGAAGAGCCTGTGGTTTGCAATAAGAAGTTACTACAATGAGAGGACCATGGACCACAACTAGAAAGCAGCTCCTGCTTGCCACATCTAGAGAAAGCCTTCACACAGCAATGAAGACTCAGAACAGCCAAAAATAAATCAATAAACAAATTTTAATAGAATAAAGAGAAAGGTAAAAAGATTAGAGATTGTGCCAAATATTGAAGGCAGAAAAAGAATATCCAACACATGGTTAACAGGAATCCCTGAAGAAGCAAAACAAAGCAAGGGGTCAGATCAAATATTAAAAACTGTAATTCCAGAAAACATTTCTAAAGTAAACATTTAAAACTATGTACTGCTAGAGAATGGGGCTTCCTTGGCAGCTCAGGTAAAGAATCTGCCTGCAATGCAGGAGACCTGGGTTCGATCCCTGGGTGAGGAAGATCCCCTGGAGGAGGGCATGGCAGCCCACTCCAGTCTTCTTGCCTGGAGAATCCCATGGACAGAGGAGCCTGGCGGGCTACAGTCCACGGGGTCACACAGAGTTGGACGTGACTGAAGCGATTGAGTGGCAGCAGCATTGAAAGAGAACAACATGAACCTGAAAATAATGACCCGCAAAAATCAACACCAAAGCATGTCCTAGTGAAATTATAGACTTTCGGGAAAAAGAAAAGATAAGCCTGGAGTATGTAGAAAAAAGAGAAAGTGACTTATAAATAATACTGAACTATCACAAGACTTTTCAATAGTGACGCCTTATAAAATGATAGTAATATATTTCAGGTATTCAACAAAGGATGGGAGCCATGGAAATTATACTGAGCAAAAACTACTCTTAAGCATAATGAGGACACATTCTTATCAGCATCAAAGAGTATCTGCATCACCTGGCAGAGGTGACCACCGAATAAGATACCACACAGTGCCTCCTACCACCTGGAGCAAGTTAACTGTCAAGGCGAGTTCAGTTCAATTCAGTTCAGTCGCCCAGTTGTGTCTGACTCTTTGCAACTCCATGGACAGCAGCACGCCAGGCCTCCCTGTCCTTCACCAACTCCTGGAGTTTACTCAAACGCATGTCCATCGAGTCAGTGATGCCATTCAACCATCTCATCCTCTGTCATCCCCTTCTCCTCCTGCCTTCAATCTCTCCCAGCATCAGGGCCTTTTCAAATGAGACAGATCTTCGCATCAGGTGGCCGAAGTACTGGAGTTTCAGTTTCAGCATCAGTCCTTCCAATGAATATTCAGAACTGATCTTTAGGATATACTGGTTGGATCTCCTTGCAGTCCAAGGGACTCTCAAAAGTCTTCTCCAGCACTGCAGTTCAAATGCATTAATTCTTCAGTGCTCAACCTTCTTTACAGTCCAACTCTCACATCTATACATGACTACTGGAAAAAATATAGCTTTGACTAGACGGAAAGGTCAATGCACATTATAAAATGTTATTTACAAAAAGTGGTCTGGTGGCTTTATGTAGCATGGGTTTCTCTCTGCCCTGCTTCCCACATTATGTTTTCCAGGGGTGGGAGCTATATCAAGCATAGGCCAGGTCTTGATTTTCGAGCAGGTGGGTGCAGCTGTGGGGAAGTCCTGTATCTGTTCGCTATTGCTTTGCTATTCCTCAAGAACAACTGAAAGGTTAGACAGCTCTTAATCCTGCTGAGAACAAACATTTTCCCCAGTGGCCTAGTGTGAACCTTTGGAACATCACAAAATAAGCCTGTTCCCTTCTCCATCACGTAGGTGCCCAGGTAACTGGTAGTTCTTAGATTTTCTCTATTCACTACCTTGCTTTTGCCAAAGGAGGTGCAGCAGCAACCAGACTTTTCAAAATGTGGAACAGGTGGTGAGCGGTGTTGCTAGGCAACAGAAGCCTGCCTGGTACAACCCTCCCCCTCCCCTCCCCCACACTATTCCCTTTCGTCCTGCTAAGACTAGTACTAATATAATGATGTTTTTAGGTGCTAACCAACTGAATTCATTCATTCCCCACCCCAGCCCTATGAGGTAGGCACTATTACCATCATGAGACCTCAGCAAATCGAGTTAAGTGGTCAAGCTAAGATTCGAGCCCAAGCTCTAGAAGTTACACTCCAAAGCCTGTGTGTTTCACTACTGCCTGCGGCTGCACCCAGTCCTGGTACCACCGAGATTCAGGGCTGGGCTTCAGAGAGGTGAAACAGACCAGGCCTCATGACCCACTTGAGTCAGAAAACTGAACAACCAGGAAAAAGGAATGCTTTTTCCAGCCCAGCTATAGAAGTCCTCTGCAAGGGATTAGGGAATCAAGGCAAGGTCACCACTGGCCTTGTCATTTCCTTTCTCTCTGGATGTAAATTTGTTGTTGTTGTTTAGTTGCTCAGTTGAGTCCGCCTCTTTGCGACCCCATGAACTGTGTGGCCCACCAGACTCCTCTGTCCATGAGATTTCCCAGGCAAGAATACTGAAGTGGGTTGCTATTTCCTCTTGCAGGGGGGTCTCCCTGAGCCAGGGATCGAATCCACTTTTATAACTGATCCAGTTCCCAAGGTTGGATCGTCAGTGTCTGCTGACAGAGAGAAGGATCTGGTGCCACAGTTGTTAAAGCACTGAACACGGGCACCAGTGATCTCAGACTAGCAAAGTGCTCGACAATTATCTAAACGATGACAGCTCATTACTCAAAGCTTTCATTGCAGGCTTCCCTGGAGCAGGCCTGAAATATTAGAGGCAATTCACAGGAAATGATGTATTTAAAAGTTCTTTTAAAAATGTTGGTTTTTTTTTTTTAATGGACATAATATCACATGCGGTAGCATTTGCAGCATCTGGCCTGGAAATACCCTTGGGAGATAGTCTTTGAAATATTATGGCAAGGCAAAGAGGATGGCTTGCAGTAAGGGGCGGAGACCCTCCCCACAAAGTGTCCTGCATCCTTTAACACAGGCCCTCCACACAGCAGATTCAGGCTTATGAAAACGCAGACCCTTCTAGGAGGCAGGAACGCTGTTTTCTCAGATGTGATAATGACTTCCCGGCGGTCCTTCCGCAGATTAACTTTGATGGAAGAGAAGAGAGTAATCTGCCGCCAGAGTGTCTTTCATCTTCGAGGATCCAGAGGTTTCCTGTCCGCTCCTTCCTTCCCAATCCCATGACCCACTTTGGAAGGAACTGGAGAAGCACTTAGCCTGCGGAAGTTGTTGAATGACAGCAGCCCGTGTAACCTTCCCGACGGCACTGTTGTATAAATTACATGAATAGTCGCCCACCATGGAAAATGTCACAGTCGTCATCTCTTCCCTGATTATTTGGGGTTTCATGGACCTGCCTGCTTCCTACGGTCCCATTAATGCACTGTCTTCTACTAACACACTGCGTAACTGTACCATTCCGTCTGCTAAAGGAAGTCTCCTCCGCTCATCACACGTTCTATCCACCCAAACCACTAATGGCTCTTCTCCTATGCGTATTCTTCTCGAGGAATTTTAAAAGGATGTATCCCAGGGTTTGAAAATCCTGCGAGGGGCGATGAGATTGGATTCTGCCCACAGTACTCCAGGAGGTGATGGGGGCTTTGCTATCAACACATGGAGCCTCCCTTTGTACCAATGGGACCGCCACCCGGGGCACATTCCTTTCTTTCTCTATTTTTGGCCGTGCTGGGTGTTTGCTGCTGCTTGGGCTTTTCTCGAGTTGTGGCGAGGGCGGGGTGCGGTGGGGGGCTCCTCTGGGGTTGTGGTGGTCAAGTTTTTCATCGAGGTAGCTTCCCTTGTTTCAGAGGACGGGGTCTAGGGCACGTGGGCTCAGCAGTGTCGGCTCCTGGGCTCCAGAGCGCAGACTCAGTAGTTGCGGCACACAGGCTTTGTTGCTTTGCAGCACAGGGGATCTTCCCCGACCAGGGATCGAACCGGTGTCTCCTGCACTGGCCGCCGGATTCTTGACCACTGAGCCATCAGGGAAGTCCTGCACATTGATTTTTGTGAACCACATCTTCCCTCCCTTTAGTTTTCTAACTGGTTTCTTATTACATAAGAAAAGCGTTGAGTCTTGAGTACTTTCCAGGCACTCGGGTCATGGAATCACCTTACTCGTTCTAAGCATTTTCAGTCGATTTTAATTTGTTAATCTAGGTAGGTGATTATCAATAAAGCAAATAAATTCGTGTCTCCTTTTCAACATTTACAATCCTTAGTCTATTTAGAATTGATTGAGAATACTTCTCTTGTTTGAGTGATTTTGTTAGGGATTTTTCATCATGGTAAGGAAAAACATAATAAAAGTAAAGTGATGCTTGATGACTCTTTTACTATCAGTTCAGTCACTCAGTCGTGTCCAATTCTTTGCAACCCCATGGACTGCAGCACGCCAGGCCTCCCTGTCCTTCACCAACTCCCGGAGTTTACTCAAACTCATGTCCATCGGGTCAGTGATACCATCCAACCATCTCATCCTCTGTCATCCCCTTCTCTTCCCACCTTCAATCTTTCCCAGCATCAGAGTCTTTTCCAATGAGTCAGCTCTTCACATCAGGTGGCCAAACTGCTGGAGTTTCAGCTTCAGCATCAGTCCTTCCAATGAATATTCTCCAACTCTCACATCCATACAAGACTACTGGAAAAACCATAGCTTTGACTAGACAGACCTTTGTTGGCAAAGTAATGTCTCTGCTTTTTAAAATGCTTTTGCTGTGGATTTTCTTTATTCGGAGAAGAATTCTGAATAGTTGTTTAGATGAAGACTCCGTAGCCAGACTTTTGTGTCAGGTCTCATGGAGCAGGTGGAACATGAAATGCTGTGCGTCAGGAAGACAAACCTATCAATGAGTAAGAAGACGTTTAAACGTCTAGGAAATTTCAGTCATTATAAACATTTAGATTATCCCAGGTAACCCAGGGCGACTCAAGGTGGGATTAATGGCATGCTCCTCAGCCACCACTTGCCCAGCGGTCACCCTAGCCCTTCCTCTTCAAGCCCAGCCGTGGGGAATGCATTTCCCAGGTTCCCTCGAGCGCCGGCTCCGCGCCGGCCTGGCTAATGAGAGCACGGGAGAAGGAGTAGAAGCTGGAGACGAGGGGAGGCCAGAGTCTTTCGCCTCCTCATTCTCTGTCTCCTGGGGTGTCCCTGGAAGAAGCTGGATGACCTTCTTCTGTCCACCGTCATTGAACCGTCCACTTCTGATGGCCGAGTGACAGTCAGATGGCCCTGGTTTGGGGGGCTTTTGGTAGAACCACCTCAAACCCGCCCCCCCCTTGCCATGGAAGCCCAACCCTAAGGGTAGCAGCAGGCAGGGTGGGCTTCGTGGGCCTTCCAGCCACGTGGCTGCGTGGAGACCATGCTGGGTTTGAAGACCTGTATTAAATTGTCTCTGGCTGAAATGGTGGGCGCTGAGCAGGCAGGTCACCCGAGTCCACGTGGTTGCTGAGGACTGTCCCCCCTCCAGCCCGTGCCCCTGACCTCTGCAGTCGGCTTCCTGAGCATGCCTCTCATTGTCCGTGTGTGAGTGGGCAGCCTCGAGTCCTGATGCCAGAAGCACTCCTTTCCAGATCTACCTGCTTCTCTGCACTAAGAGGACTGGGAAGAGCTGCTGTGAACCTGCCCTGCCTCCTCAAGCTCCACACCCGCAGGGCGCACAGCCGCCGGGCTCTGGATGGGCTTTTCCACGGAGCACCTGCTACAGGGAGAGGCCGGGCTTTGGAGCAGGCGACAGGCTCTCCCTGTTACAGAAGTCGTGCTGATAAATGTGTCGATCGCTTAAGGTTTCTTGCCAGCAGCCTGACCACTATGCTGGAAGCAACGCCAAGTCCAGTTTTAATCTGGGCATCAATCAATTCTTTTCCATGATCCCTGACATCAACTTTGTCTCACAGGCCGTTCCCCTTCCGCTCTGTTCAGCTGGATGAAGAATAACCACTACAGTGGTTAAGAGCTTGCTTTTAAACCCAGCTCTGCCACTGACTGACTGTGGCCTTGGGCAAATTACTTAGTCTCTCTTTGCCTTAGTCATCAAGTACCGATGTGAGAGCTGGACCGTAGAGAAGGTTGAGTTCCCAAGAACTGATGCTTTCAGACTGTGGTGCTGGAGAAGACTCTTGAGAGTCCCTTGGACTGCAAGGAGATCCAACCAGTCCTGAGTGCTCATTGGAAGGACTGATGTTGAAGCTGAAACTCCAATACTTTGGCCACCTGATGCAAAGAACTGACTCAGTGGAAAAGACCCTGATGCTGGGAAAGATTGAAGGCGGGAGGAGAAGGGGACGGCAGAGGATGAGATGGTTAGATGGCATCACCGACTGGATGGTCATGAGTTTGAGCACGCTCCGGGAGTTGGTGATGGACAGGGAGGCCTGGCGTGCTGCGGTCCATGGGGTCGCAAACAGTCAGAAACGACTTGGCGACTGGACAACAGTAACAACAAAGTGGGATTAATAGCAGCACCCACTCTTCCCCAGCTTCAAATCTCTCTCTGACTCCTCGCCAGCCACCAGACAAAACCCAGCGCCGTGGGGATAGAGCATATGGAGCACCCCTGCGCACCCCCCCCCCCCACTGTCTGCTTCTGTGCAAGACCCTTGCACACATCTGACCTCGCTTGGTTCTCAACACAGATTTGCACGGCAGTATTACGGCCTCTATTTACAGACGAGGAAAGCAGCTTAAGATGGTTAAGGAACCTGCCCCCCGCCCCCGCGTGGGAGAAAGAGCTGCGTCAGCCAGGTCTGCAGGACCCAGAGTCCTCCCCCCCAGCCCGCACCCTGAGGTCCCCACGTGCTCCAGTCCAAACCGAACTTGCTGCTGTTTCCTGAACAGGCTCTATCTTTCCTGCTTCTTTGCCTACACACCGTTCTCTCCGGTGCATTTTGAGAATTATGAGTAAGTGAATTAGGCCAAGCCAAGTGGTGTGGACTTGCCGGGGTAGGGAGAGTGGATCGGAGCGGGTGGACGCCAGGGATGGAGAGAGGAATCCCAGTTGCAGTTCGATTTCTGAGCATGCGTGGGAATACACACCCCATGCCTTCCTGCTCCTGAAGGGGGCGCTGTGGTTTTCTGCTTGGGAGGCAGACACCAACACCTGTGAGTCAACATTTCGGGCTGAGGTTGAAAAGGGCTTGTCTGCATCTGATTGACTTAAACCAAGCTTCGCTTGGAATGGGGGAGCAGTTTTCATGGCGATGTGTAATTACCACGGCACTACTGAAGAGGGGGGCTTCCCAGGGGGCGCAGTGGTAAGCAGGTAAAGAATCCATCTGCCAATGCAGGAGACGCAGGAGACACAGGTCCAATCTCTGGGTCGGGAAGGTCCCCTAGAGGAGGAGATGGCAACCTGCTCCTGTATGCGTGCCTGGAGAATCCCACGGACACAGGAGCCTGGCGGGCTGCAGTCCATGGGGTCGCAGAGAGTCAGACACGACTGAGCAACTGAGCATGCACATGCTGGAAATGGGAATAAGCACCCCGTCACTGACCGTCCATCTGACCATAGACCTGCACAACCGTTGTTTCTTCCCCAACACGACATTCCCTCCAAGACAAGTCCACCCACGAGAAACCCCTTCAGGCTGACCAGAGTCAGAATCCTCAGTGTGTATCCCTCTTCATCTTCTTGGCTGGGGCCAAGGGGAAGAAATGGGGAGAGTGTGCCTCCAAAGGTAGCCTGTGACAGGGGCCTGACAACTTGCTGCAGCCCCCAGACATCCCAGGGGCCCCCGCCCCTGACCCTTGCGCTCGATTTCAATTCCCACCCACAGATGTTCCTGCTTCACATCCCAACTCCCTGACCCTCCTTTGGGCTTGACTTCTCCAGGCTCTGACCTTACACTACCTGAGAGTCAAGCTATGCAGAAATAGTTCCTAAGGTTTTACAAGTCTTACAGTTTATCTCAACTATATTATTATTATTTCTATTAAATTTTACCCTTCTTTCAAGGCTCAGCTCCAGTCTTCATAAAGCCCTCCTACCACCAAAATTTAGAAATAATCCTTGTGGAACCTAACCCTGGTGTTCCTCCTCCCTTTCTGATCCCCCATAGCTTTTGGTCTGTATCACATTCATTCATTCAACAAACACAGATTGACCATCTAAATGCCAGTGTCCTTTTCATTATCGGGGACTAGAATGCAAAAGTAGGAAGTCAAGAAACACCTGGAGTAACAGGCAAATTTGACTTTGGAGTACAGAATGAGGCAGGGCAAAGGCTAACAGTTTTGCCAAGAGAACGCACTGGTCATAGCAAACACCCTCTTCCAACAACACAAGAGAAGACTCTACACATGGACATCACCAGATGACCAACACTGAAATCAGATTGATTATATTTGCAACCAAAGATAGAGAAGCTCTATACAGTCAGCAAAAACAAGACTGGGAGCTGACTGTTGCTCAGATCATGAACTTCTTATTGCCAAATTCAGACTTAAATTGAAGAAAGTAGGGAAAACCACTAGACCATTCAGATGACCTAAATCAAATCCCTTATGATTATACAGTGGAAGTGACAAATAGATTTAAGGGACTAGATCTGATAGACAGAATGCCTGATGAACTATGGATGGAGGTTCTTGACATTGTACAGGAGGCAGGGATCAAGACCATGCCCAAGAAAAAGAAATGCAAAAAAGCAAAATGGTTGTCTGAAGAGGCCTTGCAAATAGCTGTGAAAAGAAAAGAAGCGAAAAACAAGGAGAAAAGGAAAGATATACCCATCTGAATGCAGAATTCCAAAGAATAGCCAGGAGAGATAAGAAAGCCTTCCTCAGTGATAAATGCAAAGATAGAGGAAAACAACAGAATGGGAAAAACTAGGGATCTCTTCAAGAAAATTAGAGACACCAAGGGAACATTTCATGCAAAGATGGGCACAATAAAGGACAGAAATGGTATGGACCTAACAGAAGCAGAAGATATTAAGAAGAGGTGGCAAGAATACACAGAAGAACTGTACAAAAAAGATCTTCATGACCCAGATAATCATGATGATTATTCCAGATGTCCTGGAATGTGAAGTCAAGTGAGCCTTAGGAAGCATCACTATGAACAAAACTAGTGGAGGTGATGGAATTCCAGTTGAGCTGTTTCAAATCCTGAAAGATGATGCTGTGCAAGTGTTGCACTCAATATGTCAGCAAATTTGGAAAACTCAGCAGTGGCCACAGGACTGGAAACGTCAGTTTTCATTCCAATCCCAAAGAAAAGCAATGCCAAAGAATGCTCAAACTACTGCATAAATGCACTCATCTCACACCTTAGTAAAGTATTGCTCAAAATTCTCCAAGCCAGGCTTCAACAATACGTGAATCGTGAATTTCAGATGTTCAAGCTGGTTTTAGAAAAGGTAGAGGAACCAGAGATCAAATTGCCAACATTGCTGGATCTTCGAAAAATTCAAGAGAGTTTCAGAAAAACATCTATTTCTGCTTTATTGACTATGCCAAAGCCTTTGACTGTGTGGATCACAATAAACTATGGAAAATTCTGAAAGACATGGGAATATCAGACCACCTGACCTGCCTCCTGAGAAATCTGTATGCAGGTCAGGAAACAACAGTTAGAACTGGACATGGAACAACAGACTGGTTCCAAATAGGAAAAGGATTACGTCAAGGCTGTATATTGTCACCATGCTTATTTAACTTGTATGCAGAGGACATCATGAGAAATGCTGGGCTGGATGAAGCACAAGCTGGAATCAAGATTGCCAGGAGAAATATCAATAACTTCAGATATACAGATGACACCACCCTTATGGCAGAAAGTGAAGAAGAACTAAAGAGCTTCTTGATGAAAGTGAAAGAGGAGAGTGAAAAAGTTGGCTTAAAGCTCAACATTCAGAAAACAAAGATCATGGCATCCTGTCCCATCACTTCATGGCAAATAGATGGGGAAACAATGGCTGACTTTATCTTTTTGGGCTCCAAAATCACTGCAGATGGTGATTGCAGCCATGAAATTAAAAGACGCTTACTCCTTGGAAGGAAAGTTATGACCAACATAGACAGCATATTAAAAAGCAGCAACATTACTTTGCCAACAAAGGTCTGTCTAGTCGAGGCTATGGTTTTTCCAGTGGTTATGTATGGATGTGAGAGTTGGACTATAAAGAAGGCTGAGCACTGAAGAATTGATGCTTTTGAACTGTGGTGTTGAAGACTCTTGAGAGTCCCTTGGACTGCAAAGAGATCCAACCAGTCCATCCTAAAGGAGATCAGTCCTGGGTGTTCATTGGAAGGACTGATGTTGAAGCTGAAGGTCCAATACTTTGGCCACCTGATACGAAGAGCTGACTCATTTGAAAAGACCCTGATGCTGGGAAACATTGAGGACAGGAGGAGAACGGGATGACAGAGGATGAGATGGTTGGATGGCATCACTGACTCTATGGACATGAGCTTGAGTAAACTCCAGGAGTTGGTGATGGACAGGGAGGCCTGGCGTGCTGCAGTCCATAGGGTTGCGAAGAGTCAGAAATGACTGAGTGTCTGAACTGAAGTGCTAGGCATTGTACTAGGTCCTGGACTCGGAACAAGACAGGTGGACATCTGTTTGTATACAATAAACACAATATATATAAGTTATGCAGTGAATTAGGAGGCGACATGTGCCAAGGAGAAAAATGAGCCAAGAAGGTAGATGGGGAGTGTCCAGAAAGGGGATTTCGATGTAAAAGCAGTGGTCTGGGAGGCACTCACTGAGTCCCTTGGGGTGGAGAGTCAGAGGAATGGGGAAAGTAGATCACTGGGACCCTGCAGGCAGAGAGCAGCCAGTGCAAAGGCCCTGAGGTAGGAGGACAGGTGACCCGCTGGATCACAGGTGCGCACATGGCTGGCTGCACCAGGGCGAGAAGTGGACAGGGGGTGGGAGACGAGGCCAGCGAAGAGTGCAGGCAGGTCACTGTGGGTCCGTGGGCGTTCGCTGAGTGAGATTGGAGCCTTTGGGGGTTTTTGGCAGAGGATCACTCTGTTGTTTTGAGACTAGACCACGGGGACCGGGGGTGGAAGCAGAAAGCCGTTACCAGGTGACAGATGATCCACGCTGGAGCAGACTGGCCCTGAGGGGGTGGTGTGATGTGGTGGTTCTGGCTGTGCTCTGCATTAGGGCCACCTGGATTTGATGAAGGGATTGGACATGTGTACGGGAAAAACAGGCAAAGACATCTCCGTTTCTGGCTTGAGTAACAGGAAGGCTGGCAGGGCTGTGGTGAGAATGGAGGATGGTGAGAAAGAACAGCTTTGGGAGGGAGAGGAGGGGCAGAGTTTCAGCTCGGGGGGCTGTTCAGTTTGAAACCTGCATCTGTGGACACGCAGAGGAGATGCAAGTAGGTATTTGGATCTGCGCATCTGGAGCTTGGAAAGAGGTGTAGACCAGAGGCGTCCACTTGTGACTCACTGGGGAACAGACGAGTTCCAAAGCCACAGGACGGGATGAGCACACGAGGGTGTGAGGGGAGGTCCCAGGACAGAGCCCTGTGCCACCAGCGCGAGTAGATCAGGAGGAACCGGTGGCGGAGACTGAGGATAAGTGGCCGGTGACGGAGAAGGCAAGCCACGGCATGCTGTCAGTGGGGGAAGGAAGAGACGGACAGTCAGTGCTGCCGGAGCTGAGTGTGATCCGGCTGGGGCCCCACATGGTCCAGCAACGTAGCAGCCCTGCGCTTCCAGGCGGCGTCAGCTTCAAGGACAATTGCAAGAAGGTCTGAAGGAGATCAAACCAAGGCCAACTGCATGAGGGTCTGCAAGGAGATCCAACCAGTTCATCCTAAAGGAAATCAGTCCTGAATATTCTTTGGAAGGACAGATGCTGAAGCTGAAGCTCCAACACTTTGGCCACCTGATGCGAAGAAATGACTCCTTGGAAAAGACCCTGATGCTGGGAAAGATTGAAGGCAGGAGGAAAAGGGGACGACAGAGGATGAGATGGTTGGATGGCATCACCAACTCAATGGACATGAGTTTGAGCAAGCTCTGGGAGTTGGTGATGGACAGGGAGGCCTGGCATGCCATAGTCTATGGGGTTGTGAAAGAGTCGAACGCAATTGAACTGAACTGGAGAGGAATGTCAGGGGTCAAAGCAGGGACCATAGGGCTTGACAGATCTTTGGAAGAACTTGGTTGGGAAGGTGGACGTGGTGGGAAAGAGCAGCTGTCCGTGAGCTGGTGGCGGTGGTGGGATTGGCAGGGAAAGCTTGCTCCTGGTGGGGTTGCAGACTCCTGGGAGCTCAGGTCTCCCAATGCCTGGAGGACGCAGGCCACTGAAGTCAGAATCTTGGGGCCCCTTGTGTTTTTTTTTTTTAAAGTTTGGTGATTCCAACCTGTAGCCAAGGTTAAGAACCACTGCATGAAAGAAAGAAAGACTGACGGAGAGGGAAAGAGAGGGGATCATTATTTGTGTAGAGCAGGGGGTGTCTGGTGAAAAGCAGGGAGCGTCTTTCATGGGGCGGGAGGGGAGTGGGCATGGTGTGCCTCTGTGGGTGTCACTGCTGGTGGGGGGCCACGGTGGGAGTCCCCTTCTGATGGGCCCTTTGCTGGAGAAACAGGCGAGAGGTTATCGGGGGAGGCAGGGAGGGGGGCATGCTGGAGGCTCGAGGAGGGCGACGAGAGCTTGAAACGTCACCCAGGGGGATGGGAGAGAGAAGGCTCTCTGGAAGGGTCCTGTGGTCCCAGGCACGCCTGTAAGGGTCTCTTAAGCTTGTGCCCGGTAATTGAAAGTGAGACCACTCAGCCTGGGGACCCTCTTCCTGCACCTGCTTCGGGGCCAGCGGTCCTGATTGAAGTCCTGGCTCTGTCGCTTGATGCTGTGTGGCCGTGACCATCTTAATCTCCCGAGTCTCCATTTCTTAATCGTGAGTCCTCCACCGAGGACCCAGGCCCCCCGGGCTGAACCCCCTGCTTGCTCCCACACCGTCCACTCACAGGCCTTTGCTGCTGCCTGTGGGCCTCTGACTTGTCCATTCCAGCAGGAACATGGTTCCTTCCTTCCAGGGCCTTCTCTGATTCATGGGCCATAACATATTAGGAGAGGACTTCAGACTTTACAAACGGCTGTGACACATATACCCTCCTTCAGGTCTCAGAATAACGGGCCAGGTGGGGTGGATGCCCACTGCCCAGGTGAGGAAGCTGAGCAGGCCAGGCCCACCCTGCTCATGGGGAGGGGGCTCAAATCCAGGACCTGACTTGCTGTGAGCAGGGCTGAGGCAGTGAGTCAGCTGACAGAGGAGGCGAGGATGAGGGCCCCGGGGTTGGCCAGCATCTTCCTCATTGGAAAGGGATGATGAGAGCAGAGGGCTGCTGGGTCCCCCAGTTCTGACACCCCAGGATCCTGTGACAAGGATTACTCTCACACACTCAGTTCACACATCAGAGGTCGGGATGAGTCCTTGGGGTGGCACCACTCAGCCACCGGGCGTCACGAGGCAGAGCTGGTCTCCAGGAGGCCCTGCACCCCCAGCTCTCTCCGCAATCCGCCGGATTTCACGGTGTGTCACGAGAACCGATAGTTCTGTGGCCTTGACTGGAGATGAGCCAAGTCTCTTCCTCAGTAAAATGGAAGCTTACAGGCATAAATGCAGCCGCTGCCACGCTCCATGCAAACTGCTTTGATTAGCATTTGAAATAGGTCCCCTGTCCCCTTTTTTGTGCATTAACTTTCATGTGGCAAGGTCTGGAATCTAATTTGTTTTCCTATCGAGAAGTACTAACGGACTTGGGGAGTCTCAGACTTGTTGCTGTTCAATCACTCAGTCATGTCCAACTCTTTGCAACCCCATGGACTGCAGCACTCCAGGCCTCCCTGTCCCTTACTATCTCCTGGGGTTTGCTCAAGTGCATGTCCACTGAATCGGTGATGCCATCCAACTTTCTCATTCTTCTTCTCCTCCTGCCTTCAATCTTTCCCAGCATCAGGGTCTTTTTTGGTAAGTCGGCTCTTCGAATCAGTTGGCCAAAGTATTGGAGCTTCAGCTTCAGCATCAGTCCTTCCAGTGAGTATTCAGGGTTGATTTCCTTTAGGATTGATTGGTTTGATCTTCTTGCAGTCCAAGGGACTCTCAAGAGTCTTCTCCAACACCACAGTTCAAAAGCATCAATTGTTCAGTGCTCAGCCTTCTTTATGGTCCAACTCTCACATCCACTCGTGACTACTGGAAAAACCATAGCTTTGACTGCACAGGCTTTTGTTGGCAAAATGACGTTTTTGCTTTTTAAAACACTGTTTAGATTTATCATAGCTTTTCTTCCAAAAAGAAAGTGTTTTCTAGTTTGAGACTTGGGTGAGTTTAAATTCTGTTCAAACGCCCAACTGACTGTCTTCTTGTAGCTTTTGCTGGAGTCTGGCTGGTCAGATCATAGACAGTCAAGGCCTTCAGAGAAGCCTTGAACTTAGAACTCCTGCCAGAATGTGGTGGAGCTGCTGTCCATCAAGAGTGGGGAGATGGACACAGTTGGGTTGCAGCCAGTTTGGTTTGTACGAGGCCTGCACCCAGGAGGTGTGGCCGCCCCTCTGGGCAGGCCCTGAAGACCTCGTGTTGAGGCTGGCTGTGTGTGGGTTCTGAGGTTAGAGACTGACTCCAAAAACATTTCAATCAGTCTTGAAAAAATAAAACAAGTAAACCTTTCGGCAAACAAGAGGAAGTTGCCTAAAATCCTTAGTTTCCTAAAATCCTTGCACGGAGCAAGGTGAGATACACAAGTAAGTCCAACAGGGTGGTTCATCCTAAGTGCTGAGGGGTGTGATATGACATGTAAGAGAGGCTGTGAGCTGAGTGGCTGGGCTGCCACATGTCTCTCTGGGGACACGATCCAACCCACACAGGTGCTTATGGTCACAGAGCCCATGAGAAGAGCCCACGGTGACCCAAGACCAGCTGCATTGTGGGGGGCTTCCAGTCACCCCACCTCCCTCCGCTTAGTCCCCTCCAGACAAGAGGCCCAGGAGCCGTGGGGGAGCTGCCCCCCAAGCAGGCACAGAAAGGCGGGCTTGTATGGTACAAAGCAGGACGCAGTGCCATGGAGGGGAACACCCAACTCTCCTTCCAAACGACCCGCTGCAGACGCACCCTTGATGGACATTCCGGACACCACCCCCTTTGGGGTTCACGCTGCATTTGACCTGAGGTCCCACTTTCCATGGCTGTCCCCACGCAGTCACAGAAGACATGGGGGCTAGGAGGGTCTACAGCTGCCCCTTCCTGCCTCCAGGTTTTCCTCTGATGGCTGACTTCTGCTTGGAGAACTCCTCACTGGTCTGTAAGAGTTTGCCAGAACTGTGTGGTCTGGGGCTTTCCCTACCCAAATCTGCCTTCCTCAGCTCTGAGCACAGGTGTCAGACCCACATTTGGTCTGAGGCTCTCCCCACCTTGATCCCTCTATCCTTCACCGCATTTCCCCCCAAACATCTCTTGCATATCTAATCCCGTGTTGGCATCTCCGTTCCCAAGGATCCCCACAGACACAGACACAGTGGGAAACAGCAGCCTCTGAAATTGTACAATAAGGGAAGGAGATACACTGAGTAATCCCTGGGATGCCAGTAGTTCCACCTGAAAGAGACCCCAGTTTTCTTTAAAGAGGGTCATGCAGAGCAAAAGTCGTAGGCTAGTGAGATGTGGACAGAGACTGTGACAAAGAAATTGCACTTTGACCTGCAGCAGAAAGTTCCACTGGATTTTTTTTTTTTGGGGGGGGGGGGGGCTGTGCCACATGACATGCAGGATCTTAGTTCCCTGACCAGGAATTGAACTCTTGCCCCCTGCAGTGGAAGCACAGAGTCCTAACCATTGGACAGCCAGGGGACTCCCTCCGCACTGGATTCTTTATGCACCACTTCCTCGCTAAGGATTTTGCCTGGTACTTTTACAAATATGTCATCATAAATTTATCAACATGGAGACTTTTTGTTCTTTGCACCTCACCAATTGGCCTGAAATTATTTTTTAAAAATAGTTTCAAAATATTTTGAGCCGTGGGAAAATCATTAGAAAAAATACAGATCTTCCCAATGGACTATTATAAAAACCATTATTTTTGTCTGTTACCTCACTCTTGAGCAAAGCAGAATAGTGGTAGAATACAAGGCAGGGTGCTTTGCCATCTCATGTGGCCCTAGGATCTGCCATTTTGTGAATCTGAATTTAAAAACAGAGATACTAGGATCCAAAGAAAATGAGGATGTGGTAAGAGTAAACCAGAGGAAAGTGGATTCTTCTGCATCAGATCTGAGTAATTTTCTGGACTAGCAATCTGACCATGTATATGAGCCCAACAACCTTGTTTTCCCATTACTCAGTCTGTTCCCCAGTCTGGAAGTATCTGGTTACAGTGCCACAGGAGTTTAACCAAAAATAAAGAGAACTGAATTATGCCCGTCAAGGCAAATGCCCGGCATATACGTGATGATGCTGAGCTTTAGCTTCTTAATCACTACTGTTTTTTCCTGCTCAAGTAACTTGAAAAATTACTAATGGACATCGATAATCCCAGTCATTAGTATACTTTAATCGGGCTGTCTCCAATTACAAAGGGAAAAATCCTCTTTTTATAAAAGATTTATGGACTCCAATTCCATAAACACCCATCAGAGACACTCACCTGAATCTCCAGACTAACAAGAACACCCAGGGCTTCTGCCTGAGCTGAGCCTCTGACAATGGGCCTGGCAGCCCACGAACACTGCTTGGGCGTTGCAATCACCATTCTCACAGGTACTCAGAACAGGCTTGGGGATACACATGCTGGGGCTTGCAGGCCCTCTGGGAGATCCCTGGTCAGAAGGGCCACCAGGGCTCCCCAACCACAGTGAGGAACATGTCAGGGGTGGCCGAAGGGCAGAGAGGTCAGGATGTAACAGATCACAGGTAGTGGTGAGAGTTATAAACGCTGCTCCTACAGCCTTCCTTTCCTTTTCTTCACCCTTCCTGCCTCCATTTCCCCGCCCCCCCTTGCCTTGTTCTAGAAAGAATAACCTAGATAATATTGTAAAAAATAATAATCATCTTGTAAAAAATACAAGATTAACTAAAAGTGAGAAGTTACTTAGTGAGGACTCCCACCTTGCAAGAGACAAAAATCCAGGTCCATCTTAAGATGGAGAGGGAGGAGGAGCTGGTTTTGGGGATGATGGGGAGCAAGCATGTTCTCCCCCTCCTGTGGGGATGAGGGAATTGAGCTGGAGGTTGAGCTATGTTCAATCTCTCAGGCTACTGCCCTTCAGAGGGGTCAGCCCCAGTTAGAATCCCAGAGAAGGGCTCTGATTGGCTGCCCAGGACCACGCCCCCAAGAGAAGGTCTTATGATTGGCTGAGCTGGTGGGCAGAGACCAGAACCCAGAGTCAGAGGGGCAGCCTCTACCAGTGCGGGAAGCAATTCTCCCCAAAGGAGGATAAAGCAATTAATGGACACCATGTGTGTGTGTGGGTTACAGTTTCCAAGTTCTGTGTTCTGGCCAGTCTTGAAGACAGTTGTCAGTCCCCATGTCCACAAGGAACAAATAAACCAAGAGTTCAGGAGAAAATAACTGTTCCTGGTTTTAAAACTAAACAGGACTTGTATACTCGGGGTCTAAACCCAGGTCTTTTGTATGATTCAAATGATCAGATCCCCAAGTTGACCAGCCACATGCAGCCCCCGGCCCTCACAAATATGAGTCGTCGCAGACACAGCTCTGGTTGGAGCAGTTCCAAGTAGAAACAGTTTTTCTACCAGGGTCCCCCACCCTCCTTCTTGGAACCTGAACCCCAGATAACTCTGTTCCCCATCTTCTGGGCCGCCAGTCCAAAGTCCACCACGCCTTCCAAAATCCAGTGTGATCCCTTTTTTGCCTTAATAAAAATTCTGCTTTCCATCTGGAAACAGTATCCCATCTTTCCATCTTAAACAGTATCCCATTTTCAGGCCTCTAACTCATTCCCCTGTCATTCACTCTTAAAAGTCATTCCGGAAAACACGTAGAAAATCAGTAATGCTAAACCCACATTTGCACCTCCTATGACATAACCTCTCTTCAGCCAGCGTTTGGTGCAGATGTTTTGTACGTAAAATGCAAAGGGGATGTGAGTGGGCATCCCCTCCCCCACCTTCTACGCTGGGAACGTGGACTTCCGGGCTTTCCACCCACACAGCCAGGAAGCTGGCTCCTGGGAAACAGTGTGCTCTCCTGCCTGGTGATCCCGAGGGATGGGGCTATTCTCCAAGGACATCCCCCAAAGCCACACACCTTCTGGTGACAGGCAGGCATGGCACTGGCTCTTCTCTTGGCAGGAAAGACCACGTGTGCAGGCGTTTTTGTCTCCAGAAGGAGACCAGGAAACTCCGAGCCATTCTGAAGCAAGTGCAGGAGGACCGCTCTGTGAGAAAGAGGAAGGTGGCTCCATCTCCGAGGTGTCAGGCCCCGGGACCCACGGCAACTCTGGAGCAGCGCTTCTGGGAAACGAGCTCTCCTCCAGGGTGGACGTCACCTCTGAGTGCGGGCCAGATAGACCTCAGATGGCAACAGGACGTGTCAGGAAATGATGGACTTTTTGCAATTTTCCACAGGGATTCAGGGAAGCAAATAGCACTGACCGTGTGACTGCCACGTGCCTGCTTTGGGGACTGACGTGGGGAAAAGAAAGGAGCTAACTTTGGTTGGTTTTTTTTTTGAGGCTTTACATTTTTATTTAAGAAAAGATTGAGCCTGAAGCTATGATGGTTCAATCTAAGGCGTCCGTCTTTCAATAGTGGAGTCAATTTAGGCAAAACATTTTTTCTCTACTATGAAAAGCACATTGAACAGCATTTTGGTTATAAGGAAATAAAAATATAAAAATATGAAATACAAATACGTACTTTAAACTGGTCAATCTGCTCTACCATAAAAGAAATAGGATGCTCTTTTCCTTTCCTTCTTGCATCTTCCATGCCAAATACACTCTCCCAGGAACATCAAGATTGACCAAAGACACTCCTTGGGGGTGGGGGTGGGGTACTTCCCAGGTGGTGCTAGTGGTAAAGAAGCCACTTGCCAGTGCAGAGGACCTAAGAGACACGGGTTCAATCTGTGGAGGAGGGAATGGCACCCCACTCCAGTATTCCCACAGACAGAGGAGCCTGGCAGGGGCTTTGCGATGGGGTCACAAAGAGTTGGACATGACTGAGCATCTGAGCATGCCTTCGCCAGGCAGCGGCAGAGATGACTTTTCTCACCGCCCTTCTGTAAACAGGATTGAAAACCCCAGGAGCCATACAGAACTAATCAATAGAACAAACTACACAAAAAGGGGACAATCCTGAATGAAAAAAGGGCACAATCCTGAATGAAAAAGGGTAAGATAAACAAAGCCCAAACACAAACAGACTGGGAAGAAAAGTTTGTAAACCACAGTACTGACAAGGGGCTAATTTTTTGCATATAAAAAGTTCCTATAAATAGATGAGACAGGCAAAGGGGCAAAGAGTAGAGACAGATAATCACAGAAAGGGAACCGTAAAGGAAATACAACTGTACAGAAAGCTGTTCACCCTCATTCACAACAAGAAAGACACATAAAATTACAGAGACACCACTGTCACCCAACAGTTTGGAAAATACCAGAGCTAGAAACTATCCTGTATTGGAGAGGGCCTGGGGAGATGGATGTGTGCACACGCTGCAGGTGGGAGCCAGGATCGGTGGACTGCTGAGAAGGACCAATCTCCTGTCTGTGGAAATGAACAAGGTGCGCACACACTCGGCCCCAGCAACCCCCATCTGAGCGCGAACCCTCACACCAACTGCCAAACGTGTGAAAAGACGGGTGTGCAAGCATTCCAGCTCTGGAAGCAGCCTACGTTTTCATCAGGAGGGGATGGTTTAAACACACATAATGTGATAAACCATAATCGCGACTAATCGGGTATATTTATACAATGGAATGCCATGAGGCTGTTCCCAAGGATGCCGCAGGGCTCTGTAAGCAGACATGCACGATGCTCCAGACATGTTCCTGAGTTAGAAGCAGCACAGAGCTCTCCATCCCACTTGTGGGGGGAACGTCTGCAAGAGCCACCCTGCCACTCCCCACCTTTCCTCTCTCAACATCCCCCTGCCCCCCACACACACCTCTCCCCCCCAGTCCAGTAGTGGCATCGCTTCCTAGTCCCGAGGAAACTAGAGGTGGTCAGGAAGACCTCCCCCCACCGCTCCGGTCTCAAGGTGGGCTGCCCTCTTGTTGGCACACAGCACCCCTCCTGCCTGTCCCAGCCTTTCGCTCCCACGTTTCTCCTCCTCTTTTCTGCATCCTCAATTCCCGCCCCCTCCCCACTCCCGACAGAGACGGAATCGTGACACTGGCAGACGAGCACGCCATGACATTCTCCTTGTCCTTAAGACAAGGCAGCCCCTCTCCTGACCCCCGTTCCTCCCCCCCCCCCCACCTGTCTCTCTGCTCCCCGGGGAGGGAAGCTCCAGGAACAGTCGTCCACTTTGTGCTGTGTCCACTAACTGGTCCCTCTCGAACCCACTCCATAGGGCTGCGGTCCCGGCCAGTCCGAGCTCTTGTCCAGGCTTCCAGTGGCCTCCGTGTCACCAAACCCTACGGTCATCTTTCTTTTCCCTTAACTTTTTAAAAAAAATTTAAGTATGGTTGACTTATAATGTTGCTAGTTTCAGGGGTACAGAAAGGGATTCGGTGATACACAGACATGCATCTGGGCTTCCCCCGTGCAGTGAGTGGTAAAGAACCTGCCTGCCAATGCAGGAGGCGTTAGGAGATGCTGGTTTGATCCCTGGTTTGAACCTCGAGGAAATGGTAACCCTCTCCAAGATTCTGGCCTAGAAAATTCCATAGACAGAGGAGCCTGTCAGGCTACAGTCCATGGGGGTCGCAAAGAGGCGGACACCCCTGAAGTGACTTAGCACACACACAGACATGCATCTGTTCTTTTTCAAATTCTTTTCCCATGTAGGTTGTTACAGAGTTTGAGCAGAGTTCCCTGAGCTACACAGGAGGCCCTTGTTGGTGACCTGTTTTACACACAGCGGTGTGTGCCCGTGGTCATCTTGCGTCCCCGTCACTCACAGAGCACTGACCGCTCCTCCCCTCCCCGGAAGCTCTGTCTAGTGGTCTCTGGATCCACCTCTCCTGGTCGTCTTCCTAATCCTCGACTGCTCCCTCGTGGGCCCTTTGCTGGTTCCTCTGTATTTCCCCAGACCTCTCCCCAGGAGGGCCAGCCATGCAATCCTCACCCTTTCTACTGCTGTCTACACTCTTGCCCAAGTGTCTTTCTGCTTCATGGCTTGAAACACCAGTCTTTGGTCGATGACTTTTCAACGCACGTCTCCAGCCAGATGTCGCCCTGGTGTTTTCCCTCTGGTTTTTCCCCGAGTGTCCTACAGGCATCTCAGATTCATTGCAGCTAAAAGCAGACTCTCCACTTCCCAGCCCCTCCCGGGAGATGGATCATTCCACTCGCTCAGACACCCCTGAAGTGACTTAGCACACACACAGACTGTTCTTTTCCCATTCTTCAGAGCCATAGGGTACACTTTCTCTGCCAGAACTCACATCCAGCCTGTCCACACATCCAGGGGATTCTGCCTTCAAAAAGCTATTCGGAAGTGACGACTCACCACCCTGCTGCTCCCATCCTGGCCTGAGCCATGCATATCTCTGGTCTGAAGGTCAGTGACAGGTCCTCACTGGGCCGCCCGGGTCCCTCCTGCCACTTGGTACAGCACGTTCATGTGTCGGCCGGGCTGGTCCTTCTAGTTGACCCCGTCTTGTCTCGGATACAAGTCTCCGAGCCCAGCCCCTCTGTCCTCTTGCCCACGCTGGCCCCCCTGCCCTCTGGAGCCCCTGTAGCATCTTCCACCCCAGCTGCCCACTTCGTTCACCCCCACGGCTGCCAGATTTCTGCTCAGGGATTTAAGGTCAGAGCCGTAGTCGAGGCTGCCCGGTGGCAGCTGGACCTGGTGGAGGGGGAGCCATTGAGGACGAATACACTATCCAAGATGCCACCCAAGGCAAAACAGTGGGGGAGACGAAGTTCCTCCTAGCCTCCAGACTCCTCCACCACCTCCTACTGGCTGAGTCTGGCCAGACACCGGTTGGCCGAAGATCCAGGGCGTGCCCTTCCTGGAAACACAGAGGAGGCTGGAGAGGGAACCTCTAAAAGCAGAGGCAGTGATCCCCCCTCTCACAAAACACACCCCCATGGAAAACAGCAAGTCTCCAGGAAGGCTGCAGCATCAGAGTGAAGGAGTGGTTAAAAGGCACAAAGCCCTAGATGCATCGGTTCTTAAAACTTGGAAAGATAAACCAGAGATTTTGTAACTATGGTTCTGTGCTATGGAGATGTAGGTGCTCCTTGAAGCTCAGCTGGAAAGAGCTGCTCTGTCGGCCTCCAACCACAAGGGTCACGGACAATGTGTTGGCTTCAGGGTACAAGCCCTGGCGCCTTGGCAGTGAGCCCCGCCGGCCCCCAACCCTGCACTACACACCAGGACCCTGGGTGCCCAGAGAAGCTGGTGCACCCACCTCCGCCAGATGCTGGGAAGCCCTGAGCCATGGGTGAACGAGCTACAACCGCAGGAAAAATGTTCTCTCAGGCTGGTCAAAGAACAATGAGCACTGTAATTATGCTTTATTTTTTGACCTAGAGGGTAAAGGGCCACAGTGAGTGGGGAGAGGAAAAACAAGCCAGTCCTTTGGCACCAAGATGCTGCCGGGAGTGTGTGTTGCAATGATCTAACAGGAGCTGACGCAAGCCCTCGCTCGGCAGGGAGTTTTACTTGGAAAATCGCTCTCTCCCATCCTCTCCTAAGACCTCATGCAACTCTCGGGAGTTATATTTAGAAACATTTTTACAAAATGCCGCTCTGACCCACAGGCACAAGGAGGGCTATGTCAAAACCCCTGTGTCCTTGAGAGTCTGCCAGTCCGTCCAGAGCCCTTGGACCGAGCCTCTTACGGGCTCTGTCTGGGCACCAAAGGGGCACTTATTGATTATGGAATAAAGTGCTACAGGACAGGGACGGGGTAGAGGCTGGCAAGGTGAAGCATGGGTTTGCCTCTGGGTGTGGCTGGGCCCTCATAGGAGGAACATGTCTAAGAGCCAGATGATAACCGTGGATCGCAGTGGGGTTCAGAGGTCAGCAGGTTTGAACACACCTGGAAATCCAGGCTCCAATCTGGTGCTCTGTTCCACAAATGTGACCAAGCCTAAAAAACTGCAAATACATTTGTTCTGGAATCTTGTTGAAAAGCTATAACTGGCACTCTCTTTCTTTTTTAAGATAACCTTCCAGCATCTTTTCTTTGGCCACACCATGTGGCATGCGGGATCTTAGTTCACCATTCAGGGATCGAACCTGTGCCCCTGGTGGTGGGAGCTCGGAGTCTTAACCACAGGACCACCAGGGAAGTCCCTGTAACTGGCATTCTGGAGGCCAGGGGGCACCAGCTGCAAGTCACATGAAGGGATGGTAACAACGGTGCTGGGAAGCGTCCCCCTGTACAAGTTCACATTCAGATTTGAACCTGCAATACATGAGGTTTGGGGCCAGTCTAATTCCCCAAGTGATTTCATCTGCTTGGGAAATTATTACAATTGATTTGCATTATTTAATCATGTCCGAAATAGATGGGTGAGTTAGAGGTCAGGAAGTCAGTTCTGAGCCTCAGTCAGATAATAGTGGTAAACTGATGCTTTTGACCTGTGGTGCTGGAGGAGAAGCCTCTAGAGAGTCCCTTGGACAGCAAGGAGATCCAACCAGTCCATCCTAAAGGAAATCAATCCTGAATATTCATTGGAAGGATTGATGCTGAAGATGAAACTCTAATACTTTGGCCACCTGATGTGAAGAGTCGACTCATCAGAAAAGACCCTGATGCTGGAAAGATTGAGGGCAAGAGAAGAAGGGGGCAACAGAGGATGAGATGGTTAGACAGCATCACCGACTCAATGGACATGAACCTGAGCAAATTCCGGGAGACAGTGAAGGATGGGGAACCTGGCAGGCTGCAGTCCACCGGGTCGTAAAGAGTCGGACAGGACTTGGCAACTTAATAACAAACATTTCTCAGGATTAATCGGTATGGTTATGGCATGTTCAAACCTCAGTACTAGGTTGAGAATGAACGCAAACAGATCTTTAGTCAACTTCGTTGGCCCAGGGAACCCAAACCCACTACCCTGATGGGAGGTAATGCCAGATCACTGGGACAAAAGTCACACAGAAAACTGTAAAGCAGCCATTGGCGGGACCCAAGATTTCATTCCCAACTAATGCTGTTTGTGTGTCGATTACCTACAGTCAAGGAAAGGAGCATAGTCGCTGGGGTTACCTTTCCTTTTATTCAGCAAACAAACCCTTCCCCCCGCATAGCACTGCATGGGCGCACAGACCTTGCTTGTTTATCTGCCTGTGTGCACGCACACAGCTGGTCAAGACAGCAGGCAACTCTCCAGAGAAAAGACAGGAACAGCAAGTCTGCCCTTGGGAGAATATTGCCACACAGTCTACCTTCACCTTAATCCACCGTACTTCTTGGATTCCAGGACTGGGACAGCCTCGTGGTCAGAACATTGCTTTACAATATTGCGTTAAGGGTGAAGAGCAATCCGGAACTCAGATAACAGAGCGGCTTGCCTGGGTCCTCCCCGGAAAAGCAAAAGGGACCCAGGAAAGGGCTGTCAGGAGAGGTGATGTCACAAGACTGCCCCCTCTGCGGTCCTGAGTGCCTGCCTCCTCTTCTCCTCGAGGATGGAGTCACGGCTCCATCTGCACCAGGGAGCGCAATCTGTCACGAGGTCACCCAATCAGTGGCCAAGTTTAAAAGGGAAATAAAAACTGGAATGTGACCCTCAAGTCTGGTTTTCATGATTAGTAACACGCGCCCCCCTCCTGGAATCCCATCAGTGATCAGAGCATTTACAGAGTCCTGATTCCAAACCTTAGGGCTTCACTTTCCCTAGAGTTGCTTTTGCCCAGAACTGAGTCACTGGTGTCCTGGGCTACACAGACCACGATTGTCCCCCCAACTCTATGTCACAGGCATAGAAGCTGATGCCTGATGCCTAGTTAAGATGCTCAGTCACTTGTCCAAGGTCACCCTGAAGGAGGTTCCTCAGTAGTACTCAGCCTTGCGCAAAGCTTTTAAAAAAGGAGAGGCCACATTTTTTAGTGTCTTCCCAGAGGATACAGCAAATTAAGACCAATGGACAGAAGTTAAATGGACAGCTAAGCGAAGCTGACAGCAAGTCTCACTTTCCCTCAGCTGTAAAATGATGAGGAGAGTTTTCTTGGGGGATTTTAACAGAAATAAGTAAGATAATTAATATGAACTACCTAACACAATGTCTGCTATGTAATAGGTAATCAAAAAGTCCACTCCTTTCTTCCTCCTGACAGTGGAATGTAACACCCCTGAATACAGAAATCCATCAAACACAGAAGTCCATCCATCTACACACCCTTGATCTCCAACATCCCCTTCACTATTACATTCCAAGTGTATAGGACAGTCCTTTTTTTTTTTTTTTTTTTTAATGTATGTATTTGGCTGCACCAAATACATTTGGGTCTTTGTTGCAGCTTGTGAACTCCTTGCTGGGGCATGTGGGATCTAGTTCCCTGATCAGAGGTTGAAGCCAGGCCCCCCGCATTGGGAGCGTGGAGTCTTAGCCACTGAACCCCCAGGGAAGCTCCTACAGGGCAAACTTGAAATCCATGAGTACACCGCGGATGCTAAGACTTTCTAAGCTGTCAATGCTCTACTCAGATGACTCATCGTTTCCAGAGTCATTTCCATTTACATGGGATATTAATAGACCAAATGGAAAAAAAAAAGAAGCAGGGGGTGAGAGGCTGGGTAGGGAATAGTTAATCTAGAGAACTAAGCCAAGTGAAATGAAACATCCCGTAAACTCCTTACCCAGGGTTTGTTCTGTGCGGACTTGCACTCGGCGTGTTTCACTTCTTAACTAGAGCGTCGGTGTCCTCGGGGCAGCATTTAAGTGATCTCCAAATGACATGCTTCCCCAGCTGGGGAACAGGTGGCACCACCACGGTGGCCAGTGTGAGGACCTGGAGCCTGGAGGGTACATCAAATGTTCAGGGGATGTCAGTCTGGGGAGTCAGTGGTGGTACAGCAAGTACACCAACACGTGTTAAAGCAGGGTTAATAACATCCTCTCCCATACATAAAACACCCTGGCAGCGGCACCTAGTATTAACCAGAGGACCCAGTGAAGCCACTCAGTCGTGTCCAACTCTTTGCAACCCCATGGACTGTAGCCCACCAGGCTCCTCCATCCATGGAGTTTTCCAGGCAAGAGTACTGGAGTGGGTTGCCATTTCCTTCTCCAGGGGATCTTCCTGACCCAGGGATCGAACCGAGGTCTCCCGCACTGCAGGCAGACGCCTTACTGTCTGAGCCACCAGGGACACCCCTGGTATTAACAGGTGCCATGGATCTGAAACTCTCACTGCGAGCAGCCCAGACAAGTCATGCCCTAAACGGACACATCTTCAAAACACCAGCTTTCCCTGAGAGGCTCTCTCTTAAGCCATCTGTGGGGGAAGGACCAGCGGTCTTCTGTTTGCTTGTCTTTTAAATTTTCAATTCATCGCGCAAGACTTCTGAAAAGTTCAGTTAAAAAAGGGACTTCCGAAGACCTCGAGAACAGGACACTGTGGGAGAAGGAGAGGGAGGAATGGATTGGAAGAGTAGCCCTGAAACATACACATTACCATATGTAAAACAGATAGCCGGCGGGAATCTACTGTATGAGGCAGGGAGCTCAAACCCAGTGCTCTGTGACAACCTAGAGAGGTGGGATGGGATGGGAGGCGGGAGGGAGGGTCAAGAGGGAAGCGACGTGTTTATACCTGTGGCTGATTCATGTCAATGTATGGCAGAAACTAACATAATATTGTAAAGCAATTACTCTCCAATGAAAAATACATATTTACAAAAGGGATTCCTAGAGCAATAAAATTAACCGAGACCTATAAAATACAATTGGGACACAATACATGCCTCCATTAAAGAGGCCTTAGAAATCTTCCACAGGCAATCCCACTCCTTACGGAAGAAGCAAAGTGTCCTGCTCACAGCCACACCACTTCTCAGCGGCAGGGCTGGGGAGGACTCAACTCTCTCTCTTGGGACATGGAAGCTGGTCCCCTGACAGCCCACGGCCCTGGCTAAGGTCTGCTTCTCACCCTTCCATCACACGAGGATGAGGCAAATGAGGCTCCTGCCCTGGGTGTGAAATTTAAGGAGGTGCCCCCACATCAGTCATGAAGATAAATAATATTTCAATGTAGTAATTTTTTTTACAGGCAAGTCTATGCGGTGATAACAAATAATTACCAACATCTCAGTGATCCCATGAACTGGCTCCTCTGTCCATGGAATTCTCCAGGCAAGAATACTGGAGTGGGTAGCCTTTCTCTTCTCCAGGGGATCTTCCCAACCCAGGGATCAAACCTGGGTCTCCTGGAGTACAGGCAAATTCTATACTGTGTGAACCACGAGGGAAGCCTACAAAATGTCAGTGGCTTGATACAATTGACTCAAGTCAATGTAAGCTGGTTGCCCTCCTCCCTCTTACACGGAACACGGAACACGTGGCCTCCAAGACCACGGCAGGAGGGAAAGGGGAAGTGGGAGAGACATACTAACTCTTCACTGCTTGACCTAGTGGTAACACTACTAATTCTACTTACATTTCTTTGGCCAGAATTAATTACATATTCCTACCCTAACTGCCAATGTATTAGAAAATGTAGATAATCACATCTATTATGTAGATAATCATAGATATTTGGTGATCACTAAGAGTCCTTTGATTATAATCTATAATATAGATTATATTATATCTATAAACTTCATGTTATACCACCCCCCAAGTCAGAATTTAACATAAAGACAGGATCGTTAACAGTGCTAAGCTGAGCAATACTGGACCCTAGTAGCAAAAAGTAAAATCAGTAATGCTGCCTTTACATAAAATGTTTCTCTTTGGTTCAGCATCCATTTGATTGCATTAATTCTGCAAAGGGAGTCATAGGTCAGGGTGTTCAGAAACAGGTGACGTCAGGGTCGTCACAGTGAGGCTGTGGTTTGGGCATGCCTCATTTAGCTACCGGCTAAAACAACTTGCAGCCAGGTGAAGGAGAGAAGGGGTTCCAGGAGGCACCCCAACACCAATCAACCACTGTGCTCCTTCCGTTCTATGTATGATTGATAGAATTTATGACTGGTTATACATTTTCACTGATTGGAAGATGTATGATCAATGAATTAATTGCTTTTCAGAAGGAAAAAAAAAAAAAAAGGTAAGGGACTTTCCACGTCATCCAGGGGTTAAAAATCCACCTTGCAATGCAGGTACTCGGGTCTGATCCCTGGCTGGGGAGCTAAGATCCAACGTGCTGTGCCGGCAACTAGTGAGGCCGTGCGCCTCCAGCAGAGAAGCCCACAGGCCGCAATGGAAAAAGATCCTGCCTGCCGAAAGTAAGACCTGATAGAGCCCCAAATAAACAAACACCTGTTTTAAAAATGACTGGTAAGCTTCTTCTGACACCAACTATAAGAAACACCCAGGGACATTCCTGGCGGCAGAGTGGATAAGAACCCACCTGCCAATGCAGGGGACAGGGGTTCCATCCCTGATCGGGGAAGATCCCACATGCCGTGAAGCAACTAAGTGGGAGAGCCACGACTACTGAGCCTACACTGCCAAAGGGGATGCTCTGCAACAAGTGGAGCCACCACAATGAGAAGCCCCTCATACCGCAACGAAGAGTAGCCCCCCCCAACCTGCTGCAACTACGGAAGTGAGAGTTGGACCATAAAGAAAGCTGAGCGCCGAAGAATTGATGCTTTTGGACTGTGGTGTTGGAGAAGACTTTTGGGAGTCCCTTGGACTACAAGGAGATCCAACCAGTCCTTCCTAAAGGAAATCAGTCCTGAATACTCATTGGAAGGACTGATGCTGAAGCTGAAGTTCAATACTTTGGCCACCTGATACAAAGAACAGACTCACTGGAAAAGACCCTGATGCTGGGAAAGATTGAAAGCAGGAGGAGAAGGGGACGACAGAGGATGAGATGGTTGGATGGCATCACCAACTTAATGGACATGAGTCTGAGTAAGCTCAGGGAGTTGGTGATCAACAGGGAAGCCCAGCATGCTGCAGTCCATGGGGTCGCAGAGTCGGACATGACTGAGCAACTGATCTGAACTGAACATAAAGCCCAGGCAAAGCAACTAAGACCCAGTATGGCCAAAAATAAAGCAAATAAAAAAATTTAAAAAAAACCCAGATTAAAAAAAAATGTGGAACAACAACAAAAAAAAGTGGGGGAATTCTTAAAATGTAGGCAATATAGTAAAATGTTTTAAGATTCCCAGGCAGAAAAGTCAACACTCCAACCAAACTCAGAGAGCAAATGAATTTTATTAACTAGTGATGGGGCGAGCCCATGGACTAGCCCAACAGGATCCTCTATCCATGGGATTCTTCAGGCAAGAATCCTGGAGTGGGTTGCCATGCTCTCCTCCAGGGGATCTTCCCGACCCAAGGATTGAACCTGCAGCGCCTGCAATGCAGGTGGGTGTTTTTACTGCTGATCCACCTGGGAAGCCCAAAATGCTGGGCCATATTTACTCAAATCAACAGACAAAAGTACCTATTCTAACAATCCAGGCACAGCCCATTAACCGTGACAGGCCTCAGGCAAAATGCTCAGTGTGAGAAATAACAGGGCAGCCCCCATTCTGAATGGATCCCAGGAGGGCCCTCCCCAAGGCTCCCAGATTTCCCGCCTGCCCCGTCTTCTCTCCTTCCAAAACCAGTTCTCAGCAAAAGGAGTCATTCCCTTGCCTCGGCCAGTTATTATTGTGACAGGGATTAAAATATTAAACTGAAGAGATGGAATTTAAATGACAACTGGAGAGTCACTGTGCCTGGGTCCGGGTGGGCTTTATACATCAGGTAGGCTGAAGGCCCACCCTTGTCTCTTTCTAACCAGTGTTTCCAGCGTTGAGTGGAATAAGGCAGTCATCTCCCTGAGTTTCCGGAAATCCTCCCCTGCAGCCAGTCGTTCAAAAAAGGTCAAGGCGAGAAACTCCGCACCTGATGGCCAAGTGGCTTTTGAACCCAGTTGCGGGCCCCTCCAGGGCACTGCAACCTTCTGTCCAGAAAGCTCCCCAGGTGGCGCTAGTGGTAAAGAACCCGCTTCCCAGTACCCGGAGAGTCTAAAGACGCGAGTTCGACCCCCGAGTGGGGAAGATCCCCTGGCGACGGGAAAGGCAACCCACTCCTGTATGCTTGATTGGAGTGTCCCATGGACAGAGGAGTCCATGAGGTCACAATGAGTTAGACACGACTGAAGCCACTTAGCGGCAGCAGTCCAGGAAGCACAGCTCTGGGACGGGCGGGTCTTCAGCGCCCCCGCTCCGCTCTGGACTGGAGAGCCGGGAGGGGAAGGAACCCTCCAGGAGCCCTGAAACGGGTTCAGAACGACTGAACCAGGCACCACCCAGACTGGGGGGGATTTCACACAAGCGGAGGAATCGGACTGGTCAGGGAAGCAGGAAGATAGGCGGGACGAGGGTACCTTGTAGCTGGGTGGGGGGCACCGCCTGCGGGGCGTCCCTGAAGCGGGCCCACCCTCCTTCCCGGGGGAGACCTCTGCGACCCTCCGCACCTGGACAGGAGGGAAGGCCATCTCCGCACAGCCCCCGGGGCGTCCCCGAAGCGACCTGCGTCCTCACCCCACTGGTGGCCGGCCGGGAGCAGGAGAGCCGACGTCAGCGTTCAGGGCGCTCGAGTGACTCTGGGGGCCACCCTGTCCTCAGGGCCGCGAGCAGGAGGGCAGGCGACTCTCCACCGAGGACTCGCCCCGCTTCCAGCCGGGGTGGGGGAAGGGTCCGGGGTGCGCCTTGGTTGGGGTGGGAGGGGTCACCCCGCCACCCCCAGAGAACCCCCGGCCGGCCCGGGGCTACGCGTGGGGCTAAGACCGCGGCAGCACGTGGGGGCCTCGCCCCGGATTTCCAGCCCTCGGCCCCCACCATTTCCTCCGCCGTCATAGCAACCCCGCGTGCCCCGCGGCGCCGGCCTGCGGACTCCGCGCCCGACCCTTACCGCGGGTCCCTTGGTGAACCTGAAACAGCCGGGAGCGGGGCGCGGGGGGTGGCAGTGAAAACCCACACTCCGCCCGCGACCCCGAGTCGCACCTGCTCGATGCGATCTAAGCGCGCACGCCCGCGGGCAGGGCCCCAGTTTTCCAGACGCACGTGCGGGTCAGCGCGCATCCCACCGAAACCCCCGCGCTTCCGCCGCCGCCGGGTCTGCGGGGCACCTGTGCGTGTTTCAGTGTGTGTGTGTGTGGGGGGGTGTCATGACCGACACTGGGGGGGTGGTCTCCCGGGGTCAGAGTGGGACCCGCGCCGCCGCGGCCGCAGGGGACCCCAGCCCCCCGGGCGACAGCGCGCGGTGGCGAGGGGAGCGCGCGGCACGCCGTGCACTTCCTGTTCGAAGCGCGCCGCCGTGCGCCGCCGTCCACCGCCCCGCGCCGCCCGCCTGCGTCCGGGCCAGGCCCGGCCCTTCGCGGAGTCCCGGGCCCCGGAGCGACGGAGGCGGGGGGACGGAGCGGGCGCCCGGGCCTCAGTTCCCCGCGGGGCTCCCGCGCTCTCCGGCCCGCCGCCAGCAGCCGAGCTCGCCGCCGCGCCGCGGTCCAATTGCGCAGAGTCTCCGCGTTTGCACCTCCTCTTCCCCTCCTCCTCCTCCCTCCCTCGCCCAGAAAGGGGGACGGACCTCGCTCCAGGCTGCGGGCTGGTTTATTCTGCGGCCGAGGCTCACGTTAATATATATAGCGTCTCGCTCTCGCCAGATCTTCCGCTCAGGCTCAGGCAATAGGAGGGCTGCTTCTCAGTGTTTAACTGCACCTGCCTGTCCGACTACCTCTGGGAATCGGGGAGTGGCGGGGAGCCGGGAGGGTGGGAAATGTTGCCTCGCCTTGCCAAAGGAAGAAAACTTTGTCACCCGGCGGGAGCCCGCTGCCACGCGTAGCCCGAGCCAGGACGGCCTCGGGCTTCGGTTCTGCCTCGGATGATCCCGTAGGAGGAAGCGGACACGTGAACCCGGCGGTCCCGCCGACCGCCACCCGCGGCGGGCCCGAGGTCCCTGCCCCACCTCCCTCCCGCGGAAGTCCCCACGCGGTGTCTTCAGGCGGGAGGGGACAGTAAACAGCGCCCGCGGCCGACGGCGGGGCCGGGCACGGGGAAGGAGAGGACCGAATTCCAGGAACGGGTCACCCGGAATTAACTTCGGCTTAAAGTTATGGGAAGCGCGGCCATGGACACCAAGAAGAAGAAAGATGTTTGCAGCCCCGGCGGGAGCGGCGGCAAGAAAAACAGCAGCCAGAAGCGGCGTTCGCTGCGGGTGCACATTCCGGTGAGTCCGGCCCCACGGGGCCTCCCGCTCGCCGTCCCCCGCGGCGCTCCGAGCCGGCGCGGAAGCGGTTAACGCGGGCGGCCCTGCCGCCGTGCGCGCCCCTCCTGCCGCTCCGGGGACGGCTGACGGCGCGGGGCCGAGCTGCGCCGCCTGGCTGGGGCTCCCTCTCCCGCCCCGCCCGCGTGCCGCCCGGGCCGGGCGACCCACCGTCTGCGGCCGGGCGGGCTGGGCGTAGCCCGGGATCCCGCCGGGTGCGGGTGCGGGGGGCGGTGCGTAGGGTTGTTTTTGTTGAAGGAGGACCGTGTGGACTGCGCTCCGGGGAGGTGGAGCCGCGCGCCGCGGCTGGGGACCGACGGGAGGGGCGGTGGGTGGGGACAGCGGGGGAGGGGGGCGGTGGCTGTGTAGCTGCGCCCTTAAACGGACCCCCCCTCCACCCCGCTCCCCAGCACCCAGCTCCTCATCTTCCCTCTGGTGTCTCTGGACCCGGGGCGGGAGGCTCCTCTTCAGCCGGCCCCAGTGCCTGACCCTGGGAGCACATTTCAGGCATTTGGAGGTTCCGGACCCCCTAAGGCGTGCAGGGCCCTCGCGAACTTCAGCCCTGGCCACGCCGGCCGCCGGGCCGGACTTTGGCGACATCGATCAGTCTGCAGCTTGACTTTGTCCAGCTGGAGGGCGTGGCGGGCTGGGGTCGTGCGCCCACCCTGCGGTTTGCCTGCCCCTGGTCCCCGCAGCCTTCCCTAGCCACTCGGTGGGTGGGTGGATGGGGGGTTGGTCTGATGCTGAGCCCTGCAGCCCCTACCTGCACCCGAAGGAAGCCCCCAGCTGGGTGACACCCCCAGCCTTCACTAACCGAGTACACGTGTGTCCAAACACACACACAGGAGAACTCCGTGGAGGATGTAATGTTGATGATGGGTGACCGGTCTTGGGCTCAGGGTGGCGGTGTCCCACCCGCCCAGGGCTGCCTCCCACCTCAGCTTGTTACAGACACCTCCTGGAAGCTAATCCTTCCTGACAGCCGCTGGGGTGGGGGGGTCGGAGTGAGGCAGGGGAAGGTGGGGTGCTGGCCAAGCATTTTCTGCTGTGAACTCTCTTGGGCACTTCACTCCGGTGTTTGCTGACTGCGCTTCCTTCCCAGTCCTGTGTGCAAACACTGGCCAGGAAGGTCAGGTACTCGGGGAGCCCCAGACATCTGATGGGTACTTCAGGGAGCAGCCCCAAGTTGGGACAGGTGGCCAGCCCTCCCTGGCAAGGAAGAGCTGAGGGAGCAGGTGACTGGGCCCAAGCTTGCAGTGTGACCACCAGGGTGGTGACCCAAGCTTGCAGGAATAACATGCCTTTGAAAAAATAAACATCCTATTTGAAAATGAGATAGTCCTGTTTACATTCCTAATGTGAGATATTTTGAGCCATATTTGTAAATGAAAAGTTAGACACCAGTAGGCGAAGCCTCCCTCTGGTAGTCTTCGCTTGACGGAGCCATTTAACCACTCAGCTTCTCCTGTTTGTCAAACAGATAATAACTTTGCTTTGTCCCCCTTTCAAGTCTGTTGATATAAAATAACTCGTGGGAAAGCTCGTACCAGTGCAAACTGTTATATGAATGTGTGGCTATTTCACTTAGAGCATCTACTTTAAAAGAGAGAAAAGAAAATGACAACTAGTGCCCAGGCCATATCCTATTCAGGCTGGACTCAAATGGGCACACGTGTGTGGGGCGCGCTCCGGAGGGGTGGAGGGCAAAACCCAGAACCCCCAAAAGGGCCGAGCGGCCAAGGTGTGACGGCGGAAAAGCCACGATCGAGTTGGAATCCTCTCACCAGCCCTCCTGCTGCTGGTGATGACTTTGGCTGCTTTAGACGTCGTTCTTGGCCCGATGCAGCCCTCACAGAAAGTACCGTTCACTCAGTTATTCCACAGCACGTGTGCTGCGCTGCTTGATGGTGAGATCCAGGGGGAAAGGAGAGGGCCTCTGTCTGTGCTTTCACAGGGCCTGCATTTACTGTGTGTTTGGGGGCAGGGGGCAACCAAGAGGGTGTTGTCAGTAACAACTAGTAATTACCCGTGGGTCCCTGTGCTGGGCTGGGTGAGAGTTACATGCCAGCTGGGAGAATGTGGCATTCAGACAGATGTTTGCAGATGACCCGAGGGTACAGGTTGACCGGGGCAGGTGGTACCTGCTTTCAGAGGGGAGAGAAGGGAGAGATGGCAGGGCATTGACATGTTCAAAGAGACTCTGCGCCCAGAGATGGTAGGCAGGACAGAGAGGTGTCGGGGCATGGCGGGGGATCACCCCTGCCAGGGAACCAGCTTGAGCCCCCCTCTGGAGTTGGGATGTGTGGGGCTGTTTCCAGATCTAGCAAAGGACCCCTTTTTCATGGACGAAAGGGCTTGAGAAATCAGGGTAATTGGAAATACGTCAAGGTCAGATCAAGGAGAGCCTTGTATCGGCCTTATAAGATTTAGCAAGTAGAAATACTAAATGCCCAGTTAAATTCGAATTTTAAACACTGAACAACTTCTTAGTGTACGAATGTGCCAGGCACCATTTGGGATAAACTTATACTAAAAGAAAAACTGCCCGTTGTTACCCGAAGTTCCACTTTAACTGGCCTCCTGTCTCTTCTCTGGGAGTGCTTCCTGGGAGTTAGGCCCAGGAATGAGGATGCCCCCCCTGGAGCCCTTGGGAAGCTCAGTAGGTGCGATGGGTGTCCTTCCTGCTGTGCCCGGAGCCCACCCGGGGTTCCCTACAGCCTTGCTGGACAGCTCCACTCCACACCACGGCTGCTCACTGTCTCTCCGCTCCTCAAGGAGGCCTCGTGAATAGTGGCAGCTCGCTCAGCCTGAGTACAGGCTGGAGTGGGAATGTCGGGGTTGGTATTGTGCCCTAAAGGGGCAGCCCTCACCAAGGAGGAATGCAGGTGGGGGGAGAGGTTCTATCTTGGGTTCTGTGGAGGCCTCCAAGGGTCCCAGCAGGACCCAGCCCCGGTTGCCCAGAGTGGTGAACTTAGCAGTCATTCACGCGCTCTTTCTGTCTGGCCTGACTTCCTTGCCTCGCCTCCCCCGCTCCCTGGGATAAACTACTGAATCCAAGTCATTGTCTCACTGTTTTGAGGGGGAATTTCAAGTCAGAGGCTTCCCTGGTGGCTCAGACGGTAGAGCATCTGCCTGCAGTGCAGGAGACCAGGGTTCGATCCCTGGGTCGGGAAGATCCCCTGGAGAAGGAGATGGTAATCCACTCCAGTACTCTTGCTTGGAGAATCCCATGGACAGAGGAGCCTGGTGGGCTCCAGTCCATGGGGTTGCAAAGAGTTGGACACGACTGAGCGACTTTACTTCCACTTTAAAGTAAGAAGCAATTAAAAGTGATGACAACATCACTTCGCGGAGCAGAGTTATGGGGACTGGGCTGGTGTCAAGGGAAGCGATCAAATGCTTGGGTAAAAAACCCAGAGATCAGCATTTGAGGGCTTGAACTGTAGCAATGATAAGAGAAAACAGACAGAGGCAAGATGGAAGATGGTCAGCCGTGGTGGCTGATGGATGGCAAGGGATTGAGCTGACCTTAGGATTGCAGGATGTTTGGTAGCAGGAGCCAGTTCTTGGGGGAAGATTGTGAGTCTGTCACAGCCCAGGTGGACTTGAGCAGTGAATCGAAGGGCATCACTTCTGCCGCCTCCCCCAACACCTGGTGGTCATTGGTGTTCATTTCCCAGGACGCTCGGGATTCTAAAGAGCGGCTCCTGGAAGATACCGTGGCTCTGGCAGTCCAGTGGTGAGATCCTTTGGTGACGGTCAGTGACACTAACCGTGGTGTCCAAAGCAGCTGGGCTTTTTTTCTGAAATGGGCATGACTGGACTCAGTCTCCAGCCTCACATCTGATGCGTAAACAGAACTATGACCAAGGATGTTGGGGGAGATAATTGCAAATCTCCATCCTAGGCTCTTTAATCTTGATCTTTCTTTTTAATTTATTTTGCTTCTTTGTTTTTTCTTTGTAACTTTTTTTGGCTGCGCTGGGTCTTTGTTACTGCAGGCAGGCTTTCTCTGGTGATGGTCAGTGGGGGCGTCTCATTGCAGTGGCTTCTCTTATTGGGGAGCACAGACTCTAGGGTGTGTGAGCGCAGTCGTTGCAGCTCGTGGGCTTAGTAGTTGTGGCTTCTGGGCTTAGTTGCTCTGAGGCATGTGGGTTCTTCCCGGCCCAGGTATTGAACCGGTGTCCCTTGCATTGGCAGATGGATTCTTAACTACTGGACCACCAGGGAAGTCTTTTAATTTAGATCCTTAACCCTCTTTTACCCTGCTGCCCTGCCAGCAGCATAGCGCGTGCTGTGCCCTGAGATACTGGAAAAGAGGAATCAACTTTAGGGGATAGACTAAGGGCTGAGGTGACAGTGGGTGGTGGAGACCCACAGTTACTAACCAAAGTAATTCACTAACTGAATTCTGCTGAAGGGAGAATGGCCCTTGGGCCTGATAGAGGGTGTTGCCTTGCTTGGCTTCGGCCTCGGAGTGGGTCACCTTTGGGGGAGACCCTCTTAGATCTTGTCCGGGCAAACGGGAGGAGGGAGAGGAGAGGAACGCCTGTGTGCAGGCTCCTCTGGGGCTGCCCTGGGCCTTTAAAAGTAGCGAGACAAGCATAGCGTTCAGAGTCGTGGTGTGCTGGCATCTCGCCTGGGTTCTCGTTCCTCCGCCTTCATCCCTAATGGAAGGCAGGAGCAGTCATCCAGGTGGTGGGAATGCTTTTAGAAAAGAGCTCATTAGAAGCCTAGCTGTGCCTGGCGACCTGCCAGAACCCTCTGCCTGAGCAGCCATCGCTGGGAGTTACCATGTGCTTTCCGCCTTTCTGTCTGAGAAAAAGAATGTGCCCTGTTAATGCGCGGCCTTACTGTAAGTGGTGACCGCTGGCTGTCTTTTTGACCGTCTTGTGGGACCCTGGGACTGTTCACAGGCCAACGATGGGGCAGGAGGCCGGGGGGCAGGGAGGACTTTGGAGAGAAGGACCCACGTGGGGGCCCGTGGGGACACGGAGGCAGCTGGGGGAGGTCAGCCTCAGTCCGAGACAGTGGCCCGATACTTACTGCTGCCAGAGTGCCCAGCCCCTGCGTCTCCTGGGAGAGGGGCAGCAGAAATCCGTGCCAGTCCCCAGAGACAGCCTAGAAATAGAGCCAGGAGCAGCTGGCCGGCCTCAGAGGTCGTGGAGACCCAGCATGGTTTGGGCCGGTCGCTGGGGACGTCTTTGCTTGTGGTGTCTCCCGAGGGAAGCCTCGCGCTGCCTGAAGCCCAGTGCCCTTCTGCTTGTAGATGGGCCTGGGACCAGTAGCCTCCACTGAGCCAGATTCGCTCTGCCGGGCAGGGCGTGAATGAGGGGGCCCCGCCCGGGACTGGGAGCTGCCTTCTGCCCCGCGCAGGACAGCTCACTGCCCACCTCGCCGCTGGAACTTGCTGGACTAAAGCCTGGGTGAAGGGAAAGCGGGTGCCATGTGGCAAGGTGCGGGGGTGTGTGTCATCTTTGGCCTTGACCTTGGTCAGCGTGTACCGCCTTGAGCAAGATGCGTTAGGGTTTAAGACAGTGTTTTTCCAAGTGCAGCTCACGGACCAGCCTAAGTCGATCCTCCCAGTGTTTGCTTAAAATGTACATCCTAGGGCTCAGTCCAGAGCTGCTGAATCAGTGTCTCTGGGGCGTGAGACCTGTGGTTCTTTGTTTCTGATAAGTTTTCTGGGTGACTCTCAGGCCTCCAGGGATTTAACGAAGAATTGCTTTCCAACTTCCTCAGTGTGTGGGCTGTGACTCTTGCGTGTGCTGAGTCGTGTCTGACTTTTTTGCGACCCCATGAACTGTAGCCAGGCGCCTCTGTCCATGGGGTTTCCTGGGCAAGAGTCCTGGAGCAGGCTGACATGTCCTTCTCCAGGCCGGTCGTCCTGACCCAGGGGTTGAACCCACGTCTCCTGCATCTCCTGCACTTGGCAGGCAGATTCTTTACCACTTGAGCCACCGGGGAAGCCCCCTGCCCCCATGTTATTCTTTCTATCAGTCTGTCCATCCCCCCATCTAAGTATCTGTGTAGCTATCCATCCATCTCTGTAGCATCTGCACTCTTCCACCTGAGAAGAGAGACTCTTGGCTGCTGACGGTAGAACAAAGGCAGTAGTTCTGGCTCCCAGATAAAGATGAGTGTCCAGACAGGCCCCCAGCCCGAGTACTCGCTGGTGGTCCAGCCTCTTAGACCTCACTGCGTTGTTTCCTGACTCCGCCCCTCAGTGGCTTGATGCATTTTGGGCACCCTGAGCACAGGCTCTTACAGGGCCCAGAGAGTGGTGTTGGAGGAGGCAGGGGAGTCAATCATGGAGCCCCCGGAACTGTTCTGTGGCTCTGGGGTTTATGAACAAGGCCTGACTGTCTCTCTGCAGCTCGCAGGGTGTCGGCTGGGCTGACTGCAGGGTGGGCTTCATGTAGCACGTCGGCTGAATGCACTGCTAAGCACAGTCCAGCTCTGGGCCTGTGGGGGGCACGGGTAGGCAGATAACGGATATAGGGGTACCCTTCCTGGAAGATTCCACCCTACAGACTACCTGGATCTCGATGGACCAGCTCACCTAGTGACCTAAGCAGAGCACCAAACACGTGGATTTGCAGAATCACACATCCAGTAACTCACAGGCTGGATTCCCTGTCTCATCTTCTTGTCCCCACTTTACAGCTTGTCCCCAGCTGAGAACAGGTGCATCCCCCGTCCCAGTTGGTGACCCTATCGTCACGTCTAGCCTCTGCTGCCCTGGGCCCACTCTTTCCTAGCACCTGTCTGTGGAGGGTTCAAGGTCCTTGTGTAAACCGGGCTCTGAACACTGCCTTGTGGCCTCATGATAAATGCGATCATTGATATCCTGGGTCATTATTGTGCCAAAAGGACATCGTGAGTTCTGTGGTTCCAGCAGCAGCAGCGGTGGCCCCACACATGTGTGTTCAGGGTTGTGTCTTTCCACACTTCATAAACTTGATCTGGTTCTCAGCACTTCACCGGTATCTTTCCCTGCCTGTTTCCTCCTCCAGTAAAAATCTAGCAAAACTGTCTTCTATTACTGATCTGCCCCCAGGGGTTTCCCTTTTGACCCAAGTCTGACTCCAGAAAAACTGGAAGCACGTCTTAACTTGCCAAGGGCTTTTCACCTGCTCAGACTTCATTCTGTTTGACTTCAGCACATCAGCTTGTGTCTTCTGAAACCATCCAGACACGTAATTGTGCTCTTCAACGATGCTGTTTCTTTTTTTGTTTGTTTTTTGATGTTCATTTATTTGGCTGCCTCGCGTCTGAGTTGCAGCACATGGGATCTTGGTTGCAGCAGGCAGGATCTTTTGATGTGGGGCACAGACTCCAGCTGTGGCACGGGGCCTCGATTGTCATCTCTCGGGCTGAGCTGCCCTGAGGCATATGGGGTCTTCGTTCCCCGACCAGGGATCAGACCCACGTCCCCTAAGTTGAAAGGCAGAGTCTTAAACCACTCAGCCACTAGAGAAGTCCCACAGGATGCTGTTTCTTAACTATCTGTTTTTCTTCTACTTTTCCCATCTTGATATATTTAGCTCACTGCCAGCGATCTCTGTTTCTGGGCACTATTTTACTTTTATGGGGTTACTCAGGTCACCAAACAGGCCACAGACCCTGGATGAGCTGGGTTAGAATCTGGCCTTCCTTCCCCATTCTCCCCCATCCACTACCCCCGCTCTGACCCAGAACAGTGGGTATCAACACATGTGAATGCCCGTGACTCCCACCTCTTTTCAGACGGTGGCCCAGCCCATCTTGATATCCCTGGACAGCAAACCGAATGTCAGCATGTGGTCAAAGGCTTTAAGACAAGGGACAGACAGTGGCCGATGCCGTGCTGAGCGCTGGAGGTGAAGAAGTCCTTCATTTGCTTGGTCAGTCGACCGTGACCTTACTGTCAGACGGGCGGGGGAGCCTCAGGGGAGAGGCTGCGCCCCCAAGGCTCAACCCCGGGGAATTCTTAGAGAGACCCCACTGTGCGCTGTGTGCAGCTGAGCAGAGGAAATGGTTGAGGGCTTGTCAGCCGGGCTTCCCCTCCAGGGAAGGCTGGTTTAGCCCCGCGTCGGAACAGTTAACCCCAATCTCGCTCATCTCTTTCTTCCTCTGCCTGCTTTGAAAATGATTTGATCCGCATCCTTCCCTTCCTGTTGACAGGAAGCCCTTCTCTGCCAGCTCACGGCTTGTCACACACCCATCAGATATCATCCGGGCTGTGGGGCTCGTGCCAGAGCCTCTGTGTGTTGATATACTCTGACCTGGCCTCAAAGTCGCTGATGAATGGACAACAAAGACCACTTTGCTCTGGGTCACCCCAGGGGTCCAGCCTTTCTTCCAGGTGGCTGAGGCCGGGTCTTAGCTGTGGGAGGCGTGCAGCCCTGCCCACCTCCTGCAGGGACCCGTCTGGGGCTCAGTGCAGAGCTGGGCAGGTGGTCCTGGGGGACCTCACTGGCGCTGGGTCGGGGGGGACTGGAGGAAGGATATGACGGGGCTGGAATTTTAGGATGAGGGGGCCAGCTTCTCATTTGGAAGGAAATAGGGAGGTAGGTTGCTGGGAGCATATTTACAGCCGGGCACCTTTAGAGCTGGAACTGGGAAACCCGTGAGCCAATTTCTGTCTGTTTCCCAGGTCCCGTGCTAGACGTTGAGAATACAGAGGTGAACGGGATCATGGATGACATGTGTCTCCTGAAAGATGATGTAATCCTAACCTCTGGTAGCAGTGACTGTGACCTGATTTGGAAGTAGGATCTCTGCAAATGGAATGGGCAAGTTAAGCTGAGGTCAATAGGGCCGGTGTCCTTATAAAAAGAGGAAAATATGGATACAGAGGGGCTTACCCTGGTGGCGCTAGTAGTAAGGAAGCAACCGGTCAAAGCAGGAGACATAAGAGACTCGGGTTCGATCCCTGGGTTGGGAAGATCCCCTGGAGAAGGAAATGGCAACCCACTCCAGTATCCTTGCCTGGGATAATCCCATGGACAAGAGGAGCCTGGTGGGCTACGGTCCATGGGGTTGCAAAGAGTCGGACACGCCTGAAGCGACTTAGCACATGGATAGAGACACAGAAGGAAGATCATGGGAAGACAGGCAGAGGTTACAGAGTTGCTGTCATAAGCCAAGGATACCTGGGGCTACCAGGGACTGAAGAAGCGAGGGCGGGCCCTCCCCTGGGGTTCCGAGGGAGTGTAGCCCTGCCCACACCTTGATTTCAGCCTCTGGCCTCCGGAACTGGGAGAGAATTTCTATAGTTTTTAAATGCACATTGTTCATGAATTTCCCTGGCGGTCCAGTGGTTGAGTTTGCCTTCCAATCTATACTGGGGTGTGGGTTCCATCCCTGGTCGGAGAGATAAGCTTCCACAAGCCTCAGGGCCAAGAAACCAAACCATAAAACAAATAATATTGTAGTAAATTCAGTAAAGACTTTAAAAATAGTCCACGTCCAAAAAAATCTTTTAAAGAAAGTCAAATAGACTTAAAAAAAAAACACCCACCGTTTGTTTGTGGTACATTATGGGGCCCCAGGACCTCATCCAGCAGAGTCCCTGCCTTCACAGCACTGTTGGGGTCAGTGGTCCTTGCGCGGTCGTCCCCGGGCATTCTTGTCCACAGGATATTGTGAGCACCCCAAAGCACTTTCTTCCTCCTAGCAATTTGGACGGTCCTCGATGGGTAGTTCCATTTGTGATCAATATTACTGATGATCAGATACCCTCTGGGACGACACATTGTCTTCAGATTTAGCAATACTGATGGAGCACTTGCTCAGGATGCCAAGTGTGTGCTTGTGTATAAGCTGGCTCTCTTTATCTCCGAAATAACCCTGTGAAATACTATAACCATCATTATCACTGTTATTTTCCTTATCACAGAGAAGGCAGTTGAGGCTGTCCGCAGCATCCACCTGTTCTGGTACAACCTGCCAAGAAAGCTGTGTTGTGTCTAACTTGAGTTTTTGCCATCCCTGCTCTGCCCTGCCCCCGCCCCACGTTGATGCCCATGAGTGGTCCAGGCAGCCTGGGGTGGGAGGCAAGACTGCCGGGCAGGATGGGCAGCCCCGGGATGGGCACAGGGAAAATGAAAGATCTGGTGTGCCTTCCACAGGTTTGCCCTTGGGGTTGACCAGGTGTTTATTTGCTCCCTTTTACAGAAGGACATTGGAGCCTGTGATTTACCTGTCTCATCTAGAAAATAATCTGCCATTTATAATTTCATAGATCTTGTAGTTCTTTCTCATTTTGTCATTTTTTAAAATAAGAACTGAATGTTAGGATAAACAGTAAAGCAGGAATTAAGACTTTCTGTGCTGGGTATTCTGTCGCACGGCTGCAGGACTTCTTACTGAGTTACCAAACATTTACCAAAAGCCCTCTGTCTGCCAGGCACTGGGCGGGGCTGAGAGTAAAACTATAACGAGGACGGGCTCAGCCCCCACCTCACAGGCTCAGCGCCTGCATCGGGTGCTCCGGGCACAAGTCACCACGCAGGCTCACTTTTGCCACCAAGTACCCCAAATCACAGTGGCTTAAAATAGCAAGCGTTTATCCTTCTCAAACATACATAAATATATACATAATAATTAATAATGTATGCAATAGTCAATGTTAATCTTATTACTATATATTTATATACTATATGTTGTGTAGATATAATTATATAATGTGAAAAGTGAAAGTCACTCAGTCGTGTCCGACTCTTTGCGACGCCATGGACTATACAGTCCATGAATTCCCCAGGCCAGAATACTGGACTGGGGAGCTGTTCCCTTCGCCAGGGGATCTCCCCAACCCGGGGATCAAACCCAGGTCTCCCACACTGCAGGCGGATTCTTTACCAGCTGAGGCACCAGGGAAGCCCAATTACATAATCTAATTATAATCATGCTTAATATAGAATAACATATTGTACTTTTCATACATTATAACAGTAACTGTTAATTAAATATTACTTTAGAATATACTTATTACTGTATTAAGCTCTTAAAGTGTTAGTTGCTCAGTCTTGTCCGACTCTTCGTGACCCTATAGATTGTAGCCCACCAGGCTCCTCTGTCCATGAAATTCTCCAGGCAAGAATACTGGAGTGGGTTGCCATTTCCTCCTCCAGGTGATCTTCCCGACCCAGGGATTGAACTCAGCTCTCCTGCATGGCAGGCAGATTTTTTTACTGCCTGAGTCACCAGGGAAGCCCAAGATCTTAAACAGGTTGATGTGTGATAGTATTATTGTTTAATAATATGTTATTAATTGTACAATTGCTAGATAGTATTAATAATATTCTATGTCATACATACTACAAAGAGGATTGCAATCTAGGGTCTACACTTGGCTTGGGCACCAGGATCGTATGGAAACTGCTTTGTCCCCAGGACAAGTGAGCACTCAGCGGCTGTGAGTGAGGTTGAGGAGCCCAGGTCCTCCGGAGGCTGGTATTTGATAGCGGCCCCCCCAACCCCCGCCATCGGCTTTCATCACTAAGGAGAGGTGAGCCTCGGGGGAGCTCCTTTGCCCTTGGGGAGAGGCCAGTGCCAGGAGAAGGGAGAGGTAGCTTTTCACCACTCTTCTTTGCTCGTTAGGTGTATTTTGAGATTTCTGAAATGACCTTGGAGCGCAGGTAATAGAATACTCTCGGCTCCAAGACAGAGGGAAATGCCTGGGCAGCAGTATCCACCTGGGTTAGAGGAGGAGCCGGGCAGGGAGACCACCCCAGCAGGCACGGAAGTGGCCCGGAGCCTGCATGATGGTCCGGAACAGAGAGGTCGCGGGTCACTGCTGCGGACCACGGAGGAGGCAGGCCCCAGCGCTCCAGGATGGGCCACGGTGGCAAAGCAGGCAGCAAAACTCGGGTTTTCTCCTGGAGGAATGTCAGGAAGAGAGGAGGCCCTCCGGGCAGATGGGCCCTCGGTACAGGTGAGGGTGGGGGGTGCTTCTGGGGAGCCTGGTCCCAACTGCCTGTCCTGCGGGGAGCTCTGCAGGGGTGTCTGCCCCTCGGGGTAGACAGAAGACATTTTCAAAGCAGCTCTGTTTTTCGCGGGCTCGAGTCGAGGCTGTGGACAGTGGTGAGCGATCGTAGAGTCCTTTCAGCGCAGACCCAGGCTCCAGGCTTGCACTGCTGTCTGCTCTCCTCCTCTGGATGTGGTGACCTCAGTCTTCAGGGAAGGCTCAGAGCACAGCTCCAGAGGCTGGGTGTGTGGGCACTGCATTTATGACCGTAATAAAATATGAAGAAAGACGGAAGAAAGAAAGATGGCACTAACTCGTGTCCAACTCTTGCAATCCCATGAACTGTAGCCTGCCAGGCTGCTCCATCCCTGAGATTCTCCAGGCCAGAATACTGGAGTGGGTTGCCATTTCCTTCTCCAGGGGATCTTCCCAACCCAGGAATTGAACCCAGATCTCCCACATGGCAGGCAGATGCTTTATCAACTGAGCTACGTGGGAAGCCCCAGTAGAATATGAGTTAAAGTCAAATGGAGGCTTCCCTGGTGTTCCAGTGGTAAAGAGTCTGCCTGCCAATGCAGGGGACCACGGGTTCGATCCCTGGTCTGGAAAGATTCCTCGTGCCACGGAGCAACTAAGCCCATGTGCCACGACCACTGAGCCTGCGCTCTAGAGTCCGTGAGCCCCAGCTGCTGATGTCCATGGTCTGGAGCCTGTGTTTTGCAATGAGAGGCCCGTGCATTGCAGTGAAGAGCAGCCCCCCACTTTCTGCAACTAGAGAAACCCCAGGTGCCGCAGTGAAGATCCAGCACAGGCAGAAATAAAATAATAAACCTTTAAAAAAGTGAAATGGACATTTAGGGTTATATTCCTTGTTTAATGGTGATCTACCTCTCAGTGATGTCTCTGACCTTCACCTAAAAATTATTTCAGCCAGTGCATCTGTGCTGCTTCTCGCTTTGGTCCTTCTGTGGCAGGGCAAGGAAAGAAAGCCAGTGGGGCAGGGGGAGAAGCTGGACGCTGGGGCAGTCACAGCAAACTCCAGCTGAGCCCCTTGGGATGGGGATGGCCCTTCAGGGTTGTCCAGGATCGGGGCCACGTGGGGGCTAGACCCTCATCGCCTTAGCTGGACCACGTGCTCTGTTGAGAGCGGTATGCACCTGCGCCTTCATCTCCCAGCCGCAAGGAACCACTTCGCACAGGGACACCTCTGCCTTGATGTTGGTGATGAGAAACTGCAGATGCCAAACAGCGAAACTAGAAGGCTGCTGGGAGAAGATGGTGGGTGCAGATACGGAACCTGGCAAGCTCCACCTGGGGGTCGGGACACCCCCTGGGGGCTCCCGGAGTCTCTCCCGCCTCCCCCACCCCTAGAGGAGTCGCTGGCCCCGGAGGGTGTGTGCTCCCCTGGGTTGGAATGCGACCACCTTGGAGAAGGTGCTGAACTGCTGGCCTGCTGGGGTGAACGTATGTGTCTGTCCTCATCCCCTTGGGCACCCTCCGCTGAGGATCGCCTGGGGATTTTGTGCTTCAATTCTAGAGAGTGTGGAGGGCCTTCGGGGCCTCTTGGGCTTCAGGTGGGGTCGGGGGCTGGGCTCCCCCAGCTCATCCCCGGGTGAGGTGGGATCAGGGTTCTGTGGTCATGGCCTTGGATGCTGTGGGCCTCTCTCGGGTGAAGCCTGTTTGTGCTTCTGACTGCCACCCCCGCTGTTGCAGGCATGGGCTGGAACCCACTTCGAGAAGGAGGGGAGGAGGAGAGCTGGTGATAGAGCCGGGGGAGGGTGGGACGGCTGGGGGTGGGATGGAGGAGCCCAGTGGGGTTACAGGTGGGGCGCGGAATCAGGGGAGGAGAGTGGGTTTCTGTAAGTTCTGGTTATGCTCTGTCGAAAAAGAGGAAGGTGAGATGCTTTTTTAGCCTGTTTTTGTTGTGGTTGTGTTTTAAAATTTTTGTTGGAGTATGTTGTCTTAGTCCCTCTTTTAAGTTCAGTTCAGTCGCTCAGTCGTGTCCGACTCTTTGCGACCCCATGGACCGCAGCACGCCAGGCCTCCGTGTCCATCACCAAGTCCCAGAGTTTACTCAAACTCATGTCCATCGAATCAGTGATGCCATCCAACCATCTCATCCTCTGTCGTCCCCTTCTCCTCCTGCCTTCAATCTCTCCCAGCATCAGGATCTTTTCCAAGGAGTCAGCTCTTCCCATCAGGTGGCCAGAGTATTAGAGTTTCAGCTTCAACATCAGTCCTTCCAATGAATTTTTTACGTAGTAGTGCGTATGTGTAAATCCCAGTCTCCCAATTCATCCCATCCCCCTTTCCCCTCTTGGGGTCCGTGTGTTTGTTCTCTATGTCTGTGTCTCTATTTCTGCTTTGCAGATAGCCTCCTCTGTCATACAGAGTGAATTAAGTCAGAAAGAGAAAAGCAAATATTGTATAGTAATGCATATACATGGAACTTAGAAAAACAGTTCAGATGAACCTGTCAGCCCGTGTTTCTGTCTCCTGGTTCCGCGGGTCTCTCCTAGAGCTGCTGGACGTGCCAGCCTCTGCCTCCTGCCTCCCTCTCGAGGCTGGGGTCTCCTCCCAAGCTGCGCATTAGTAGTTCTTCTTTAGGGAGGGGAGAAAGCATTTGATGGGGGTAGATGGAGCCTCCTCAAGGGCTGATAGGGCCCTCCCGGGGCTAGCATCCTGTGATTTTGTGATGCCTGCAGACACTGCAGGTGCCTGACCTCCAACCGTCCCTCCCAGCCCTCATCGCCAGCAGCAGGGCTGGGGCCCACTGTGGGAAGAGTCTTGGGCCACGCGGCAGACGGGGGTGTTCCAGCCCCAACCCCGACTGCCTGATGCAAAGAGCCGACTCGTTAGAAAAGACCCTGATGCTGGGAAAGATCGAAGGCAGGAGGGAAGCACCCCTGAGCTTCCCATCCCAGGACCTCGCCCTGCGAGCCCTGCCAGCAGCTCGGCGAAGATCCGGAGGAGGGCTTGGCTCCACTTTCAAGGTCAAGGTCGCAGTTCGTGACTGCCCCTTGTTTTCCTTTCCTTGTTTCCGAGGGGAGCCAGTGTCTTCACACCCGCTCCACATGCAGCCCTTCCCGGGGAGTGGCTGGAGGCCTGGATGGCGGTGGTCTTGGTCTTGCTGGGGGGACCCCCTCAACCACCCCCCAGTTCAGCTCAGGACCAGCTTTGTCCCTGGGTCCCGAGTGACTGCTCACTGGTGCGGGGCGATGTCTGTGCACTGGTGCGGCATCCCTGCACCCCCCGCAGCATCCTCCACACCCTGCTGTAAGCCTCGGGGGTCGGCTTTTCCCGAATCTGTTCCATGACCGACGTGAGAGGTGCTGGCCAGTACCTGGCCCCTCTTCAGCAGACGCTGGTTTCCGAGCTTTCTGAGGCCTGTTGTTCAGTTGCTCAGTTGTGTCCGGCTCTTTGCGGCCCCATGGACTGCAGCACGCCAGGCCTCCCTGTCCATCACCATCTCCCGGAGCTTGCTCAAGCTCATGTCCGTCGAGTCCGTGATGCCATCTAGCCATCTCATCCTCTGTCGTCCCCTTCTCCTGCCTTCAATCTTTCCCAGCATCATGGTCTTTTCTAATGAGTCGGCTCTTTGCATCAGGTGGCCAAAGTATTGGAGCTTCAGCTTCAGCATCAGTCCTTCCAGTGAGTATCCAGGGTTGATCTCCTCAGCTTCTGAAAATTCCCCTGGACTGGCAGGGGCTAGATCTGCCATTTGTGCCCCAGTCTTGCAGGAAGAGGGGTCCTGGAGGGAGACGGAAGGAGTCCTCTTGCACTCCCCCAGGCTCCTTGGGGGGAATTTCTGTTCCATTAGCCATTCCTCAAAGCGCCCAGAGTGTCCCTTATCTCAGACACTCCCTAAAGATCGTTCTGGCTTCTACCAACGCACCTTTGAAGCTCGAAGCGAACCCATCTCACCTTTAGAAAACTCTGAAGTCGCAGGACCCCCAGCAGTGTCCCAAAGGAGATACAGCATCGCCCCGCCTCCAGTGGGGGTTGTTGCGGTCCAGGAGCACCGAGGAGGGAGGACTTTGGTGCCTCTGTCTCTCCTCCCCCCGCCCCACTCACAGGAAAGGAGCGAGCAGAAGAGGAGGGGAGGGGTCATTTAGAATCTCAACATTGGGAGGGGCGTGGCTTTTTGTGTGTCCCCCGAGGACCACCTGGTCCGGTCCCAGGAGAGTATCATTAAATACCTAGCCTTTGAAATGGCAGGAGGCGCCCAGGCACGCATCCACACAACTGTTGCGCTGTCCCCATCTTTCTTGAAGCTACAAGCAAGCGTCAGCTTCAACCGCATGCTCACCACGTGTTCTGTGTTGGGCTCCTGGGTGAGTGGACTCGGGTGGAGGTGTGCCCTGGGGGTGTGGCTAACACACACGGGAGCTTGGGGGTCCTCCTGGGGAGGGAAGGAGGCCGGACCAGACAGGGGTGGGGCGGAGCAGTCACTCAGGCCACACCCCCAGCTGCAGCTGGAGTGGTCAGTTGCGCAGCCGATGAGGGCGGTGGGCCTTGGGTGAGGCAAAGCTTTAAAGTAGCACTGCCAGCAGCCCGGAGCGAGCCCCCCGCCCCTGAAAAGGGGCCCCAGAGGAGCGCCCAGCACAGCAGACCCTCCTTGGAACGGCCACGGGGCCACCTGCTACCCTTCGTCTCCCATACCTTCCGGCCCAGGGACGAGAAACAGAGGTCAGGGTGGTGCTGAAGGTGGAAGAAGGCATCGTGTCCGCCTCCATGGCCCCGTGGAGGTGGCACCTGGTCCGTGCGATTCTCAAGGTCAGCCTGGAAGGGGAAGGACGGAGGAACAGTGACTCACACTGCTGCTAAGTCGCTTCAGTCGTGTCCGAGTCTCTGCGACCCCATAGACAGCAGCCCACCATGCTCCCCCGTCCCTGGGATTCTCTAGGCAAGAACACTGGAGTGGGTTGCCATTTCCTTCTCCAGTGCATGAAAGTGAAAAGTGTAAGTGAAGTCGCTCAGTCGTGTCTGACTCTTCCGCGACCCCATGGACTGCAGCCTACCAGGCTCCCCCGTCCCTGGGTTTCTCCAGGCAAGAGTACTGGAGTGGGGTGCCATTTCCTTCTCCAAGTGACCCATATCGATAGCCAATATTCACTGAGTTAGCCTGCCGGGGTACACTTAGGAGGCAGCTTACCTGAGCCCCACCTATGAGGCGATGCTGTTGATGTCCCCATTCTCCAGGTGGGGAAATCTTTGCAGCAGGGACCAGCCTTCTAAGCCCAAGCCATCTGGCACCCGAGTCCCCAGGCTGAAAAGCCATGGCCCACAGCCAGCTGGCGCCAGGAGGCAAAGTGGGCCCTTGAGGACTTGAACGGCAGGGACGGGGGTGTTTACCTCCAGCCTCTGACAGGCAGATCGTGGACACACGAGTCCGTGGTCTTGCACCTGCAGCAGGTGATGAGGCCACCTTGGGCACAGCTGCCCTGTGACAGGCGGACCCCCAGCATGGAGCTCTGGGGACCTCAGTGGTCCGCAGGGAGCCAGCGATGAGGGAAGAAGGATCCTGAATGTCAGCGGCCAAGGGAGATGACTTTTCCCTCCTCTGAGTCCTCCCGTGGACGTGCCTGTGATGCCCCTCTGCCCAGGCCAGGCCCCGACTTTCTCACCCTCACAGCCTCTGCTTCTGACTTCCCCTCATCCTCAGCATGCGCTCTTTCACAGCCATCATCAGTCTTTGGCTCATTGAGACTTGCTGGGGCTTCGGGTTTCCCCCCACCCGGGGCTTCCCAGGTGGCGCTAGTTGTAAAGAGCCTGCCTGCCAGTGCAAGAGACACAAGAGACATAGGTCCGATCCCTGGGTCGGGAAGATCCCCTGGAGGAGGGCGTGGCAACCCACTCCAGTATGCTTGCCTGGAGAATCCGATGGACAGAGGAACCTGGCAGGCTACAGTCCACGGGGTCACAAGAGTCAGACATAACTGAAGCAACTTAGCACCACACACTCATGCGGTGTTTTTTTCTTAATGCTGTCTTCCAAAAATTCTACTGATTGGTGTCTTTGGATTCCCTAAGAGACCATCTATCACAAAAGTCGAAGAAAGTGGACTGATGCTCAAGACTCTTGGCTGCAAAATTGAGTTTCTCTTGCTTTTTCCCTTTTCCTTGTTTTGTCTCCTTTGCATCTCTTTTTTGTGCCTTGTTTTCTTCTGTCTCTCTGTCTTCTGTCTTTTCTCATCCTTTTGTTTCTTTAGAACTGGATTTCACCAGGCTTGAAAAACCTGCTGTCTGACCTAATTCCCTTCCCTGCGGTCGCCGCCCCAGCTGAGAGGCACCAGCCACGTCCCTGCGGGGACGCTGTCCCTCGTGTTTCTTGTTCTCAGACCGTTAGGTCACCTTGGGATGGAATCGTGACGTATGCGCTTCCCAGACAGTGTGTGAGGTGCTCCGCGCCACGACAGTCTCGCTCATGTGCTTTGTCATTTAACTCTTCATCCGCTCCGCCTGGTTCGAGTGATTGCACCCATTTTCACAGCTGGGAAGGCTGAGGCTCAGGTAGGCTGAGCAACTTGCACCAAAGGATGTGGCTGGTGAGGGCAAGGCCAGCGTTTGAAGCAGGCGGCGTTGAATCACAAATCCATGCTCTTTCTCCTGCAGGCTTTTCTTGCTCGTGCTCCAAGTCCTTATGGGGTGGAGCAAAGACAGACATGCCCTCCCAGAAGCTGTCTAAAGTTCCAGGAGGCCCGCCGCTCCCTGGCAGACGGATGCACCTGTCCCCCATACGTGCTCCGAGGACCTGGCCTTGTAACGATGGTGACAAGGAGCTGGGGTTCTGCGACCTTGGTTTCCCACCAGGAGCCTCCTGGCATCCCTGAACCCAAGTTGCTTTATTTGTAAAATAGCACCTGAGGCTGGTAAAGGGCCTCAGAGGACCTGGCATGTTGCAAACTGGAATGAATCACAATTATTCCGACGTCATCCTCTCCCTTCTCTGGCTGCGGTGTTGGAGAAGCCCTGAGAACAGGCCGAGGGGCCGAACTTGGGGTACAGCTCGTGCCAGGCCTGCCCTGCTTGTGGCGGCTGGTTTTCCTTCTTGTGTTATTCCGTTCATCTGACTGCGTTGCAGCATCCTTTCCGTGGCGAAGGCGGGGTGTGAGTCAGTATCCCTGGAACCTGATAAATTCTATTTAAGCAAGCGGACAAGTCTTCTCGGCCCGTCTGCTGGGCGGGGGCGTGGGGGGGCCTGTTCCCGGTCCCCTTCCTTCTGCCTCCCATCTCCCTCCCTCGTCCCGCTCCCGCCCTGACAGCACAGCCCACGCGCGCCTGGTCTTCCTGCTGCTTCCTTGGCGAGCGCGTCCGCCCCGTGGGCAGTGGGTGTGGATGGTGGTGTGTGTGGGTGGGGGCTGTGGACAGTGGTGTATGTAGATGGTGGTGTGTGTGGGTGGTGGGGTGTGAACAGTGAGGTGTGGACAGTGGTGTATGTGGGTGGTGGGGTGTGGACGGTGGGGTCTGGGCAGATTCTGCTGTGGTTTGGGGGCCAGAAGCCTCGTGGTTTTGCAGAAGAGCCTGGATTGGGAGCTGGGCAGACAGTCTTGGTTTGAGTTGCATTCATCCCATCTCATGTTTATGTTTTGACGGAGCAGCATGTGGGATTTTAGCTCCCTGACCAGGGATTGAACCTGTGGGGTGTGGACAGTGGGGTGAGGGCAGTGGGGTGTGGATGCTGGGGTGTGGACAGTGTGTGGATGGTGAGGTGTAGACGGTGGTGTGTGCAGATGGTGGGGTGAGGACTGTGGGGTGTGGACAGACGGGTGTGGACAGAGGGGTGTGGACAGTGAGTGTGTAGATGGTGGGCCTGTGGACAGTGGGGTGTGGACAGCAATGTGTGGGGGTGGTGGGGTGTGGATCATGAGTGTGGATGGTAGGGCATGGACCGTGGGTGGCCAGGACCCCAGTGGGCGGCCTCCATCTGGGGGGAGCAGAGTCCCAGCCATCACGATCTGGCAGAGAGGCCATGTCCTGCTGGGACCCTGCCCTTTCTTGCTGAGAGCCCCGAGCATCCCTGGGCTCCGTGGGCTCCTGGGCTCTGGGCTGTCCCTTGAGGCAACGGTTTGGGAACCACAGGTGGCGGGGCCACGGCACAGACCGTCCTTGTGCGCCGAGAGCAGGAGGAAGGGCGCTGGGAGCCGAGAGAGCTCGGCTGTGCAACCTGAGACCCCCTGTGCTACCGGGGGTCTCACTGCACCCAGACATTAAAGCCCACGCAGCCCGGGAGCTCACGCGTTGGGGGTCCACCTTCGTCCGCTGACGGAGGCTGGATCCCCCCGCCTGACCCTTGCAGAATTGGCACACGGCCCTGCCTCCGCAGGCCCCTGGGGGAGGGTCGGGGTGGGCGAGGGGCCCAGGCGTGGGGGGCAGGGCTGCGCCTTGGGCTTCCCGGGTGCTGCTGCTGGAGATCGGGGACCACCGCCCACCCCAGCCTCACAATCAGCCACCCGGGAGCATGTGCTGGGCCTGGGCCTGGCTTGTGCTGTGGTCTGGGGGCCGACAGCATCGTGGTGTTGTGGGACAGCCTGGATTGGGAGAGGGATGGTCTCGGTGTGAGTCGCACTCATCCCTTCTCGTGTTTTTCTTTTGATGGAGCCATGTGTGGAGTTTTTAGCTCCCCGAGCCAGAATCGAACCTGTGCCCCCTGCAGTGGACGCTTGGAATCTTAACCCCGGGACCCCCGGAGCCACCCCACCCCTTCTCTTTTCTGTGTCCCGTTTCCCCCGTGGCAAAAGCAGATGATAACATTAGGTTAAGCCGTAGCAAATAGCCAGTCATTCACCCTTCTTTTTTTTACCGAGAAAATGATCATTTTACAGAAGTCACCCTAACATCTGACCTGTCCAATGTATAAAATTGCTGAAATTTTCATGTGAAAAATGTATCAAAGAACCGTTTTCAAACAGCTGGTTTCAGAACTGAATTCTTTTCTTGGCAAACCCCGTCATTTTGATTTTTACCCCCTGTTGCTGAAGCAGAGGGTTTCTCTTCCTCTTTCTGCAGCCTGGCCACAGCCTCTTCTTCTCCTTCGCCAAGATGCGGGGTCCGGGGCCCAGTGCGTGGCAGGCTGGGGCCTTTGTCGGCCTTGGGATGGTCGTCACCTGTTTTTCAGAAGTTGGAGAGAAAAGGTTGTCACGTCCGCATCTCCTAGTGCAAGCTCTGCAGACACGAAGGGCCGACTCTGGAGACACTTGGTGCTCGGGGAGCCCTTTGAGGCAGCCGCTCCCCCACCTCCAAAGGGTGGAATTCAGTCTAGTTTAGAGTTGGAACAAGTGGTCCAGAGCCCCTGCCTTCCTGAGTGGCCTGGGCTTCCTCCTCACATCGCATGCCTCCTCCTGGCTGTGACGGATGCTACGTGGGGTCCTGAGCTGGGGACCTGGGGCCAGCCTGGGGTCCTAGCTTCCTGGGCACGGGGGTCAGGATCTGAGCCATTTCTCCGATAGCTGATGGCCGAGTGCCTCTCCCGTGCCTGTCCCCATTCTTCTACAAGGCAGGAGTGCTTCTAAGGTGATGGCATCACAGGCGAGGCCTCTGGTCTCCAGGTCAGCGTGCGCTCCTGGGACACAGTCTCCATCCTCAACCTGGCTCCTCGGGGCCCCATGCCTCCGTGACCTACTGCAACCCATCACCTATGATGGAGTGCTCCCCTGCGGACTGGGACGGGGCTGGGCCCTGGGAGCCTCGGTGGAGGGGGGGGGTCCAACCACTCCCACACCCCCAGGGGCTCCAGCCCCCCACCCGCGTCTTTCAGGAGCCCCTGCTCAGTCTGACCCGGCCCCTCGCAGTCTGCAGGCTTCATGTGGGTGCCTGGAGTCTGGGCCATCCGTCTACTCCCCTCGGGGACAGTCGCCTAGACGGGGAGGCGCAGGAGACCGGGGCGGCCCTTTTCCGTCAGGCCCCACGTGGGGGCGAGTGGGAGGCTCCTCTGAGCTGCCTAGTGATCGTCCCGCTGGGGAGAGGGGAGGCTGACCCCTGACCCGGGCAGATGCAGAGGGGTGCGTAGCCCCAGGTCCCCCCTTGTCCACACCCCTGGGGGAGCTGAGGGTTTCAGGGTAGAGGCAGCAGGATTGGAGTTGCACTCGGTTCATGGAAGAGAACCAGGCAGAGTGAGACATTTGGATGTGAGTGCGGGGCGGGGGCGACCAGTGAGCGGAGGACTTCCCATCCTTTTTTTCCAGAAGCATCCATGCCTGCTACTATTCGCCCCAGAGCTCTCCCAGCGTCCACAACCCAGCGCTCCAGGCTGTTTCCTGTAGGGCTCCGCAGGACGCCAAGGGTTAATGGTTAATGGCTTGAGAGAATGATGATGAAACCAAAAGCCTGTCATTTTTGCTGAACAGGGGAATACGGAAATTTCCATTTGTAGCTGACTCCGGAGAGAAACATAACATCAACTTCAGAAAAAAAACAAAACAAAACAGCTTGCCCACAGCTGAGCTGTCGCGATGGCCCGTCCCGGAGCCGGGCGGGGCGGGACCGAGGCAGGGAGCGGCTGTCATTGGCGGAGGCCGCTGCTGGCCAGGGGGGTGGCGAGCGGCTTCCAGAAAAGGGGAAGCCTCTTGGCCAAAGCAGAAGCGACTTGTTTGCCGAGGCTCCGAGCTCACCGGCCTCAAACGGGGAGGGGGAAACTCGTTCTTAGCAAAATGCATGCCCGAGCGCTTTGACAGCAGGAAAACTCACTCAGGCTCCGGAAAGCTGTGGGCTGGCCTTTCACAGGAAGAGGCACCGTGCCTTGTCATCACCAAGCCGAACCCTGGTGCTTGCTAGGTTTCTGTTTCTTTGCTTGGCCTGTGTGTGTTTTCAGTATTTTCCGATGAGGCCATTAGAAACCTGTCAGATGTCAGTTGTTTCGGGGCGGCGGGGGGGTGGGAGGGGGGAGATCTCAGACACAGACGTGCAGGGAAGATAAAGTGTTTGACAGGATGCCTGGCTCTTGTTCCTGGAGGAACCTGAACCGATCTGGTCCATTCTGGCTTCTTGGGGTCGAAGCAGGTGGCGGTCACACCCTTGGGAGGCTGAGCACCTGGCCTGAGGTTGAACAGCGGTGGCTCCCCAGGGATTCTGTAAGGGTGTCAGTGGCCTCGAGGGTCAGGCCTCACCACGCATCCTCCCTGCTCTCAGCACCAAAGGAGACGTGACTCAAATTGATGGTGTCTCTGTGTATCGCTGGGCTTCCCTGGGGGCTTAGTGGTAAAGAATCCTCCTGCCTATGCAGGAGATGCCGGTTCGATCCCTGGGTCGGGATGATCCCCTGGAGGAGGGCATGGCAACCCAGCCTGGTATTCTTGCCTGGAGAATCCCTTGGAGAGAGCAGCCTGGTGGGCTACAGTCCATGGGGGTCACAGAAGAGTTGAACACAACTAAGCCATTAAACAACAACAACTACAGTGCTTCGCGGCAGATAACCAGGCGAGGTAGATAGACGGGGGCGGGCTGAAAGGGGCTCTTTAGGGGCAGGACACAGGGTTTTGGGGTGTGGGGAAGGAACACAAGGCATCTTAAGGGTCTTGGAATCTGACTACCCAAGTTCAAGCCCAGGCTCAGGAGGCCTTTGCTGAGTGCCATACCCAGCAAGAGGGTCACTTCCAAGCCTCAACTTGCTGCCTCCAGGTGGAGGAGTGTCCACTTCAGGCGATCTGAGCTCAGGACAATTGACCTTTGGCCCTGGGTTCCTCCTTCCCATTCCATGATGAAGTAATACCGTATTTGCTAATCATGTCTTCACAATTTAAATAAACGGGTGGATCTGGTCTCTTCTTCCAGGACAGGCTTTCTGATAGTGATGCGGATTCTCAGCCTCACTGGCATGGCCCCCGCCCCCCCAGGACCTGCCCACCGCCCGCCAGAGCCTGTGCTCCCAGGGCCGGGTGCCCTGCGGCCCAGCGATGCCCCTCTCTGGGACGGCCACACTGTCCTCAGGGAAACAGCGAGGTGCTGGGGGGTGGGCCTGGAGCACGTGCCCCAGACCAGAGCACGCTCACAATAGTAGGTGTTAGGGGCTGAAGCCTGTGTCCCCGAAGTATGTCCACGTCCTCACCGCCTGCGAATGGGGCCTCATTTGGAAACAGAGTTGTGGGCAGGTGGCATTAGTTATGATGAGCTGAGCAGAGGGAGCCCCTGTTCCAAGATGACTGGTGTTCTTATGAGAAGAGGGGAGAGGCGCCCACGGAGGGGATGTCCCCTGTGGGGATAGAGGCAGGAGGCTGGACTGACGCAGCCACAAGCCAAGGATGCTGGCAACACCGGAAGCTGGAAGAGGTGAGGAAGGACTGTCCCCCCCCCCAGGTTTTGGGGGTGCTCTTTGTTGTTGAGTCGTGTCTGACTCTCTGCAACCCCATAGACTGTAGCCCGCCAGGCTCTCCCGTCCCTGGGATTCTCCAGGCAAGAACACTGGAGTGAGTTGCCATTTCCTTCTCCAATGCATGAAAGTGAAAAGTGAAAGTGAAGTCACTCAGTCGTGTCTGACTCTTAGCGACCCCATGGACTATAGCCCACCAGGCTCCTCCACCCATGGGATTCTCCAGCCAAGAGTACTGGAGTGGGTTTGCCATTTCCTCCTCCAGCAGATCTTCCTGACCCAGGAATGGAACCCGTGTGTCCTTCATTGCAGGCAGATTCTTTACCACTGAGCCAGCTGTGGGACCTGGGGTGGTATCCCTGCTGACACCTTGACTGTGGACTTGCAGCCTTCAGAACTGGGAGAGGACACATTTCTGTTCCTTGAAGCCACCCCGTTTGTGGTGCTTCTTTAGTGTGGCCCCAGAAGGTGAAGCAACAAGGCTTCCTGCTGTCGGCTCATCTAGACAGACAGAGACTTGGAGAAACTGAGGCTCGGGGCCCAGACCACAGCCTCTCCCACCAGGCTTTGCAAATCCTGAGATCACTTGGATTCTTGTGGACGGTGGAGGGGACGAGTTCAAGGAAAATGGTGCGTTGCCAATTGCCTGCACGGCAAGCGCTGGGCAGCCAGGAAGTGTCCCCAGGAAAGCCCATACCTGCACAGCTCTGCTCCAGGCCCGGGAGCGAAGACTGGGGGGTGTGGGGGGCTGTGGGGGGGCGCCCCGGCCTGCCCACCCACTCAGCGCAGCCCTATCACCCGTCTCCATCACGGATCCCACAGAGCTTCCTAAACAGTAATTAATTATCATCCAGAACTCCCCCGAAGAAGCCGCTGGGAAGAGGGCCCGTGGGAGCAGGGAACCAGGGCCCTGGGCCTGTCTGGACCAGCTGTACGCAGCCTGAGGCCCCCGCCCTGCCTCATCTGCCTGCAGGTGAAGATCAAACAGGATGAGGGTGCAGGCTGAATTCAGACTGACCCTTCAAGTCATTTCTAGATCTCGTTTATGGATCAAAAAATAAAAGAAGGTGTTTGTCCAAGCACTCGTCCGGGCGGCCAGCACGCAGCAGGTGTGTCCCTCGGCCTCGGCTCTGCAGCAGGGCTGGGGGTCTGAGGGCGGCGGGCTGCAGCGGGCGGTCAGCACTGGATCGAGGAGAGCAACTCTGACCGCCCCAGGGTGCAACTGCTCCCCCCGCAGCCCGTCTTCATCTCTCTGAGATGCTCACCTGTACCTCTTCTTCGCATGCCCTGGGGCCCAGAGGAAGGAAGCGTTGCGTGGGATGGGGTGGGGCTTAAGAACCACTGAAACAGCATCCCGGAGCCCAGGGACTTCCCCGATGTTAAAGCGTCTGCCTCGAATGCGGGAGACCCAGGTTCAATCCCTGGGTCGGGAAGATCCCCTGGAGAAGGAAATGGCAACCCCCTCCCGGACTCTTGCCTGGAGAGTCCCGTGGATGGAGGAGCCTGGTGGGCTACAGTCCCTGGGGTCACAAAGAGTCAGACACAACCCTGCGGCTTCGCTTTCTTTCACTTTCCCAGTGCCCAGGACGGGGAGAGCCTGGCCAGCCCTCCCAGAGCACTCGGCACTTGGCTGCTGGCGTTGACTGACCTCGTCACTTTGGGAGGAGACGGGGTCTGAGTCGTTAGGAGATGATCGGGCTGGGCCCGGGGGAGGGGGCCAGTGGAGGCAGAGCCTGAGCAGAGCCCCCTCCATGGGGCCAAAAGGGACAAACAGGACTGGCCCCTTCCCCCACAGAGGCGGGGGGAGATCCTAGAGACCACCGTCTCCCTGAGGATGTGGCTCAGAAACAGGAACAGAGCTGACACGCGGAGGGAAGGTCGCCGGGGACAGACTCGCCTGATTTGTGTCTCACCCGGCTGGCCCCTCGCCCCGGCCAGTTAGCTCCAGCTGCCCTCGGCCAGGGGGGAGCCCCAGGGACTCGGGGGTCCCGTGGATGCTTTGCTGGGAGGAGTGTTCCCGCCAGCCCAGCTCGGTCGACTGCCCGGTATAGCTGGCGTTCCCTGTAGGATGCTGCTGTGAGCCCAGCGTGACACCAGACACCCAGGGGCCCCAGCTCAGGGCCACAGCCTTCCTGCAAGGTCCCTGCGGTTTCCTTTTCCATAACCATTTCAACCCACTTTTTTCCTCGAAGGCATCCCCGCTGTGGGCATGGGCTGTGTACCCAGCTGTCCCCTCCCTAACCTTTTACCCCCGTGGCCGCCCACTTTTACTGGTATGCGCCTTGGTGATTTTGCTGAGAACAGTTTTGTTTTTTTATTGGAGTCTGGTTGATTTATAATGTCATGAAAGTTCAGGCGTACAGCAAAGTGATTCAGTTATACATATATGCATGCTTTTTTAGATTCTCTTCCCATGTTGTGAAGTAATTAGCCTCCAACTAATAAAAAAAAATTAAAAAAAAAAAAGATTCTCTTCCCATAGAGGTCATTACAGAGCCTTGATTCAAGTTCCCTGTGCTACACAGTTCAGTTCAGTTCAGTCGCTCTGTCGTGTCCAACTCTGAAACCCCATGGACTGCAGCACGCCAGGCCTCCCTGTCCATCACCAACTCCCGGAGCTTACTGAAACTGTCCATGAAGTCGCTGATGCCATCCAACCATCTCATCCTCTGTCGTCCTGGTCATCCCCTCATCCTGTGCTACACAGCAGGTCCTCATTAGTTGTCTATTTTATATATAGTTCTGTGTGTATGTCAGTGCTAATCTCCCAGTTTATCCTTCACACCCCCTCCTTTAACCTGGTAGACATAAATTTTCCCCACATCTGTGACTATGTTCTTATTTTGTAAATCTCTCAGTCCATCCATGGTGGGCAGTGGTATTATTTCATTCTTTTTTATGGCTGAGTAGTATTCCATCGCACCACATCTTCTTTACCCATTTTTTTTGTTGTTGTTGATGGACACTTAGGTTGCTTCTGTGTCCTGGCTACGGTGAATACGGTGTATGGTGCTGCTGAATGTTTTTCTGCAGATATATGCCCGGGAGGGGGATTGCTGGATTATACTGAATGAAGTAAGTTATACAAAGACAAATGCCATGTAATACCGCTTATATGTAGAATCTAAAAAAAAAAAATGGTACAAATGAACTTATTTACAAAACAGAAATAGAATCACAAATGCTGAGAACAATTAAATAAGCAGCCGGGGACTCACGTTTGTGTCATTAAAACACAAAGACCCTTGAAAACCATTTGGCTCTGGTTCCCAACTGTGGGCTGCCCTGCTCCGTGGGCCCTCCTCATTCAATGGCCACGCTTCACAGACCAGTCCTGGAAACATCTTAGGAGCAGCGTTGGGAAAAGTATCAATGTGTAAAGTGCATCAGAACATACTGTTTATTGATACCTGTGGTGATTATAAGAGTAGGATTTATTTTACAAAGTTAACTAGAAGGACGCTCACTTAGTTATGCATATACACCCCCCCACAGGTATGTATACAGGCATGTACACATGCATGTATGTACACACATACATATACAGGTATGTACACACATGTGCCTCCATACATGGGCTGAAATGCCACCTCCCTCCAGCATCCTGAGTCACTTACCCCTCAGGGAATGAGAGGCAGCTTTGCAGAAAAGGCGTATCCAAAACTGCAGCAATTTGCACCTGCACAATTTTTACGCCTGCCAGCACAGGAGACACAAGAGATGGGAGTTCGATCCCTGGGTTGGTTGCTATCTCACGTTAGCTCCCTCCGATTCCCCTCAGGGCACTCAGGCCCGGTCCTTACCCTAAGCGATGCCGCCCGCTCCTCTCCGTTCCACCCCCACTTGCTGGTGGCGGATGCGGGCGTCTGGGTTACTTTTCTGCTTGGAGTTGCTTTTAGGCATGTAATCTGTGGGTTTTATTTATTTTTCCTCCCAGTTAGGTTGCCCTCCGAGATTCGAAAACTTCCCCCAGACCCGCCAGCGAGAGGGTTTCCTGGTGTTTGGAAACCTCCTCCACTACGACTCCCTTCCCGGGACAGGTCTCCGTCCCCAGCTCTTTTGTCTCTCTTTTTATCTTTTATATTTTGTCCTACCTCCTTTCAAAGATGATGGGATGCTTTTCTGGGTGTCTGATGTCCTCTGCTAGCGATCAGAAGTTGTTTTGTGGAGTTTGCTCAGTGTTCAAATGATCTTTCGATGAATTTGTGGGGGAGAAAGTGGTCTCCCCATCCTATTCCTCCGTCATCTTGGCTCCTCCCCCGATCCCTGGGTTGGGAAGAGCTCCTGGAGAAGGAAACGGCAACCCACTCCAGTATTCTTGCCTGGAGAATTCCATGGACAGAGGAGCCTGGCGGGCTACAATCCACGGGGCCGCAAAAAGTTGGACGCAACCGAGCACACACATACACACAGCAGTGGTTTTTGACCGAAGTCTGTCCTTAATAGAAAGACCCCAAGACTGGCAGAAATGGAAAACCATCATGGTGAAAACCAGTCCGTAAGCACGGGTGACCGGTGTCCATCAGGGCGTCACCTGACATCGTCTCGTGGGCGTCCCTGCTCTGTGCCTGAGCTGGGGGCCTGTCTCCAGAGACCCTGCTGGCCCTCCGACCAGAGGACAGCTCTCCTCTTTGGTCTGGTGGCCACATGCGTGGTTCTTGGGAGAACCTGGCCCCAGAGTGAAGGGACAGGGTCCTGATCTGAGACACTGGGGTGCTGCTGGTGGTTCCGAGGAGACGAGCTTGCGGACCCTGCCGCTGGGGCTTTGGAAGGACTCTGAGCTCTTAGATGAGTCCTTTTGCCCACCACTGTGCTTTGGTGAGCGCCTCCCCACTGTGCCCCCCGACCTTGGTGACTGGTGGATTGGCCCCCTCCTAGAGCTTGGGCCCCACAACGAGAAGCCACCGCAATCAGAAGCTCGCGCACTGCCATGAAAAGCAGTTGCTGCTGAAGTAGCTGTAGCAGCTGAAGAAGGCCCATGCACAGTAATGAAGACCCAGTGCAGCCAAAAGTAAGTAAAGATTTTTAACCCATTATTTATTTATTTCTGGCTGCCTCGCCCAGCTTGTGAGCTTTTAGCTCCCCCGTCAGGCATTGAGCCCATACCCTCGGCAGTGAAAGTGCAGGGTCCTAAGCCTTGGACCACCAGGGACTTTGCCAGCAGATAGTGATCGTGGGTTTACCTGCTGCCAGGGACTGTTTTCAATGCTCTGGCTGTCAGCAAACGAAACTGTCAGAAGCCCCTAACTCCGGAGCTCCCATTTTAGTGCAGAAAGAGAGATAATCAGTAACGAAAATTCGTGCATTTCAAGCTGTAGACCATGGCCTACAATAGAAATAATGGCAACAACAACAACAATAACTTACTTATTTAGTGCTTCCTTTGCGCCACGCACTGTGATATTTTCTCTTCCATCCTATTTCGTCTTTAAAAAACTGGTGTGGGTGTGGCCACTAAAAGTGGGTGTGGCCCACTTTAGATATGATGTAACTTTGTGATCCCCTGATACAGAGGCCACTGGGCTGGCCTCTGGAAACCGCTGAACTCTGGCAGCCTCACCTACGTGGAGGGCTTCTCGCTCTCACCCGACCTGCCTCTCTATCCACATCCCGCGTCTCCTTCAAGTCACAGCTCCTCTCTGATTTCCAGCTACGGACATCACAGAATGGCAGGCCCGGGAGCTGGAGCGGTGTTAAGAGATGAGATGTTAACTTCATGCAATCGCCGCATCTTACGGAGAAGCAAGCTGAGGCCCAGAGGTCACCGGGAGGCTCTTGAGTAGTGCTGCCTGAACTCCCAGACCCTTCTTTTCCCCACTGTCCCCATCCTGTCCCTGGGCATGCCCATCCTATAGACTGTGATTCTTCGGGGAGACCTGGGAAAATGGAGGGGTTGACTTCTGGGCTCAGTCTTCCCTGACCTCCCTCTGCCTGCACCCCCCATCTCCCCCGCCAACCTACAGACCCCCAGCAAGAGTCAGAGGTCCAGGTTCAGGCCTCGGAATCTGAGTTGTTGAGAAGTTTCCCAGTAATCGTGTCCACGGCCAGACGTGGGGTCGAGGCCTCAGGTAGGAGTGCCTGGGTGGTCACTGCCGCCCCTCCGCTGGCTCTCCGTGGCTACTCTGAGCCTCCCGGGGCCCCTGTCCCCTCCTCGGGATGCCCAGCCCGGCTCTGAGAGCGCCTGTGCCTTTGATCCTGGCCCGACCATGGACAGAGGTGTGGCTGGGTGAATTTCCATCTGCTCCTAACCCTGCAGGCTTCCGTCCAGGTGTTAGAATTGGGTCCAGGTCTTCCTGACCTTGATTCTGCAGTCGCCCAGTGAATTTGTTAGTTTTTTTGGTAATAAGCGGTTTCAACTTCCAGCGTCAGCTTTCCTGGGAGGCCTCACCCCAGTGTGGCTGGAGACAGGCTGCGTGACCCCAGGTCTGGAAGAAGAAGAACTCTGTTTCCTCTCTGTGGATGCACACCAGCGAGATAGCAAACTCTGCCCCAGAAATATTAGTATTTTGGTGACATAATTTAATAAACTTTTGGGGACGTGACAACAGGGCCACACAGTTCAAAAACATAGTAACAGCTCAGCCCCCGGATCGCTCAGCCTCTGACGACTTCCAGATCACGGTCCCTAGGAATGGCAGGCACCCAGATTCTTCTCAGGAACCCCAGAACACGAGTGAGGGCCCTGCTCAGCCTGTGCTGCCACATGGCATCCCCGGGCACCGGTCCCCTGCACAGGCTCCAAGCAGGCCTCTCTCTGCAGGACAGCATCCCCCCATGCTCGGTGACGTTGCAAGTGTGACAGCTTTCCAGCCAGGAGCGTGGGTCCAGTCATCCCTCTCTTGGCAGGAGGCAGCATCTCGCTTCACCCCTGTTCCCTGGTTGAAGGAATACATAGTGTATGCATGCACTATGCATATTCCTATGAAGGAATACATAGGTGATGCATTTGGTAAACTGCAAAGCAGGCTTAAAACACAAGACGTGAGTAAGGTAGGATGAAACCTTTTGGAATTCAAGTGCTGCTATTCTTAACACATAACGGGCGCCCGAGTAGAATTTGCTGAATGAGAGGTGAGAAGTAGCAGGTTCGTGGACAAGACTCATTCTCTGGGGAAACTGAGGCCCCAAGAGCTAGGGCAGGGGTCATGTCCAGGACTGCAGACAGGGCGCCTTGGCTGCAAACCAGGGTGAGAACTGCTTTCCCAGGCCTCCTGCCTCCAGAGGTGTCCACTGGGTTCTTTTTTCTTTATATTTTCTTTCTCGCCTCTGGTCTGGCTCATGCCTGAAAAAAAGTCATGATGTGTTTGATTCTTTTTAAAAAACAAGTGTTTTTCTAGGTAGATCTTGGTCCGGGGAGCGCTGGGTGGGGCTCAAGCACAGCGTGTCCCGCTCCTGGAGGTTTAGGGAATGACCTGATTAATGTGTCTGGTGGCTGCAAGGCTACGGACTTGGCGCTCGGAGAACCACTCTCTTTGCTTGGTGACCTTGCCTCCAATTAAGTCAAGCAGGACGTGTCCAGGGACCGCGCCTGCCTGAGACCAGGGAGACAGCCTGCAACTACTCGGGCCCAGTGCGTGGTGGGGACAGAGGGGGGCTGGCAGGGCCGAGCCTGGCAGAAAGGCTGTGCCCACGTCCAGGGACCCCGGGTGCTGTTTGGCCAAGGAAACCGGGCTGGTTGGGGGTACGGGGTGCCTCGGCCCCGCCGACCCAGCCCCGGGACACCTTGGAGGCAGAGCTGGACTCCAGCCTGTCCTGTGGGTCTGCGGTCAGCGCGTCATGATCATTGCTTCTAGAACTAGAGGAGCACCGGCAAGGAGAGAGGTGGACAGGTGAGGTTCAGGTTCTAGTGTCTCCTACCCTCATAACCCACCACCGCTCACTAGCCCAGGCTTTCAGAGTCCATCCCGAATTACCGTCCTAGCCGTGCCCTCACTCACATCTCTCCTGTCTCCACTTTGCCAGGAGATGCGCCATTAGCGCCTATTTAGTACTGTTGCAGGGAGGTGGCGGGGAGACCAAGAGCTCCGTTCCTGGGAAAGTCTCCCATTGATCAGCTTTAGGGCTTTAGCAACCCCTTTCCCCACCCCACCCCCGTGCGTCTAGCCCAGGGGAAAAAATGCCTCTCTGCCCTGTCCCTCGAGGAGGGGGCCTTCTGAAGGCAAGAGGATCGAGGGACGTTAGCTACAAATAGCTTCATACATTTAGTTCAGTTCAGTCGCTCAGTCGCTCAGTCTTGTCGGATTCGTTGTCACCCCATGGACTGCAGCACACCAGGCCTCCCTGTCTATCACCAACTCCTGGAGTTTACTCAAACTCATACCCTTGTAGTCGGTGATGCCATCCAATCATCTCATCCTCTGTCGTCCCCTTCTGCTCCCACCTTCAATCCAGCCTCAGGGTCTTTTCCAGTGAGTCAGTTCTTCGCATCAGGTAGCCAAAGTACTGGAGCTTCAGCTTCAGCATCAGTCCTTCCAATGAATATTCAGGACTGATTTCCTTTAGGATGGACTAGTTGGATCTCCTTGCAGTACAAGGGACTCTCAAGAGTCTTCTCCAACATCACAGTTCAAAAACATCAATTATTCGCTGCTCAGCTTTCTTTATATTCCAACTCTCATATCCATACATGACTACTGGAAAAACCATAGCCTTAACTAGATGGACCTTTGTTGGCAAAGTAATGTCTCTGCTTTTTAATATGCTGTCTAGGTTGGTCATAACTTTTCTTCCAAGGAGCACACATCTTTTAATTTCGTGGCTTCATACATTAGCAGCATCTTAAAGGGAAACAATCAAGGTGTTAGTTCTTCAAAGTTCACGTCCAACAGGGTGGAAAAAAGTACAGCATTTAGCTCTTTCCAGATCCCTTCTCAACTCTCCTCTCTCTTCCCTCCTCCCAAATTTGCAGTTGCCCCTGTTTCCAAAATGGCTCTCGTTGTTAAAAAAAAAATCATTTGATGCTTTCTGTGTATGTGAATTCTGCGTGGACTGTTTCTGTGTGACTGTTACCTGTGTCTCCGCGTCAGCCATGGAGCATTGCAGATGCTCTGGGAAGCCAGGCTGCGGGTACCACCAGCAGATCAGGAGCCTCATCTGGGTACCATCAGCTCCTTGCTCCCGGAAGCTGCCTTGTTTTCCCCACCTTTTTCTTCTATAATTACATCTTCCTGCCCACTTTGTTCCTTCCCCCCCCCCATCACCCCGGAATTGGCTCCCACAAGGAACTGAAGACCATTTAGAAACATTTGTGGTACTGTTTGAAAAAATTCAACTCTCTCCTTAATTAAAAAACATTCAACATCTCAGCCCCGGTTGGAAGGGGCGTGGACCCTCCTGGAGCTGTGGGAGGGGAGTGGCGAGGCCCTTATGTCACGTCATCTGTCTGTCTTTTTATTGTTGTTGTCGTCATTCGGTCGCTGAGTCGTGTCCTGCTCTTTGCCACCTCAAGGACTGTAGCGCACCGGGCTTCCCTGTTCTTCACTATCTGCAGGAGTTTGCTGAAACTCGTGTCCGTTGAGTCGGTGAGGCCATCCCACCATCTCCCCTCTGTCGTCACCTTCTCCTCCTGCCCTCAGTCTTTCCCAGCAGTGTTGCAATGAACATTGGCATGCATGTATCTTTTGGAATTTTGGTTTTCTCCAGGTATATGCCCAGGAGTGGGATTACTGGATCATATGGTAGCTCCGTGTTTAGTTTTTTGAGGAATCTCATACTGTTTTCCATAGTGGCTGTGCTAATTTACATTCCCACCAACAGTGTAGGAAGCTTTCCTTTTCTCCACACTCTCTTCAGCATTTATTATTTGTAGAATTTTTGATGGTGGCCATTCTGATCAGTGTGAGGTAATACCTCATTGTAGTTTTGATTTGCATTTCTCTAATAATGCAAATCATTATTGATGTTGAGCATCTTTTCATGTGTTTATTGACCATCTGTATGTCTTCTCTGGAGAAATGTCTATTTAGGTCTTCCACATATTTTTTGATTAGGTTGTTTGTTTTTTATATTGAACTACGTGAGCTGTTTGTATATTTTGGAGATTAATCTCTTTGTCAGTTGCTCCATTTGCAAATATTTTCTCTCATTTTGAGAGCTGTCTTTGCATTTTGTTTATGGTTTCCTTTTACTGCACATCTACAGGAATCAAGACAATGTGGTACTGGCACAAAAACAGAAATATAGATCAGTGGGACAGGATAGAAAGTTAGGAGATAAACCCACACACCTATGTCCATATGATCTATGACTTCGCAACATACAATAGCGAAAAAGTCTCTTCAATAAGTGGTGCTGGGAAAACTGGACAGCTACGTGTAAGAGAATGAAATTAGAACACTCCCTAACACCTACACAAATATAAACTCAAAATGGATTGAAGACCTGTCATGCCAGACACTATAAAACTCTTAGGGGAAAACACAGGCAGAGCATTCTTTGACATAAAGTACGCCAAGATCTTTTTTGACCCACTGCCTAGAATGATGAAAATAAAAACAAAAATAAACAAATGGGACATAATTAAACTTAAAAGCTTTTGTGCAGCAAAGGAGATCATATTTATTTTTAAAGGGACTCTCTCACTCCTGGACCAAAAGTCCTATGTAATTACGAGGTATTGTGGCTGCTGCTGTTGCCGACTGAAGGATCTGGAATTAAATCTATTTTAGCTTCTCCTGTTAGAGTCAGGACGGCCTGATCTCAGGATGTACGTGAAGTGCTGTTTTTAACATTTTACAGACAAGACTTGGGCACTCCAACTAGAGCTGCAGATTGAGAACTAAGTTATTATGATATTAAGTGTCTCTCAGGGAGACAAAGAAGCATAAGAAACTTTCTGAGAGTTGCTGTTCGGGGTTGAATTGAACCATCTGGTATGTTGGAGCCCTGGCCCCCAGCACCTCAGAACTTGGCCTTGTTTGGAAATACCGTCTTTGTGGATGTAATCAGTCAAGGTGAGGTCACGGTGGAGCAGGGTGGGCCCCTAATCCAATATGAGTGTGTCCTTATAAAAGGGGAGATTTGGAGACAGGACGGATGCCGCGTTAGGATGGAAGCAGAGATGGCGGTGTTGCATCCGTAAGCCAAGGACCAGGGAAGGTTTGAGCAGCCTCCAGAAGCTAGGAGGAGGCCTGGACCAGCTCCTCCCTGAGTCTCAGAAGGAAGTAAGCCTGCCGACACCTCAGTCCTGGGTTCCTGCCTTTAGAGCTGGGACAGCTGCGTTTCTGCTCTTTGAAGCCACCATCACAATCAGTTCTAAAATATTTTCATCTCCCTGCTTAGAAACCCATTATATATATATATATATATATATATATATATATATATTTGCTCAGTCGCTCAGTCATGTCTGACTCTTTGCTTGGTGGACTGTAGCCCACCAGGCTCCTCTGTCCATGGGATTTCCCAGGCAAGAATCCTGGAGTGGGTTGACATTTCCTCCTGCAGGGGATTTTCCTGACCCAGGGATCAAACCCGCCTCTCTGTGTCTCCTGGATTGGCGGGCGGACTCTTTACCACTAGCGCCACAGACAGGCCTCAGGGCCTTTGCACGTGCAGTCTCTCTGCTGGAAAACTCATTCCTGAAAGAATCCACACAATAAAGTAAGGGACAGATCCTGTCTCTGACTGTAAGGGAAGGAAAATCCCCTCCTTGCTGCTTCCACAATCACAGCTCGTCTCCCCAAACCCCCTCCCGACCCCTTCCTCCTTCATCTTGGTTTCCTGTTTCTCCTTTGCTCTCTGCCTGACAAGGGCTACGGCTGGTCTGTTCATTCAGGGCCTCCTTGGGTGGCTCCAGGGTCCTCAGCCGGATGGGCGGTGTGTGGCCCGCTTTTCTCCTGAGCCTGATTGAGCTGTGCGCTGGGGGTGGTTACGGGCGAGCACACACAGGGGACACGGCTTCCACAGTGAGGAGGCGCCTAGCACGAGTCATGAGCCCTGGTGCAGTCGCGCGTCATCGGCCGTGGCCCCTGCCTACGCGGTGCACAGAAATGTGTTTAGGCGTCCCCAGGTTTCCCCCCGGGAGGGTCTCACCCATCTGCGTGGCCCCCAGCAGCGGATGGGAGCGCCTGTTTCTCTTAGGCCTGCTGACTCCATGCGGGTGTGCGTCTTCACTTTTGCCAGCCTGGAAGGTGAGAGATGGTCTCAGCATTGTTGCTGGTATTGTGGTTTCGATGGCCCTCTTACACCTTCTCTCTCCCTCTGATAAAAAGCTTTGTTGAGATACAGCAAAAATTCACCCGTTTAAAGTGCACAATTCACAGAGTTGTGCAACCACCACAGTCAATTCTAGAATAGTCTCATCTCCCCCAAGAGAAACCCCTTACCCTTTATCTCTTCTCCGTACGCCCCTCCATGCCCCCCACCCCCAGCCCCGAGCAACTCTGTCTCTGTAGATTTCTCTCCTCTGGACTTTCACGTAAATGGAAGCATAGAACATATGGTCTTTTGTGACTGGTTTCTTTCCCTTACAATAATGTTTCTGAGGTTCATCCATGTTCTAGTACAGTCGTCCCTCGGTTCTCTGGGGGTCGTAGTTGCAGGACGCCCTTCCAATACCAGAATCTTTGGATGCTCAAGCCCCTTGTATAAAATGGCACAGTGTTGGCCTCCAACCGATACTCATCTTCCTGGATACTAGAGGTGATACTTATGGTACCTAACATGATGTAAATGAAGATGCAAATTCAGGTTTTGCATTTTGGAACTTAAATTTTTTTCCGAATAATTTTGAGCCGCCACTGGCTTGATTTGTGAATGTGCGACTGGTGGATGGGGAGGGCCAACCAGCTGTGTGTGTCTGTATCGCTTTCCTTTTGTGGCTGATCAGTATTCCAGTGTGTGGGTGATTGTACTTCATTCTGCTTATCCCTCCATCAGCCGAAGGACATTTGAGTCGTTTTCAGCTTTTGGCCATTAGGGATATTGCTGCCATAGACATTCATGTTTAAGTTTCTGTGCTGCGGCGGTTGTTCAGTTGCTCAGTTGTGACCTGCAGCATGCCAGGCTTCCCTGTCCTTCACCATCTCCTGGAGCTTGCTCAAATTCATGTCCATTGAGTCAGTGATGCCATCCAACCATCTCATCCTCTGCTGTCCCCTTCTCTTGCCCTCAATCCTTCCCAGCATCAGGGTATTTTCCAGTGAGTCGGCTCTTTGTATAAGGTGGCCAAAGTATTATATCTTATTGTGGCCTTGACTTGCATTTCTCTAATGATTAATGTTAAGCATCTTGTCATATGCTATTTAGACATTTGTAAATCTTCCTTGGAGAAATGTCTATTCATATCCTTTGCCAAAGTTGGGATGTCTGTTTATTATTGAATTTAAGAGTTCTCTATATATTCAGGATACAAGTCTCTTATCAGATATATGATTTGCAAATATTTTCTTTCATTCTATAGGTTGTCTCTTCACTTTTTAGTGGTTTTTTTTTGAAGCAGGCAAGTTTTTAATTTTGATGAAGCCCAATTCTGTTTTTTCTTTTGTTACCTATACTTTTAGTATCTTATCTAAGAATCCTCAGAACACATCAGAACATCCCAAGTGACTTATGTATTGGTAGTTTCATATTAATATTTTAATGAAGTCAAAAACCCTGAAGAGAGGGCGAAAGAGTTGAGATAAGGCCATTGTCAGATGTAAGTTTCCTAAATCTGCAGAAATTCCTTTCTTTCCCTCATATTTGCTTTCCCGTGTTTTCTAGCATTGTTTCCTCAGGGAGATAGGCTTTTTGGGTCATTCTTTCTGTTTTTCATACAATAAACTAGAAGAGATGGTTGGATGGCATCACTGACTTGATGGACATGAGTTTCAGCAAACTCTGGGAGATGGTGAAGGACAGGGAGGCCTGGCGTGCTGCAGTCCATGGGGTCACAAAGAGCCAGATACGACCGAGTGACTGAACACAAGCTCATTCTTTCAGCAAGCCTCTGCTTAGCATTTCCTGTGTATCAGGATCTGGATTGGATGCATAAAGGGTCAGTGCCGCTTTCCGAGACCCCCACCCACACTTGTTGTCTGGGACTTGACGTTCACCCCCGTGCCCGATCGAGACCCCTGAGATGCAGGCCTTCCTCACAAAAGCGTGGAGACCCGTGGACGTGGGGTTGCACTCATTCCAGGCTCAGGCCTCCTCCTGGGCAGCAGGTGCTGGTGGCTCCCTGTTGAAGGAGTTGATGATGCCCAGAGCCCCGGGATCCACTGAGATCCCGCCTCTATTCCAGCGTGAGCTTGAATCCTTGACTCACATCGACCTGCACTGTTACTCCTGTGTTTTCTGGGCAGGATGCCCGGAGAGGGAAGCGGGGTGAAGCTGGTCCATCACATCTGTTGCAGAACTGGAACCCGGCATAGCTCGAGGCGCGTCCGAGGAACCGCAGCACTGACCTTGTCTGCCGTGGGGTCCCCGGGAGACCCCTGGACGCAGGGCCAAGCAGGGGATGGCGTGGCAGTCGGTCTGGAAGAGGTGACAGTCATTCAGGTTCTACTAAGGCCCTCTCAAGACATTTCTCTTGGAATGTGTGCTCAGAAAAGCTGAGCTTCTATCTAGGAACTGATTTCTTTTCTATGTAAAACGAACAATCTGTAATCCACTGTGCTTTATTTTTCTTGGTCTACAGCAGTGACTCAGCCTTGGCTGCTCATTAGACTCACCCATTGTTGTTATTGTTTAATTGCTAAGTCGTGTCTGATTTTTTGCGAACCCGTGGACTGTAGCCTACCAGCCTCCTCTGCTTTGTCCATGGAATTCTCCAAGCAAGAATACTGGAGTGGGTTGCCGTTTCCTTCTCCAGGGGATCTCCAGCATTGCAGGTGGGTTCTTTACTGTCTGAGCTACCAGGGAAGTCCCGGGACATTTTAAACTCCCAGGACCCAGCTGCAGTAATTTAAATCCATTAAGTTAGAAACTCTGAGATTGGACATTGGGGTTTTGTTGATTTTTAATTGCCCAGGTGACATGCATCTGGGATTGAGAGCCAGTGGCTAACCAAAGGTCCTGTTTGACTTTAGTTCTCCCCTGCACACCTGCTTTCTCTGTTTCTCTGGCTTTAGTTTTCCATCTTGGGTTGTTTCTCATCCTGATGTCTCTTGGCCAGTGGACAAGGAAGGTGGCCTTTGACTGAAATATGGCCTTTCCTGGCTGTGGGCTCTGCCAAGATGCACATTTGTGATGTTAGCAAAACACTCTGCTGAATGAATGGATGAGTGAATACAGTAATTAAAAAGCAGGAGACTAAATGGAGTTGCAGTGAGGTTTTATCTCCAAAGTGGCGTTTTATGAAAAGCAAGTTTGATTTGAGGAAGAGGAAGAGGTACATGGAAAAAATGTAAGAAGAGTCATGTTATGAAAACCCTCAAGGGGCTTCTAGACATCCGCCGTATATTCGACTCCTGGTATTTATGTTTAATTTCATCTTAAAACTTTTATTTTCACTTATAGCAATTACTTTTTTTAAAAAACATTTTTTCCTTGAAGTTGAAGTGCTTGTTCTTTATTTTTTTAATGTCTTTTTGTTGTGGGCCTTTTTTATTTTATTTTTTTTTTAAGTCTGTATTGGATTTGTTACAATGTTGCTTCTGTTTTATGTTTTGGTTTTCTGGCCTGAGATATGTGTGATCTTAGCTCCCTGACCAGGGATTGAACCTGCACCTCCTGCGTGTAAGGTGAACTCTTAACCACTGGATTGCTAGGGAAGTCCCTATGTTCTCTTGATAAACACAGGTCACTGGCTTCCTTCTCACTCAGTGATTGTTGTTGTTCAGTCATGTTGGACTCTTTGAGACCCCACGAACTGCAGCACGCCAGGCTTCCCTGTGCTTCACCCTCTCACGGAGTTTGCTCAAACTCCTGTCCATAAGTCAGTGATGCCATCCAACCATCTCATCCTCTGTCGTCCCCTTCTCCTCCTGCCCTGAATCTTTCCCAGCATCAGGGTCTTTTCCAATGAGTCGGCTCTTATCAGGTGGCCAAAGTACTGGAGCTTCAGCTTCAGCATCAGTCCTTCCAATGAATATTCAGGACTGATCTCCTTTAGGGTGGACTGGTTGGATCTCCTTGCTGTCCAAGGGATTCTCAAGAGTCTTCTCCAACACCACAGTTCAAAAGCATCAATTCTTCAGCACTTGGCCTTCTTTATAGTTCAACTCTCACATTGATACATGACTCCTGGAAAAACCATAGCTTTGACTAGATGGACCTTTGTTGGCAAAGTAATGTCTCTGCTTTTTAATACACTGTCTGGGTTGGTCATAGCTTTTCATCCAAGGAACAAGTGTGTTTTAATTTCATGGCTGCAGTCACTATCCGCAGTGATTTTGGAGCCCAAGAAAATAAAGTCTGTCACTGTTTCCATTGTTTCCCCATCTATTTGCCATGAAGTGATGGGACCGGATGCTATGATCTTAGTTTTTTGAAAGTTGTTTTAAGCCAGCTTTTTCACTTTCCTCTTTCACCTTCATCAAGAGGCTGTTTAACTCCTCTTTGTTTTCTGCCATAAGGATGGTGTCATTTGCGTATCGAAGGTGGTTGATATTTCTCCTGGCAATCCTGATTCCAGCTTGTGCTTCATCCAGCCTGGCATTTCGCATGATGTACTCTGCATATAAGTTAAATAAGCAGGGTGGCAATATGTAGCCTTGACGTACTCCTTTCCCAGTTGGGAACCAGTTCTTTGTTCCGTGTCTGGTTGCTTCATGACCTGCATCCAGGTTTCTCAGGAGGCAGGTCAGGTGGTCTGGTATTCCCATCTCTTGAAGCATTTTCCACAGTTTGTTGTGATCCACACAGTCAAAGGCTTCAGCTTAGTCAATGAAGCAGAAGTAGATGTTTTTCTGGAATTCTCTTGCTTTTTCGATGATTAGGGTAAATTTTTACGTTGGAAATGAAACAGAAAGAGAGGAAGGGAAAGTGTGAGGGGATTTCCTTAGCTACCAGAGAGCTGGGAAATAGAAAGAGGAAATGGGTGAAATGAGTGGATCTGGAAGAGGGGAGAGACAGAGAGGAGGGCGTGGATGGGTATGGAGCCGAAGCCAGGGTGGTGGATACACTGATGTGCCCAGGACCTCGCAGGGCCGGGGAGGAAGGTGGAGGGCAGCAGGAGAGGTCACCTACCTTTTAGGGTGACCCTCTGCCCTGATTTGCCTGGGACTGAAGGGTTTCTAGAGATGCGGGACTATCTGTTTTAAAAACAGGACAGTTCTTCTGGGCAAACCAAGGCTGGTTTGCCAAAACCAAGAGCACCTACTGGTTGCCTGGGTACTCATTTTTGTTTGGTGGCATTGGGGACAGGAAGGGGCAGTGCAGGAAGTGTGACCTGGCTTCTAGTGACCCGGATTTGAAGCTCCAGTGTCTACAGTTCTGGGCATACCTTTACCTAATCCGTTGGTTCTTGGGGAAGGATGCCCCAGACAGAACCGTAGTGGGGAGCGTGAAGGAATAGGGGTCCAGAGGAAATCCACAGAGAGAGCAGGGCAGGAAGCGTCCTGTTCCAAGGCAGCAGGCTTAGGCCTTTATTTGTTTGTTGTTATTTATATTTTCTGTCTTTTTGTCTGTGCTGCATGGCCTGCGGAATCTTAATCCCGCAACTGGAGATCGAATCCATGCCTCCTGCAGTGGAAGCACAGAGTTTTAACCACTGGACCACCAGGGAAATCCCAGCTCTTGGGCCTTTTAGACAAAAATTCTGTCTCGAGTGTGTTTTTCCTAGACAAGGCCTTGCTTGAAGGGCGGACTTCGCCTTTTCTCTTTGTGTCCCCCTCACCTGTGTGCCTGGTACACCAAGTGTCCAGTGCGTCCTTATTGAATTCAACCCAGCCGAGTGGAGGTCTGACATAGACATTAAGCGTTATGAGTAGTTACAAAAGGATCGGCGTAGCCTTACTTAGGATATCCTTGAGGGGCTTCCCTGCTGGCTCAGTGGTAAAGAATCTGCCTATCAACGCAGGAGACACGGGTCCAATCCTTGGTCCAGGAAGATCCCACATGCTAAGGAGCAGCTAAGCCTGGTTGCCACAGCTACTGAGTCTGTGCTCTGGAGCCCGGGACCCGAAACTGCTGAAGCCCGCACGCCCTAGAGTCCACGCTCTGCAACAAGAGAAGCCACCACAATGGAAACCCTAGCACCACAACTCGAGAGTAGTCCTTGGAAAAATCCTGAGCAGCCACAAAGGCCCAACACAGCCAAAATTAAATAATTTTTTAAAAGGTGTCATTGAGGATACAACACATACAAAGTATTAACACGTAGAGAATAGCATGAAACGAATTTGTAGAAGAAAACCAAAGCTGTGTTGTGTTTGGGTTCAGGGCTCGCTCTCAGAGGACCCTCAGTCCAGGTGGATTCAGATGGCACAGCAGGGTGAGCAAGCCATGCAAACCACTTGAAAGTACAGTAATTTCTACTGAGGTTTATAGGAATAGAGAGTAGATGCAGAAAAATAGAGTCTGTCGGCCGAATACCCTAGGGTGGCTCATGACTCTAGCCCCAGCCGTGAGCAACGGCAGACGTGCATTTCTCTCCCATCTCTGCGTCCAGCACGGGCAGCCGTGGCTTTCAGTTTGTTCTGGGAGCCCAGGCGGAAGACGCGGTTCCTGTCTTGAGTCCTTGTCGTCAGAGGGATGAGGGGCTATCAGAACTCCGGACAGCTCCTGAAGCTTCCCTGGGGAGGGACACGGCAGCATTTCTGGGAAAGGCAAGCCGCACGGCTGGCCTGCGGTCCCTGGTGGGGGCTCCACAGGGAGGCGGCTGTGATGTTAGCACGGGCTGGTCACAGTTTCAAGCGCACTGGCCACGCGTTATGAGTTAGCGCTCTCTCCCCTGGGATTCCGGTCTTCTGACATCACACGTTTGTCTGCAGTCTGTTTCACACGCCTGATGTAACGCAACCAGTGTAACCCAAGCACATGTGTACCCTCTTAGAGTTTGGATGTCGGGATTCAGGCACAATGACACGCAGCGGGAGGCCAACTAGGACACAGTGCAGCCTGTGTTGGGCGCTTTGGCCCTAGCCTGTTACCAAAGCTTCCAGCTCAGAAGTTTTCCCCGTCTTAGATCATTATAAAGATTCGGGATTGAGGGCCGTTCACTGCACTGCCCGTGAATAACCAAAATCTAAGTGCCTGTTGCTTCGTTGTTGCTGCTCAGTTGCTCAGCGGCGTCCGGCGCTTTGCGACCCCGTGGACCGCAGCTCGCCAGACGCCTCTGTCCTCCACTGCCTCCAGGAGTTTGCGCTCATTCAGGTCCGTTGAGTCGGTGATGCCATCCAACCATCGCATTCTCCGCCGCTTGGTTTGCATTCGGTCAAGTGATTGCGCTTAGTTTGCATTAAATCAACACTGGATTCCTTCTTACAAGGAAGACGCAGACTTCCAACTTCATATGTCCTTTCTTGGGGACTTTGTGACTAGGGGGGCCCCTGAGCGGTCTTCTCCCTGTGCTTGCTTGCCCGTCTGCGGTGAGGTGCTGGACTGCACCATAGGCTCTTAATTAGGGTGTGTCTCAGTCCCCCGTTCTCAGCCCCAGACATTCCGATTCAGCGGTTCTAGAGGGGCCCTGGGCAGCCGTGTTTTGAGAAGGCGCCCCTGCAGACCCCGATGTGCCCTCGGGGGTAGGGGCCGTTAGACCAGGGACTTAGCCGGGGTGGGCTCCACCTCCCTTCCAGCTCCCAACCACGGGGGAGGGGGTCCTCCGGGCTCAACCTGGGGGTGGGGAGGGGGCCGGACCACAGCATCAGGCTGAGGAAGGCTTGAGAACCAGACCGAGGGTGTCATTTTTTCCCAGCCCCCTCCCCAGCCTTGCGTGTCACTGCGGCATGAAGTTTCCGGAGAGACAAGACCTGAGATGGTCTGGAGGCTGAGGCTCTGTCACCTTGGGCTCTGCTTTCCTGTCTACATGGAGGGGTCTGTGCCCACCACGCACCTGGCACGTGGCGGGGGCAGCGACCGCAGGCGGAGGCCAGACTAGGCTTCGCGGTTCATGTCATTGAGCCTGCAAGGGCGGCCTCTGCTGCTGGCTGCCCCCCGTCCCCGCAGCACCCGCGTGTCGTTTGGGTGTCCACGTCCTGGCCACTGAGCCTGATGATGACGTTGGGCCCCCGATATGTGACCTTCTCCCTCCTCGTGAGCAGGGCCGTCGGGCGGTGGGGAGGCTGCCGTGGGTTCAGGTCTCATGGCAGCTTGCGGTTCGGTCCCCAGCCCCACATCACAGCGGGTGGATTGTGACCTGGGTGGTCAGGACCTTGAGGGTGGTGGTCGGGCTGCTTCCTAGAGAAGGTGGAAGATGAGGAGTCTCTGGAAATAAGAGCAGCTGTAGAAGCTAAGTGTGAGGCAGGAGACAGAAGAATCCGATCAAAGCTGTCATTGTTTGTGCTGTTTAAGTCACAGAACCCAGCATTAGGCTACTTCGTGTAGAGCCTTTTTCATCAACTATGAGAAAGTGCAGCACTTTTGGGAATTCCGTGAAAGGGTCCCCCCTCCAGGACTTACCTGCCCCAGTATCCCTGACTCCACCTCTATATTAAATGATGCATGGCCACCCACTCCAGTATTCTTGCCTGTAGAATCCCCATGGACAGAGGAGCCTGGCGGGTCCATGGAGTCACAAAGAGTCGGACATGACTGAGCGACTAAGCACTTAGTAAGTGGTGACTTGTCTTCAAGGCCTGGGAAGTGGACTGATAGTAAAGCCAGCGGTGCCAGGCCCGCACACGTGTGGTCACTGAGTCATCGCTTGGCTCTGAGGCTGCAATTGTGTCTTTATAAAGGAAGGGACTCTGGGCCAGGTTAAGTAGGAGGTCACTTAAGGTCGCAGAACCAGAGAGTGGGGAACAGATCTGACTTCGATCCCGAGGCCAGCAGGTCCCCACACCTCCCCTTCCCTCTCCACCCCATCTCCCATCCATCCCCCTGACCCCGCAGTATAGTGTTGACCTCTTTAAATAGCTGAGTTATGTTCTGTTTGAGAAGATCAGGAATTCAGTCAAAAGAGACCACAGGGTGAATGGTTCCATTTATAAGAAGTGTTTAGGGATTTCCCCAGTGGTCCAGTGGTTAAGACTCTCTGCTCCCAATGCAGAGTGTTCAATCCCTGGTCAGGAAACTGGATCCTGCATGCTGCAACTTAAAAAAAAATAGAAAAGATACTAAACACGGGAACGAAGGTCCGACATGCCGCAACTAAGGCTTGGCACAGTCAAATAAAAAGGAGGGGTGGCACTTGGGTGCCCAGTAATTGACTATTTAAAAAAAAGAAGTGTTCGCAAGTGGCAAGTCCACCGATACCCAGTGTAGATCCATAGTTGCTGTGGGCTGGGGGAGGAGAGGAGTATGGGAGTGACCCCTAGTAGGCACGAGGCTTCTTTTGGGGATGATGAAAATGCTTTAACATTCATTGTGGTGGTGGTTACACGGGTGTGTAAAGACTTAAGACCATTTATCGTGCATGTAATTGGCTGAATTGTATGGTATGTGAATTCTATCTTAATAAAGCTGTGAAAAAACGAAAGAGCAAGTGGGTGACTGTCCTGGGGCTGCCGTAACAAAGCATCACAAGCCCGGTGGGACTCGGAACTGCAGACATTTATTGTCTCCCAGATCTGGGGTGGGAAGTCTGCTATCAGGTCGTGGGCGGGCCATGCTAGGGGTGGGCAAGACCGTGCTACGGAACGTCTATTTCAGACATCAGTCCTAGGTTCACAGCGGTCGTCTTCCCTCTCTACATGTCTGTGTGCATGCATACTCAGTCGCTTCAGTCGTGTCTGGCTCTTTGCGACCACAGGGACTAGCTGGCCAGGCTCCTCTGTCCATGGGGATTCTCCAGGCAGGAATACTGGAGTGGGTAGCCATGCCCTCCTCCAGGGGATCTTCCTGATCCAGGGATCGAACCTGCAGCTCCTGCATTGCAGGTAGATTATCTTTCGCTGAGCCACCAAGGAAGCCCTACATGTCTGCATCTGTGTTCGAATCCCCCTTTTTATAAGGACACCATCATAGTGAACTCGGGCCCACCTTACTGCTCTCACTTTAACTTGATTGCTTCTGTAAAGGCCCTATTTCCTAATAAGGTCCTGGGGGTCAGGGCTCCCACACATCTTTGAGGGGTATGAGACTCAGCTCCATATGATACATTCCGAGAGACTTCTTTTCAGTTCATTTCAGTTCAGTTGCTCAGTCGTGTCTGACTCTTTGCGACCCCATGGACTGCAGCATGCCAGGTCTCCCTGTCCATCACCAGCTCCCAGAGTTTATTCAAACTCATGTCCATTGAGTCGGTGATGCCATCCAACCATCTCATCCTCTGTCGTCCCCTTCTCCTCTTGCCTTCAATCTTTCCCAGCATCAGGGTCTTTTCAAATGAGTCAGTTCTTTGTATCAGGTGGCCAAAGTATTGGAGGAGATCAGTCCTTCCAATGAACATTCAGGACTGATTTCCTTTAGGATGGACTGGTTGGATCTCCTTGCAGTCCAAGGGACTCTCAAGAGTCTTCTCCAACACCACAGTTCAGAAGCATTGATTCTTCAGTGCTCAGCTTTCTTTATAGTCCAACTCTCACATCCATACATGACCACTGGAAAAAACATAACCTTATCTAGATGGACCTTTGTTGGCAAAGTAATGTCTCTGCTTTTTAATATGCTGTCTAGGTTGGTCATAATTTTCCTTCCAAGGAGTAAGCATCTTTTAATTTTATGGCTGCAGTCACCATCTGCAGTGATTTTGGAGCCCCCCAAAATAAAGTCAGCCACTGTTTCTTCATCTATTTGACATGAAGTGATGAGACTGGATGCCAGGATCTTTGTTTTCTGAATGTTGAGCTTTAAGTCAACTTTTTCACTCTCCTCTTTCATTTTCATCAAGAGGCTCTTTAGTTCTTCTTTACTTTCTGCCGTAAGGGTGGTGTCATCTGACTTCTTTTAAAAGTGTTAAATGTGTTCTAAGTTTCAGCTCAACTTTTAGTGTTTATTCCATTTTTAGCAAAATTAATTGACAGGGAATCTTTGTAGCCAACAAATCTGGGTACACGAACCTTCCTGTTCCTACATCTTTCATAGGAATGCTTGCAGGCAAGGGCCCGGGGGCGGGGAGACGTAGGATAGCAGCATCTGGTTTAAAAGGATGAGGAAGGACATAGGGGGATGAGCCCAGCTTGTCTAAGAGAAGGCGTGCTCGAGGACCATGGTGACAGAGGGCGCCCTGGACAAAAAATTGTTTTGTGCCCAAGGTGATTTGTGTTGGTTTCAATTAAATCAGGAAGACGGGGGCCTATTTAGCACTAGCCTGGCCTTCCACCACCACCTGAGCAGCCCAGACCATCTGTTCGGCAGTGCCTTTGAGACAGTTTGAGGTCACAGGCTTCCAGAACTGGAGCATTTGCCTGAGTCTAGCCAAGCTCAGCCTGTCAGCCCCTTGACTCTGGATGAGCCAAGTCTGCCTTCTGGCTTCAATGGAAGATCTAGTTTCTGGAGCCTTCCAGAGCCTTGGCAGCACGTCCAAGACGTATTAGTTGCCCAGTTGTGTCCTGCTCTTTGCAACCCCATGGACTGTAGCCCCCAGGGTCCTCTGTCCATGGGGATTCTCCAGGCAAGAATACTGGAGTTGGTTGCCATTTCCTTCTCCAGTCCAAGGACCAAAGAGGGAGCCTGACCAAATGCCAGGACCCTCCAGGGCCTCTTTTCACTTGCTGCATCTTAGCTTTCTGCCTCAACCTTGCTCCTTGCATGACGTACTTCTGTTACAGCTTCCATCCAAAGCAGCTACTTCCTTCTGGACACTATTATGGTGGCCACTGTCCACACTGCATGAGGTGCTGCAACGACCCTCAGGCTGCTTATTCCTTGTCTCCATGACCTTCCTCCCGGCCAGGACTGAGGTCCATGAGACGGGGGAGTCTCGTCTTCTACTTGTCTTGTGTCCCAGAAACCCAGCCTGAGGCTGACATGTGTTTGAGGGTCCCCTGGATACTCGTTGTAAGGAGGGGGGAGGACCTCGGAGAGATGGAGCTAGAGCTGTGGTGGACGGTGGAGACCCCCTGCAGACGGGGGTCCTTTGTGAGCCCATCCTGTGTGTTTAACTGCAGAGTCAGAGAAGAATGTGGGGGGCTTCCTTAGTGCCACGCTGCTCCCGTGAAGGTGAGCACGCTGTCCTCCCGGACGGCAGCCCCCCCGCGTCTCAGATCTGAGGAGCTTCCTTCTCGGTCGGCAGTGACCTGGATGAAGCATTCAGGTGGAGGCTTGCTGTGTTCAGAATCGTGTGGACACCCCTGGAGGCTTGGGCTCGGGATGCAGGTGGGAGGAGCCTGCAGGAGCCTGGGAGGGAGAGTCTCTGCGGCCGGCGGGGGTGGAGGTGGGCTTCGCTAAGACCCCCGCGAGTCCGAGAGGCCCGTGTCGGCTGTGACAGGAGAACACCTCAGCCTGTGTCGCCTGTTTACCCCCCAGTCCATCCGCGCTCCTTTCGTGTGCCTCGTCCTTTCTGGCTGCCAGCAGGAATGGCAGATCCTTCCCCGTCTACCCTGCCCTCTGCACCTGGCACACCTGCGCTTGTCTGGACTGAAGTTAGGGGAGAGGCCACTGCGGGGCCGTGTGAACAAACCCGGTGTTCCAGCAGGTGGGGCTGAGCTCCTTCTTGGCAGGTGCAGGGGGTCAAAGTCCAGAGCACCCGAGTCCTAGGCCTGGGCCTCTGGGCACCCAGCCACGTGGCCTCGGGCAAGCCCCTGCCCAGTGTGGGCATGCGATTTGGAGCTTGCATGGGGTGTGTATGTTAGTCTGTCAGTCATGTCCAACTCTTTGTGACCCTATGAGTTGCGTCCCGCCAGGCTCCTCTGTCCATGGAATGCTCTAGGCAAGAATACTCGAGTGGGTTGCCATTCCCTTCTCCTGGGGATCTTCCCAACCCAGGAATTGAACCTGGGTCTCCTGCTTTGCAGCCAGATTCTTTACCAACTGAGCCCACACCAGGGAAGCCCGGAGCTAGCACATGTTACTTGTTACTTGATGGTGGTGACCCCGTGATCCGGCAGGTGATGTGCTCCAGACGCAAGCACTGTAACACGTGTGTGTGTGTGTGGTCAGTGCACTTCCATGGAGGAGGGCCTCAAGCACCCTGCTCGATGTTCACGGCTCAGGGGAGCTTGTGACTCAGGAGCATGTCCCCCTGTGTGGGGCTAAAGACCTTTGAGAGTCCAGGAAGAGGCTGTGAAAGATGGAGAAACTGTTACCCTTTGGGGTTGGGGTTGGTTTGTTTCTGGTTCCTCTCCATTAAGATCAGGGCATGAGATCCTGCTGATTCCAAATGTCTGCAGTTCAGGAGTTCTGGAACTGCTGGTTCTACCTGGATGGAGGTATCAAGGGAGTGGCTGAGTGGCAAAGGGCTCTGAGCCAGTTTGGCTGCTTAGGAAACACCTGGGGACTTTGATAACTATCAGTGGTCTCTGGTACTGGAGGTGGATAGGGCCATGTGTTCCCCCACCACCCCCATCCTGGCAGCCTCAGTGCTGGGTGATAGGTTACAATGAGAGGAAATCTTTGATCCAAGTTTGCTAAACCCTTAGCAATGCTTAGGAACTACCTACTGCAGCTCAGAGGCAGTCCTGCTGCCCTTCAGCAGATTCACTCTGAGCAGAACTCAGAGGTGTCCTTGGGGCGGGACTGGCCGACCTAACAGCAGAATTCAAGCATCCAAGGCACAGGATGTGGGCATCGTGGCTTTGAGGGCTGCGGTGGCTGTGTGTGTGTGGTGGAGGCGGGGGGCTGGCTGGATTCTCTGACTGCTTTTCTCCAGGCTGCTGCAGCCCATCCCGGCCTCCTGAGCCAGCCCTTGCCTTGACACCACTCATTTTGCCAGTGAGAAGGAGCTTTAACTCTCCTTGAGCTGATTAATATGTCCTCTGCCATAGATGTCAGTAAAGATGTTCCAGGTCCCAAGTGGCCCTCTTCTGCATGTTGATTCCTCATTGGGATATTTTATTTTACTTTTTTTTGAAGTAGAGCTTATTTACAGTGTTTCAGGTGTGCAACGAACTTGTTGTTTAGTTGCTAAGTCGTTTACAACCCTTTGCGACCCCATGGACTCTAACCCACCAGATCCTCCTGTCCATGGGATTTCCCAGGCAAGAATGCTACAGTGGGTTGCCATTTCTTTCTCCAACAAAGAGATTCAGATATAGGTAAATATAGATAGATACATGTATTCTTTTTCAGATTCTTTCCATTATAGGTTATTACAAGATAACTGAGTATATCATAGTTCCCTGTGCTATACAGTAGGTCTTTCTTGTTTATCTATTTTATATGTAGCAGTTTTTTATCTGTTCATCCCAAATTCTCAATTTATCCCTCCTTCTTTGGTAACTATTAAGTTTAGTGTTCTGTGTCTGTGGGTCTATTTCTGTTTTGTAAATAAGTTTATTTGTACTATTTTTTTTTAAGGATTCCACCTATAAATGATATCATAATTTGTCTTTCTCTGTCTGACTTACTTTACTCAGTAGGATAATCTCTAGGTCCATTCCATGTAGCTGCAAATGGCATTATTTCATTCTTTTTATGGATGAGTAATTCCATTGCATATATATACCAAATCTTCTTTATCCATTCATCTGGTGATGGACGTTTAAGTTGTTTCCATGTCTTGGCTATTGTAAGTAGTGCTGCTGTGAGCATTGGGGTGCATGTATATTTTCAAATTAGAGCTTTCATCTTTTCTGGATACATGCCAGGAAGTGGGATCGCTGGATCATATGGTAGCTCTAGTTTTTTGAGAAACCTCCTTACTGTTCTCCATGGTGGCTGCACCAATTGGCATTCCCACCAGCAGTGTGGGGGCTTCCTGTCGGGAAGATCCCCTGGAGGAGGGCATGGCAACGCACTCCAGTATTCCTGTCTGGAGAACCCCATGGACAGAGGAGCCGGTGGGCTACAGTCCCTGGGGTTGCAAAGAGTCAGACACGACTGAGTGACTTAGCACACATGCAGCAGTGTGGAAGAGTTCCCTTTTCTCCACACCTTCCCCGGCGTTTATCAGCTGTAGACATTTTGATGATGGCCAGTCTGATTGGTGTGAGGTGGTACCTCATTGTAGTTTTGACTTGCTTTTCTCAAATGATTAGCGATGTTGAGCATCTTCTCATGTACCTCTTGGCCATCTGTAAGTCTTTTTTAGAGAAATATCTCTTTAGGTCTTCTGCCCATTTTTTGATTGGTCAGCTGGGAAGCCACCAAACTCCCCTAACGTATTGCATAGTGAGCAGATGCAGGAGCGCTGGCCACAAGCTGTGTGTAGAAATGGGGTTCCAAAGTCAGATGTCATAGCACTCACATCCCTGCTTGATCTAGAACATCTCAGATGTCATTGCCGGTGGATGGCCAAGCCAGTGCCATTCCAACACCATGCCATACCAGTGGGTGGCCAAGCCAACACCAGGCCATCACCATGCCGTGCCAGTGGATGGCCAAGCCAGTCCCAAGCTAATACCATGCCATGCCAGTGGATGGCCAAGCCAATACCATACCATGCCAGTGGATAGCCAAGCCAATGCCAAGCCAACACCATGCCATGCCAGTGGATGGCCAGGCCAATGCCAAGCCAATACCATACCATGCCAATGGATGGCCAAGCCAATGCCAAGCCAACACCATGCCATGCCAGTGGATGGCCAAGTCAGTCCCAAGCTAATACCATGCCATGCCAGTGGATGACCAAGCCAATGCCAAGCCAACACCATACCATGCCAGTGGATAGCCAAGCCAATGCCAAGCCAACACCATGCCTTGTCCCCTCTTCTGTCCCCCCCACTTCTGAATGAAATACAAGTGTGGTTAGTGCAGCCAGGAGCCAGGCCCTTGGCTGAGGTTGGACTTCTTTTCCTTCTTAAGCATCTGACTGACGGGCTGATTTTTGGTTGTGCTGGGCCTCTGTTGCTGCACAGACTTTCTCTGGTTGCGGTCAGTGGGGGCTGCCCTTCACGCGGCGCACAGGCTTCTCCTTGCAGTGGCGTGTCCTGTTGGCGGAGTACAGGCTCTAGGCTCGCGGCTTCAGTAGCTGTGGTGCACGGCCTTGGTTGCCCCGCGGCATGTGGGGTCTTCCTGGAGCAGGGATCGAACCCGTGTCCTCTGCATTGGGCGTGACACACAGACTCAGCGCCGGGCAGATCTGGACTCGGGGCTGTGGTCCCTTTGCTGTTAGGGCAGGGGCTGCCCTCCTGCAGTGGCGCCCGGTCACAGGACTGAGTTTGCACGCAGCGTCTTAAGCTTCAGACTCACGGCCCAAGATGGAGTGGGGCGCGGCAAAAGGCCTGCGTTAGATTACAGAACACTCAGACTCTAACCCTGGGCTGTCTCGTCGGGGCTGGGTGGGGGCGCGTTGACGCGTGTGTGACGTGTGTCTCCAGCCTTCTGTGTCCCTTACAGGGTGAGGCGATGCTGTGCCTCATTAGCCATTCTCTGGCCGCATCCCTTACGTCGCTTGCTTCTTGGACGTCGCCGGGTGGTTTCCTAACAGCACCATGTAGCCCTGTCCCAGCAGCCTGGATGAGATGCCCCGCCTCTTCTTGTGCACTCACATGGCGTCTGGGCCTCCTCTTTGCTGCAGACGCGCCTTGTGCCGAAAGCTTTTTTTGCAGTTCAGATTTTCTTTGGGACGGACTCCTCAAAGGCGAATTCCCAACTTTAAGAGTACAAGCTAATTCTGCTTATTTTTAATTGCACATGTCATAGACCTATGCCACAGAAATGCCAGGAGATTCAAATGACCAAAAGTAAACAGATCAAAATGGGGTGGGATGTGAACCTGTCAGGACTGGAGGGAAAATACACCGGTCACTGAGTCCCGGCGTTGTCACTGGTTTGTCGGTAACCTTGGCGTCTCAGCCTCCCTGAACTGCATCGTCCTTATTCGTACAATAGGTAGTGTTTTACCCAGTTACCTCTTGTGCAGGTTGAGATAGCTAGCCCTTGAGAAATCAGTTCCAGGAGACAGGCCAGGTCGTAACCTATAGATGCTGGCGAAGCCTGTGGGGATTGGTGAGGTCCCCTGAGGCCCCTGGGTGACAGGTCAGCCCAGCCCACGAGGTCAGAAGGTTGGATGGCTGGTGGGCCTGGCCCAGCACCCTGGAGACCCTGAGTTTGTCTGGTAGGTCATACGGAACTTGTGTTTGGGGAGGTTTGCTTACTTTTGGTTTTGGCTTGTCCTTTTGGATCTGGTGAGGGTGCTGAGAGTAAAGTTTGGAAAGAAGTGTTTAGGGGGATTGATTTGGGGGCAGTGAATCGTGGGGTGGGGGGATGGGAGACAGGCAGGAATATTCTGGAGACCGGCCGTGGGGCTGACTACGTCTTCCTGGGTCTTCCAGCCTTGCCAACATGGTCCCCTGGGACTTCTCCTTCCAGAACACTGACCTCCACCCTCTCAGGAGAGTAGGTGGAAAACCTCAGAGTCTGAAGAAGTGTGAAGGGTCAGTGGAGATTTTTGGAAGTGAGAATAAACACAGGTGAAGACATTGGCCATGTCTGTTTCGGCACCTTGGCGGCCAGAGCAGAGTGGCCTGTGCCTCTCCCTCTCTTAATGAACATTCCAGGTTCCTGAGACTCGGGCTGGCTGGTGATCAGAACTGCAGAGAGTCACCCGCGCCCCGTAAGTCATTCGCAGGCGCTTGCCTCCAAACGTAGCAAACCTTTGGACATTTTTGGATGGGGTAGCCCATTTCCCTGCCATCGCCAGCTATTCCAAGCAAAGTTAATTAGGCGTTTTTGCCTCAAGCTTGTTTGTATGCTTTGGAATAAAGCACACAGAAAATAAAACAAGCCCAGCTCACCCAGCGAGGCTAGTTCCAGAACCAGCTGGAGAAAATATTGTGATTGGCCGGGTCTCCAGGGGACCCCCTCGTCCCCGTGCCGGGGAGGGGTAGCCGCAGGGCTGGCTCCGAAGCGACCGAAATGGCACCAGCTTTTTGCTAAACCGTGAGTTTACGCTGCCCTCTGGTTCCAGAAAAAAAAAAAAAAATCCCTCCCACCCCAAGCCGATGCTTATTTTTGTCCAAATGCTTGCTCACCCATTACCCCACCAGCAGCCCTGGGAGATGCGGGGAGCAGGCGTGTTCCTCAGACTGTTTTCTCAGAGGAACGGGGCCTGGGCTGTGGTCGCTGAGTGTCCATGCTCAGGTCTGAGATGGCCTGGACGTCCTTCGGGGGACACCAGTGTGACCGCCACCAGGCAGAAGGCTAGTATGCTTGTGATCCCTGGAATCAGGAGCTCCCCCGGCACACGGGGGAAGCATGGGCGGGTGAGGAGGCAGGAGGAGCCTGGGGAGAATGTGGGCAGGAACCTCCCCAGTGGTTTCTGTGGGAAGGAGCAGGCGGGGCAGGTGAGCAGGCAAAGGGTTGGTGAGTTTGAATCATTTCAGCTCTGGGTGGGGGGGTACGTCTGGGTACAGGGGCCGCCTCGTTGTCTGGTACCTGCTGAAGGTGAGAGCCGTGGAAGAGGTGAGGGTGTGGGCTTGGCGTCTCGATGGTTTTGATATGAAAAAGGGGAGTGGTTTGCTGACTCTAGGAACTGGTGGAGCCCTGGGAGGGCCGTTCCCTCCAGGGTCAGCCAGGCCTGGACGTCAGAGCATCAGAATGACAGGGAAGCAAGTAGACTTGGTTGATACCTGGCAGGGACCACATGGCCTGCAGGTTGTGGCTTTGCAACTGGTCTGGTCAGGGCTGGAGCTCTGGGGTTTCCAATAGGAATTCCACTTGCAGGGCCTTTCGGAAGGGCCTCTGCTCTAAGTAGGGGAAGGGACATTTGGTTCGGCTTGGAGGTGTTTAATCGACTAAGAGGCTCCCCAGAAACAGAGGGAGGATTCAGCATCCGTCTACTTGCCAGACAACCAGATACCAGACACCAGACAACCGGCATTGTCAGTATCCCGAGGACAGGACCCCCCAGGGGCCCAGGTTCCTGGAGCCATGGTGCAGTTCCCCTCCCCCACCCCGAAGGGAGACAAGAGCCCTGCAGGGGCTGCGCTGGGAGCGGACCTGGAGCTCAGGGCCACCGACTGCAGCATCCATCGGCAGTCTCCCCCACCTTCATCCGTCCGCTGCCTGTCTTTTTAAAAGACCTGGCTGAGTCTTCCCTCCCTCTCCCTGGACCAGGGTAGTGAGGAGTCGCCTCCCTGCAAGCTCCCCCCACCCCGCGGTGGTCATGACAGTTTGCTGCAGTCCCGTCAATGGGGGGACCTGCCCCACGCCGCCTGTGTCGTGAGCCGCAGCGCGGGTTCCAGCCATCACACCCGCCGCCCGCGCGGCTCCGGGGACTGGGGACACACCCAGCTCGCTCCGTCCCCATCTGTTGCAGACGTGCACCCGGCGGAACCCTAGAAATCGCCCTCGCTGAGGGGGCTGGGGAGCCCCCTTCTCTGCCTGTCTCTCTCTCAGGGAACCTTGGGAGCCAGCGAGGCAGCAGGATTTTTTTTTCTCCCGAGCTGGGGGCGCTGTGTCTCCCCCATCGCTTGTCAGCCGGCGCGTCTCTCCGCGGCCGCCGATGAGCACCCGGGAAGGGGAGATCTCCTGGACCGCTCGGGGCTGAGTAAGCAGACCTCCGGAGCAGCTGGCTGTCTGAGTGCGTGCTGGTCATTGCGGTGCCTGGGTGTGCGGCTTTTGCTCTCTCGTTATGCTTTGTCTCCTCTGTATGCAAGACAGATGCTGAATTCTCGCTTTGTTCCTGGGGAGCCTCTTATTCAATTAAACACCTCCAGGCCGAACCAAATGTTCCCTCCCCTACCTGGAGCTGTGTGTTCCCTCCTTACATAACTTTTTCTTGGAGGTTTAGAGAATAACTCGTGAAGGTGGTGTATGTGTGTGTGTGTGTGTGTGTGTGTGTGTGTGTGTGTGTGTGTTGCAGGGGGAGCGGGGGAGGCAAATTCATCTCTGTTCCTCCTCTGAGTTTGGTCCCTCCTCCCCCACCCACCTGAGTGCAGGGTCTCCCCCCTCCCCTCACTCCCCTCCCATCCACCTTAAATCTCCCTGGCTGAAATCTCAGCAGGGTCTGACTTCCCTCCCTGCCCTGAGTCACCATTTATTGAATCTGTCCCAAAGGGGAAAAGGGTCAGGGATGCTCGGGGACTCTGGGGCACCCACCCCGTGGTCCCCTGGAAGGCTGTTGACCACATAACTCATGTCGGTCGGTCTCCTGCCAGTGGAAGGTGAGCTGTGAAAACTGTACTTGTTGCTTTTAACTTCTGGGAAAGACATTGAAAAAACAGAAAATAGGAGGTGAGGGGGGTGACCAAGAAGGGGGGAGGAAGAGAGGAGGGACCATGTCTTCACCCTGGTCTGTTCTCTGCGCGAAGGAGGAGGGGGGAGGCTGAGAACCCGACGCCTGGACTGGAGCTACAAGTGGAGCTCCGGGCTGGAAGGGGCTGGTCCGGAGACACGGCCAGCTGGCCGGGCCCTCCGCTCGTGCTGAGGTGCCCTGCTCCGAGGTCGCCACTGCTGTTTTTGTTTGGGGGTCCCCCTTCCCTAAGGCAGAGGCTGCACGAGTTATGTGTGGAGAGAACTTGAACTTAGGGTCCGTGATGGCTGGTGACTAGAGAGATGGGTGGGGTGGGGGGTGAAACAGAAAGAAGCTTGAGCCCCTGCTTCTGCGTTTACAGCTGAATGGGGAGGAAAGTAGGCGTGGGAGATGATTGGCGACTCGGGGGCTCTGGGGAGTCAAGCCCCAGGTCTCGGCAGATTCTAGGTGATGACAGGGCTGAGGGGCAGTCTGCACAGTTGGGAGAGTGACTTGGCAGGTGCCCCCTGGGCCTGGGGGTGGGTCCAGGGGGTGCAGACAGAAGGGTTCGGCCAGGAGGCTCCTGTCCAGGGGCAGGGGAGACCCCAGAGCATAAGCGGAGAGGACGCTCAGGTGCTGGTAGGTTTGACCAGGTGAGAGGCCTGCAGGAGCGAAGGGGAGGGAAGGCGGGCTGTGCAGGACGCCTGCTGGGAACGGGGGAGCCGGGAGAAAATGGGAGAGACGGAGGCAGTGAGCTTGAACCAGCCTCCGTGGGCTCTGTCCAGCCTCCTTCACCAGCCCAGGGGGAGGCATCGTAACCCCGACCCTCAGGACCCCCGCGCCCCCTCCCCCATCATCTCCAACTGCTTCCTCAGTTTATATGCAAACTGCCAAGGGCTCCATCAGTCTAAGGGGTGGGGGGAGTACTCTTTTTTTTTTTTTAACCCAGTACTAGGCCTATGAGACACGTTATTCAGCTCCTTTTTATAGAAGAGGAAAGGAAAGGTTAAAAGATTAAATTCGTGCAGGGAAGATAATTGAAAATCTAGGATGTTTAAGGTTCTTAATCTTCTCTCATCTGAAGTCACAAGGGTGGAACTGGCATCTCTTTATTGAGGAGTCGGGGGGGTGGGGAGAGGGAGGGTGTCTGGGAGACTGAGGCTGGGTGGGGGGACCCCATCATTGGCTGTGGGGTCCTCCTTAAGGCTGGTCCCCTGTCTGATATTAAAATAAACTTTAGTGAGACAACCTCTTGAATCCTACATGCCAGGCACTGGCCGTTCCAAGATGAGTAAGGCATGTGGTCTTGATATCATCAGTTCATGGTGCCTGGGCAGCCAGGGAGCCCTGGAATGGAGGTGTGAATTTGGGGTTCTCACTTCAGCTCAGCTGTTTTAGTTTTCTGGAGTAAACGCACTTTTTAAAATTGAGATATAATGGGCACACAACATCATATTTGTTTCAGGCGCACAGCACAATGATTCAGTTATTTGTCTGTGATGTGAAGTGATCATCACAGTAAGTCTAGTTAACATCCATCACCATTCATACAAGAAGTTGTTTTTCTTGTGATGAGAAATGTCAAGATCTACTCTTAGCAACTTTCAAATATGCAGTGCAGTATTACTCACATATAGGCTCCGTTGTTAACTGTTGGAACCCTTCTTGCATTTTTCCAGTCCCTCACTGCTCTCCTAACAGCAGGCCTTCTCCTTCCTTTAATAGTCATCCAGTCTCTCCTCCGACCAGACGCGCATCCCCTCCCGGGAAGCCCCTGAACCTGCCCTCTACTGCGCCCGTGGGCTAGTATAGATTGATGCCTGTCCTTTTTGTTTTTTGCCTTATTTTGTGTTAAGTTGTGTTCATATAGTTCTCCTAGGTTGACTTGATTGATAGCACCCTTTGGTCAGCTAGAGATTTTATTAGAAGGATTGTCTTCATCAGTCAGTTCAGTTCAGTTGCTCAGTCGTGTCTGACTCTTTGTGATCCCATGGACTGCAGCACGCCAGGCCTCCCTGTCCATCACCAACTCCTGGAGTTTACTCAAACTCATGCCCATTGAGTCAGTGATGCCATCCAACCATCCCATCCTCTGTCACCCCTTTCTCCTCCTGCCTTCAATCTTTCCCAGCATCAGGCTCTTTTCAAATGATTCAGTTCTTCCCAGCAGGTGGCCAAAGTATTGGAACTTCAGCTTCAGTCCTTCCAATGAATATTCAGAACTGATTTCCATTAGGATGGACTGGTTGTCTTCATATCATCTCTTAAACTGCTAATAGCTGTTTACATTTTGGGAAATATTTGTTGACTATGTATTAGGCACCAGGCACTGTGTTGGACATTTTCATGGATGTTCACGATATTAAATCTCATGACAATCTTGGCCTCATTTTACCCACGAGGAAACTGGAGCTCTGTGAACTTGAATCATTTGCTGAGGTTTCATGGCTAGTACATGGCGAACCAGGGTCAAACTCAGGCCCTCTGACTCCAGAGTTGCCCCCTCCTCCTTCCGGTGCTGTGTGGGCCCTGTCTCCCACTATGGGGCCCTATCTCGGCTCCCATCATGGTCAGTGACTTAGCAAGAAACTGAGACACGACCTACAGACCAAGGACTTGCTGGAGAAGCCAGCTGCCCCTCCTCCTTCAGCCCTGTGTCTGCCTGGACCAGACTTCTTTCCCATGAGCAACTTAAGGCCCCAGAGCCCTCCAGGCAAGGATACTGGAGTGGGTTGCCATTTCCTTCTCAAGGGGATCTTCCTCGCCTACGGGTTGAACCCAATCTCTTATGTCTCCTGCATTGGCAGGCGGATTCTTTACCACCATCTGGGAAGCCCAGGCAGGTAATAAATGCTCAATAAACAGCAGGCCCCTCCCTCTAGGTGGCGGTCAGTTGTGGGTGTCTCTGCTGAGCCCGGCAGAACATCTCCACGAAAGGCCTAGAAGTGACCTGGTTTTCCGAGTTCTCTGGGTCTTCTCAATTGGATTTTTCATCAGGAAGTCGAGGCTGGAGGGGTCTGGGTTCTGTTGTGTTCACGCAGTTCCCCGGTGATTCCTGTCCGGCCCCTTCTCCATCTGTCCTTGGTGACACAGACGCCCAGTCCCTCCCCCTCCCCGCCTGTCCCACATGGACAGTTGACGCCCTCGGATAGGTCATCTGGGTGTCTGCCCGGCTCCCCTGAGGGTCACGGTGGCCTGGTTTTCCTTGAATCTTAATTCCTTCCTTGAGTTCCTTTGGCATCTTTCTTCCTAAGATACAGCCCAGTGGAAGGTGGGGGGAAGGTCGGAGAAAAGAAAACCCGGACCTGGCTTTCTGCTCTGATTTTACTCTGCGGGCGAGGTGTGTGCTGGCATTTCACTGTCTCGTCTGCTTCTCAGGGCGTCTGCCATCTGCCTGTGCTCGTGGCTCCAGCTCCTTAGAGCGTTGCTGGGTGGGTCCCAGGAAATAGGAGAACAGAGACCCGGGCAGGCGGCCCCACAGCACCCCGAATCTGCAGGCAGCCCCTGGAGGGTTAGGGGTCCAGGCCACCCAGGGCCAGGGAATTGGGGGTCAGCGCTGGCCCCCAGCCAGCTACTCCTCCTCTTCTGGGTCCAGGGCTCCCATGACAGGGTCTCACCGGCTTGAGAACCAGACACGGAATGGGGGCAACTCAGCAGACTCATACCCCACACAGCAGGCGTCCTTCTGGACAGGCAGCTGCGTTGACTCAGTCATGTTCAGAGTCACGTTTTCACGACTGGAAGTATACTTGGAGCTGATGCTTATGGGCATTTGGGGTGTTCTGAGATGCCCACCGTGGAAGGAGGAATAGGGTGGGCTGTGCTGGGGAAAAGGTCATAAAGAAACAGACAGAATGTTTTCCTGACTTAGGGTGTGGATGTGCGTGTGTGTGCCCGCATGCTAAGTCACTTCAGTCGTCTGACTCTGCAACCCCGTGGCCTGTAGCCCACCAGGCTTTTCTGTCCATGGGATTCTCCAGGCAAGAATACTGGAGTAGGTTGCCATGCTCTTCTCCAGGGGATCTTCCCGACCCAGGGATCGAACCTGTGTCTCCTGCAACTCCTGCCTTGCAGGCTGGTTCTTTACCTCTGAGCCCCCAGGGAAGCCTGGGGACAGTGCATGACCCTCCAAATAACTGGGACCAACAAACAGATTCTTCCACGAACCATATTGGGTGTGAGACCCCCTCAGGAGGGGAAAAGGAGGGCAGAACATGAGGGGCAATGCAGCAAGGCCAAAACGCTCCCTTCCACATAGAAGCGGGTCTGGCCCTGGGACGGGTCTCTGCGGCTTGGGCTGTTTGAAGTGGAGGCTCCTTTGCTTTACAGAAACCGTGGGCCTCTGCCAGGTAAATCCTGCCCACCTGTTCTTCTCAAAGATGGGAGACGTGGGAAGGCATTTCTAGAAATACTTTCACCAGTAAGGATCAGAAGGGTGATTCCTCTTTATCCAAAAATCAACTATAGTTCTTTAACTGCCGTTGCTAGTACCAAACCCTTTCCTAGCTCCGTGGTACAGAATCCACCTGCCAGTGCAGGAGTTGCAGGTTCAATCCCGGGGTGGGGAGGGTCCCCTGGAGAAGGAAATGGCAGCCCACTCCAGTATTCTTGCCTAGAGAATCCCATGGACAGAGGAGCCTGGCGCATTACAGTCCATGGGGTCACAAAGAATCAGACACAACTTAGTGGCTAAACTACAATACCAACAACATCAAACCCTTCCCTCCCCAGCTTTGGCAGCAAACACGCAATTCTCCAAGGTGAGTTTCTGGATAATGGAAACTCCTTCCCAAATAGAGCACTTGACCAGCCAGGTGAGCCCTTCTGTGTCGGAGTCAGGGCTGAGCTGGAGAATTGGGGTCTGGAGGTGCCCTTGGAGGGGTGTCTGCATTTTACCAGCGAGCGAGACCGATGTGCTTTAATGGCTGGGAAGATGAACATGGGAGGGAGACTTCCAGAACTCGATGCTGGTGAGAGACCTCCAATGGGGGGTGGGGGTCAGATCGGGGGGAGGGTGAGGGATGGGGGTGGACAGGGCAGCCACGGATCCTGAACAGGGCTGGGCTGATGGCCGGGAGTGCCAGGGACTTCCTGATACTGCAGAGACTTGAGGCTGGGTACAGGCGGGAAGGGGCCGGATGGGGCTGGGGGTTCATCCGTTTTGAGTGGGCTTTCTGCTCGGATTCTCTGAGCCCCTTGGCCCCTGGTGGGGCTTGGCCCTTCCCGCAGGCCCTGGCCAGGCGTCTCCCCAGCACGCCACCGGCTTGGCTTGGAGCTCGCTGCAGACATCTGTCACCACCCACTCGCTCTGAGTCATCCACACTTATCTGCTTAAAGCACAGAGCCTTGAAATGCGCTTTCCAGGGGGGCCTTCCAGCACAGATCCAGCGAAGAAGGAGGGTCCTGGGGAGGGAGGAGGGACGTGGGTTAGGGGTCGTGAGAGCCCTTTGCTGCTTTCCTTCCGTGGTGTAGTGTCCGGTCGCCCCTCCCGGCCCCGCCTGGCCCCTCATGATCTCACTAGTGGCCACCTGACAGCCCTCCCCGAAGAACTCGCTCCCCTTCCAGGCTGGCTGCCTGCACAGGGGGCGTTGGGCCCGCCTGGGGGGCTGTCAACCCCACTCCCACCCCCGGGAGAGGCTCTGAGGGAGGCTTCGGTGGGCTGGGAGAGGAAGGGGGCGACAGCGGCTGCTCAGTCTGTTTGTCCTCCTCACCTCGGTCCGTCTTCACTCCCAGACCCCCAGATTTCAGCCAGAGCCCCAAGTGTCTCTCCAGGTGTGCCCCGCTCCTGCGTGGGGTCTCTTGGGGGCAGGCCCCGCCTGCTGAACGGAGGCTCCCCGCAGAGTGGTCTGGGCCCTGGGGACCGGCTTTGCAGGAGAGGAATCTGGGTGCATGAGTTGGAATCAGCCTCTCTCCCTCCTGCTCGTTTATCTAAAACAAAGAGAAGATTCTAGATACTGCCCGAAGTCCAGCCTGGCGGCAAGTCTAGCGGTTCCCTGGCCCTCCCCTCAACTCCCACCCCCATCAGTCTCTTAATTTCACTCAGGGAGAAAGATAAGGAAATCACCACCAAAGTGCCAGAACACAAACAAACAGAAGCAAAAAGGCAGAGTATTTTTTCACTGATTCTAAATGCCTGCGGGTTAATCCAGGGTCCTGTCTGAGCTGCTGGCCATGCCTCCGCTGGATCCTAACTGTCAAAAAACTGGCGTCTGGCGACACTTCTTGAACGGTGACACCAACCTGACGTGGCCCAGGCTCTGACCCCAGAGGTCCTTCTGGGTCTCAGTGACCGCCTCGCTGACATATCTGGAGTCCAGTGAGTGGAGATGTCAGGTGGAGATAAGCTGACTGTGGGCGTCGCTCTTCACGTGTTTAAATAGCCACGTGTTCTTGGTGCTCGGTGATCCCTACACTTCGTACTTGGCAGGCAGGGAAGGTGTGGTTTATGAAGTGGGGAGTGGGGAGTCGTGGCCTCAGTCCCAGAGAGCCGCAGAGCACCCCTTCCCCACTCCAGGGCTCCCCAGCCTCACTCAAGCACTTTTCCTGTCTGTCTGTCTCCATCCCATTCAGATTTCTCTCTTTTATCTCCTAGGCCTTCAGGGTTTTCTGCTGAGATTTGTTGCTGCTGTTTGGCTCAGTTGTGTCTGACTCCATGGACTACAGCACACCAGGCTCCTTTATCCTCCACTATCTCCTGGAGTTTGCTCCAATTCATGTCCATTGAGTCAATGATGTCATCCAACCATCTCATCACCTCTCGTCCCCTTCCTCTCTTCCTCTCAATCTTTCCCCGCATCAGGGTCTTTTCCTAGTCAGCTCTTCCCATCAGGTGGCCAAAGTGTTGGCGCTTCATTATCAGTCCTTCCGATGAATAGTCAGGGTTGATTTCCTTTAGCATTGACTGGTTTGATCTCCTTGAAGTTCAAGGGACTCTCAAGAGTCTTCTCCAACACCACAGTTCGAATGCATCAATTCTTTATGCTCAGCCTTTTTTTTATGATCCAGCTCTCACATCCATAGGTGACTACTGGAAAAACCTAGAGATTAGCTAATCTTCTGAGATTACCAACTCAGAGAAGAGAGTAGTTTAGTGAATTGTCTCTCCTGGTTATTTGAATGCAGCCTGGACCCAGTTAAGGGTCAGTTTTCTCTAATTTCACTGTTTGAGATCTACAGTTAGGATCCAGCTGAGGCACGGCCAGCAGCTGAGACAGGACCCTGGCTCAGCAGAGTCCCCAGGCATTTGGAATTAGTGAAAAATGCTCTGGCTTTTTGTTTTTGTTTGTTTTCTGGCACTTTCACAATGATCTCCTTATCTTTCTCCCTGAGTGACATTAGAGAAAACTGATCTCTGAAGCACCTGTTTCGGTTTGGGACATCTCGTGCTTGGGGATTTACGCTTTGGGAGAAATGGGCTCTTGGTGTCCAAGGGCTCTTTCCTCCCGGCTCTGTTTGTGGCTGCTGTGTGTTTGAGCGGGTCCTGGACGGTGGAACGCTGGTATTTCAGGTCCCAGGTAAGGGAAGAAGGGACAGCGCACCCTCTCTGGTTTGCGTAGCTGGGTGCTTTGGCATCAGGAGGGCCACTGGAGCCGGAGACTTTCTGCTAGAAAATAATGTAACCGGTCCATAACACAGAGCACAGTGCTTCCTGGAAACTCTACTCCCACTGCCTGGAAAAGCGTGCTCCGTCTTCCAGGCTTGGCAACGCAGACATCGTCCCTGGGTTCTGGTGACTGCTTGTCTTGCTTTTTTTCCCCTATGGTATAGGGATGGCTGGAGGTTCAACGGTCACTTTTTGGCCAGCTTTCATGACCTGTGGTTTACATACAGTGAAATTCGCCAACTTTAAGTATATGAGTAGGTTGGGGGTCAGTATGCAGTCACGCGACTACCAGAGCGATTGTGGGACAGGACATTTCCATCACCCCCCGAAGGACCCCCCAAAGGCCCTTCGGGTCCCTCTGCAACCTTCCCCTTCCCACCCAGACTGAGGGTGGTTCTGTCTTCCCCATGAATGCCTTACCTGTGTTTCCAGCACCACCCCCGACACACAGGGGCTACTTAACGGATGTCTAAATGGATAAACACATCAGTGGCTCTAACGGATATTTAATACCCTCCCCTGAGACTCCTTCTGGTTCCTCCCCTTCACCCTCAGTTCTGAAAGATGGTCTAGCAGGCTTTCGTTAATAAATAATTTTTGCATTTAGTCATTCCTGATCTCAGCCTTCTGATCAGCATTAGATAATCAGTGTTCCCAGAGCTGATGAAATTCCAGCTAAAGGCTGAGACGCGCTGTTCTCATGGCCTGTGCTGTCCGGGGCAAATGTGCGATTCCTGTCCCATTCTTCAGAAGACTGGACGCATTGCAGGAGCATCCGTGGCCGCTTTTTGTCACCTCCCATCCTAGACCGGAAGTCACCGACCTACCTCACCCCCTAACTTCCTTGGTTTTGGGGTTTTTTGTTCATAAAGAGGAAGCTAGCACTTGAGCAATTTAGAGACATACCCAGAGAGCATCCCCAAACACTGCTTCAGTTTACAGGGACTTTCAATTTCCCTAATTCATCACCAAGGGGTCAGAGCCCCTTCATCATGCCTTCCTGAACTCTCCTTTCAAGTTCGGGATGGATCCTGCCATTGTAAGGGTGCTGTTGAATCTGTCCCTTTCCCGTAACCAAAGCTGTGAGGAAGACGATTCCATGGCCTACCCAGTGGGTTCAGCGTTAAAAACATTTTGCCCCTAAATATAATAACATTTACCCATAAAATCAGTCATTCATTTTAGAGTAATAGCTAACAGTTTCCAAGCGAGTGTCATGCATCATTATAATCTCTTTATTGCTGTTTTGTTGTTTAGTTGCTCAGTCATGTCTGATTCTTTTGTGACCCCATGGACTGTACCCCACCAGGCTCCTCTGTCCATGGGATTTTCCAGGCAAGGATACTGGAGTAGGTTGCTGTCTCTCCTCCTGGGGATCTTCCCCACCCAGGGATCGACCCCATGTCTCCTGCATTGGCAGGTGGATTCTTTACCACTGCACCACCTGGGAAGCCACATAATCCTTTTCTGTGTTAGTACAAATGGATTGTGTTTACCTCTTTATGAGTTTGAGTAGGCTCTGGGGGTTGGTGATGGACAGGGAAGGCTGGCGTGCTGCAGTCCATGGGGTCGCAGAGAGTCAGACACGACTGAGCGACTGAACTGAACTGATTTATATGCTCACTCATCATTGCACAGGAACCCCTCTGACTCCCATTTTAGAGATAAGAAAACTGAGAAATTAGCTGTCGCAAGATTATCTAGTTTTCTGGTCATCTGTTGCTATTTCATAAACCGCCCTGATTCTTAAGGCTGTGGTCTGGGATCGCCCGGGTCTCGGGGCCGCCTCCTCAGCCCAGCAGTTCTCCTTTGGGGTTCCTCAAATATTTTCAGTGCAGTGGCCCTTGGGGCAGAGTTCTCAAGGTTTTTTCACTGCCCCATCTGGTGCCTGGGCCAGTTTCACATCCCTTTCTCCACGCTGCCTCTCCACGTGGCTAGCTTGAACTTCCCTAGAGCATGGTGGTCTTGGCGCAGTGGGACTTATAACACAGCAGCTGGTTTCCCTCAGGGAGGAGTCCAGGGGATCCAGGGATAAACTTCTTATCACCTAACTCAGAAGCCTAACTGACCCAAGTTGTTCTTCTGTGCTTCCATGTTGCACCAAAAATTGTGTGTGCTTAATCGGTCAGTCGTGTCCGACCGACTCTTGGACTCCATAGACCATAACCTGCCAGGCTTCTCTGTCCATGGAATTCTCCAGGCCAGAATACTGGAGTGGGTAGCCTATCCCTTCTCCAGCAGATGTTCCCAACCCAGGAATCAAACCGGGGTCTCCTGTGTTGCAGGCGGATTATTTACCAACAGAGCTACCAGGGAAGCCCAAAATAGATGCAAATAGAATAGGTGCAAATGTAGGTTACTCAGATGCAACTTTTCACTGATCCAGCAAATGTTCAGCGATCTGACAGCCTTGGCTGTTGGTGATGAGGCTGTGGGGCAAACAGATGCTGTCCTACACCCCAGTTAGGAGAGTGGAATGGTCCAGACCTAAGGAGGCCTTTGACGGTTTCTGTCAGGAATCAGGGATGCAGTACCCTTTGAGCAGCGGTCACATGAACCTAGAATCATGAAGAACGTACAGTTTTCATTGCAGCAGCCTGTGATGTCGACAGGGCCTGGTGAAACTAGAGCGTCCCATGTAGACGGACACACCACAGATACCAGAAAACCCTGCATGCTGATGTTGAAAGAGCCCTAGACAGATACAGTGATGGACAAGGTGTGGAGCAGAATATATAATATATGAGAGAGCCCCTTGTATTAGAAGAGGGGACTATACTTGGTGTTTACACTTGCATGAAGACAGCAGCTGAAAGTGGTCCCTTTGGACGCTGTGGATGGAGACAAGGGTGGAAGAGCCCAGCTTTTCAAGCCTGTGTCACTTTGTTCTGACTTTTGAATCACTGTGAGTTTTTTTTATCCACACACAAAGAATCAGTCGGATGACATAGCTGTTGCCCTCAGAGTGTTCATAACCTTGACAGAGAGAAAGTTTGTAACAACAGATGGACAGTGCTTGAGTGGGTCGATTTTATTTTCCTATTTTTTAAACTTTTTATCTTGGAGTATAGTTGATAGTATATAACTTGGGATATAGTTGCAACCATGTTTCAATAGTTTCAGGTGTACAACCAAGTGATTCAGTTGTCCAGATACATGTGTCTTTTCTTTTTCAAATTTATTTTCCCAGTTAGGTTGTTACATAATATTGAACTGAGTTCCCTGTGCAGTCCTTGTTGATTATCCATTTTAAATATAGCAATATGTGCATGTCAGTTGAGTGGATTGATTTTATAACCTTTTTTTAAAAAAATTATTTTGTTTATTTGCTTACGGCTGTGCTGGGTCTTCTTTGCTGCCTGTGGGCTTTCTCTAGCTGTGGTGCGTGGGGACTACTGTCTGTCTAGTTGCAGGCTTCTCTCTCATTGCAGTGGCTTCTCTTGTTGCAGAGACGGGCTCTGTGGCATGCGGGCTTCAGTAGTTGCAATTCTCGGGCTCTAGAGTGTAGACTCAGTAGTTGGGGCGCATGGGCTTAGCTGCTCTGCGGCACGTGGGATCTTCTGGACCAGAGATCGAACCTGTGTCTCTTGCATTGATTGGCAGGCAGATTCTTGACCCCTGAGCCACCAGGGAAGCCTGAGTGGGTGGGTTTTAAATGCAGCGGGCTGAGAGGTCATTTCCAGTGGACTGGACCGCCAAGGCCTTGTGAATCTGTCAGACCCACGCTCTTTCTAAAGGAGGAAGAGGCGATGAGTGGGTGAGAGAAGGGCAGGTCAGCCCCAGCCAGACAGGCTGGTGCTGGCCAGCGCCTCTCAAACCCCAGGGTGGAGGAGGCAAGCCAACCTGCTGGCCCTGAAGGTGGCTCCTGAACTCCAGCGTGAGAACCGCTGGCTTACAATTGTATTCCCATCGAAGTATTTTTAATTGCAAAGTGTCACCCACCTCCTGTCGTTCCTACAGGAGCAGCTGGGAACCTGCAGTCTAACTGAGGTCTGCCCGGGGCTCTACCAAGAGGCCCGTGGTCATCGGTCCACATTGGGACAGGAGCTGGAGCGGTCACTTCATGCCTCATCCATGGCTCTGAGTCCTTCCTGAAGGCAGGGGGCCAGCTGCCTGGCACATGCCCAGACTCGGGGCCCTGAGCCCGAGGGGATCTCGGGCAGAGAAGATAAACGAGGCGAGGGAAACCTGGAGAAGGAACTGCGAGCTGAGGTCAGGAAACAGGAGGGCAGGAGGGAGGCGTGCAGACCCACATCCCCTCTCTCAGGCCAAGCCGGCCGTGGGGTGCTGGCTTCCTGACTGCTACTTTTTAAAGATGATTTGTATATAACAGCCTTGAACTTGTGGGGGTCTTGGGCCCGGTTGGAGGTGGGGGAGGGAGAGAGGAGTTCCAGGCCCGGTGCAGGCCACAGAGTAACCAGGAGGAAGTGGATGGAAGTCTGGGCGGTGGCCTCGGTGCCCTGGACACCAGGTGATGAAAATGACACCTCCCTCCCCAGGCCGGAGGGGCCACAGGAGGTTTCCGCCAGCAGGGTCCCTGCTCGGGGCTGCTCCTTCGCCGGGGCCAGGCACGCAGCGGAGAGGACTAGCCCACATGCTCTTCTAACTGTGTCCTTTGACCCACGAAAGCGGGGCTGCATGGAAACCAAGAGGGGACCACGCGGAGCCTCTGAAAGCCCCCCGCAGCTCTGGTACCCCCCCCAACCTGTGGCACTTCCCACTCTTTGTGGACCTGCCCAGGGATGAACCAGTCAATTTACAACAGATCTCCAGGAAGCATCAGCTCCCCACATCGTCCTGGAAGGCCAGAGTCCACACACTTTGGGCCCAAAGACTTGGGACGTGAAGACCTGTGTTCTGCAAGCAGGGGGAGGTGTCCACAAGAACTTATAGGTACAAAAGGCAGAGATACAAGGCTTCCAGAACCAAGTGATCAAGAGTGAAAACGGAAGGGCTGGTGATGCCCGGAGACACACAATCCCAAGGGGTCCTCTGGCTTGAGGAACCTGACCCAGAATCTTCCGTGCCTCTCTCAGTGAGAAATAAAGATCCCAAACTATCTAGGAGGGACCGGGGGACAGCCGGCCCCGGCCCCCTGGGTGGCCTGGGGACACATCGCAACACACAAGGACAGGCTGGGATCAGGTCTTCCTAAGAGATCATGGCTTTTAACCCAGTTCCTAAGACGTGGGAAGCAGGCTGTTTCTTCCCCTCCCTTGAAAAAGCAAAGCTGCAAACAACCCCCGTGTTTTGTACCTGACTCCCCGCCGTGGCGGCAGCTGATCTAGAAGTTGCTGCTTCTCTGGTGACTTTGACCTCACACCCAGCATTTTTCTTCCCTCTCCTCCTTACATAACAAGCCCCCCTCTCTTGAACAGAATGGGTTTGTTGGCAGCAGAAACAGAAACCCCAGCAAATCCCTTGTTTGGCTCCGTTAGTGCCGTGGTCTGTATCCTTGAGTCCCCGACCGGGAACCACTAGTTGCTCAGCGCCCACGGGGTCTCCAGCCCGGCCCTGGGATCTGTGCCCCCCACTCCCTGCTCCAGACATCCTGAGGCTGCCACCAGCTTCCATCTGGGGCCTGCTGGCCAGAGCCCTCGCTCCAGGGTCCCCACGGCCGGTTTGGCCTGAGAGAGGGGATGTGGGTCTGCACACCTCCCTCCCGCCCTCCTGCTTCCTGACCTCAGCTCACAGTTCCTTCTCCAGGTTTCCCTCACCTCGTTTATCTTCTCTGCCCGTGACCCCCTCGGGCTCAGGGCCCCGAGTATGGGCATGTGCCAGGCAGCTGGCCCCCGGCATTCAGGAAGGACTCAGAGCTGTGGACACAGGATGAAGTGACCACTCCAGCTCCCATCCCAGTGTGGACTGATGACCATGGGCCTCTTGGCAGAGCCCCGGGCAGACCCTCAGCTAGATTGCAGACTCCCAGCTGCTCCTGTAGGAATGAAAGGAGGTGGGTGATCAAGGCCCAGAGCGGTATGTGATGGGTTGGCAGGCAGAACCAGGACATTTCTTCCTGTTTGTTGCTGTTAATTTTTTTTTAATTAAGAAACTTTTGGGGGGCAGTTTTAAAGTTACAGAACAATTGAGCGAAAAGTTCAGAGAGCTCCGTGTACCCCTTTCCCCTCCCTGCCAGCACCCCCTGTTGTTAATATTAATGGTGCATTTGTTACAATTGATGAGCCTTTATTAATACACTATTATTAACTGAACTGGAGAAGGGAATGGTAACCCACTCCAATAATCTCGCCTGGAAAATCCCGTGGACCGAGGATCCTGGAGGGCTACAGTCCATGGGGTTGCAAAGAGTCGGACACGACTGATCAAGCACATTAGCTGAAAGTCATAGTTCACATTGGGCTCGCTCTTGGTTTTGTACATTTTATGAGTTTTGATGAATTTACAGTGACACGGGTTTCCCTGGGGGCTCAGCTGTTAAAGAATCTGCCTGCAGTGCGGGAGACCTGGGTTCGATCCCTGGGTTGGAAGGATCCCCTGGAGAAGGGAAAGGCTACCCACTCCAGGATTCTGGCCTGGAGAATTCCATGGACTGTATAGTCCATGGGGTCACAAAGAGTCGGACACGACTGAGCGACTTTCACTTTCACTTTCAGGGTTCAGGCCCAAACACATCCTATCTTGGAGGAGGAAACTGAGGCCAGTGAAGGGAAGTGCCTTTCCAATCAGCGCAGCTGGCTGGAACTGAAATCTATGTCCGGGCCTTCCTCAGAGAGGGTGTGGGCTCAGTTCAGCTGCTTTTTTTTTTTTTTTTTTTAGCAACAGGAGCTCAATTAGTAAAAAGGACCAAAAAAGACATTTTACAAAAGAGCTAGCCCCTTGGCCATTTTGAGTGTCATTACTAGCCTGCCCTGTGTCAGGGCTTCCCTAGTGGTCCAGCAGCTCAGCCTCCAAGCTCCCCCCGTAGGGGGCCCAGACTCCATCCCTGGTGAAGGAACTACATCCCACAGGCTGCCGCTAGGAGCCTGTATGCCGCAGCTGCAGACCCCACGTGCTGCAGTGAAGATCAAAAGTCCCGAGTACCGAAGCTAAGAGCCGGTGCAGCCAAATAAATAAATAAGCAAATCCCCTACCTAAGGTAGGATCCTCAAACCCTCCGGGGCCGCTGGGTTCCGTGTGCCCCCAACACGCCCTGTTCCACCTGAGAACGCTGGTTTCCCATGGGGGTGGCAGGACGCGTGCTCGACGGGGCCCTGGCAGGCCCTGCCCCAGAAGGAAGGGGAAATGGGCAGACACCCTCTGCGGGACCCGCTGGTGACCACGTGCCTGCCGCACTAGGCTCTGATGCCAGCGCCTGGAGCCCTTCTCTGCAGAGCGCCCGCCAGCCTTCCGTCGGCCGGAGGACACCGAGGTTTTTGCGGTTCCCGAAAGTTCCAGGAACAGCTGCTCACCCTGATGGCCGTGGCCACAAGTGAGAAGGAATCCCAGAAAGTGATAAAGTCACACGAAGCCAACAGTGACAAAGAACAACCTGGAACGAGAGCCATGTCGCTGGATGCCAAGTTGCCAAGAGAGCTGAAGTTAGAGGAGGAAAGTGGAAAGTGAAAGTGTTCGTCGTTCAGGCCTGTCTGACTCGCTGTTACCCCACCAGACCTCTCTGTCCATGGGATTCCCCGTGGACAAGGCAAGAACAGTGGAGTGGGTGGCCATTCCCTTCTCCAGGGGATCTTCCTGACCCAGGGATCAAACCCGGGTCTCCTGCACGGCAGGCGGGTTCTTTATCACCTGAGCCACCTGGGAAGTCAAGTTAGAGAAGCGACTTACGTAATAATTATAACTGACACCTACCTGTGCGCAGAATAGCCAAGCCCGTGCCGGGGGGCTCTGTCTGCACGGTGACTCTGTGGGACAGCTGATACCTTTTTATGTGACGGAATCATAAACTGGAAGGTGAGAAACCAGCTAGAGAGCACGGTGTGATGGAGAACTCGGCTCAAAGTGGCGCGACCAGGAGGCGGTTCTCGCTGGCTCGTGACTCTTACCACGTGGCTTTCAGTAACCCACTCAGCGCTCCCTGGACACCTGTTTCCCCACCTGTAGTGGAATGGCCCTGATGGGGAAGATTTCTGACCTTGTCCAACAGCAGCGTCCTATGACTACATTATTTCCTTGGTTTAATTTTTTTTAAAAATAGGTTTAGACCCTCAGGAGACCTGGGGTTTTGCAGCAGGCCTGGGTCAGGAGGGTACAGGTGCTGATGGATACCACTCTGGAAGGGCCTGGTGGGTGAATCCCCCCGGGGCCGTAACTGCTGTTCTGGATCTGGGATAGCCCGAGGGTGCTGGGGTTGGCAGCACCCACAGTAGGTCAGAGCAGCAGTGCCCACTGCTCAAGGCGCCCGGGTAGGGGTGGATGGGGTTGGATGGAAGGAGAGGTGGGGAGGCGCCTGCCGCCCATGACCGTCACCAGATGTGGTTCTCTGTCCCTGTTCTTTGTGCACATTTCTGGCCACAAAGTACAAAGAGAGGTCAGAGGGCTTCAGCCAGGACAGAGGGAAGCAGATGGTGCCATCTTTGTCCACCCTCATGACGTCTAGCAGGACAGGGCTCGGCCACTCTCTGAACTCTGCCCACGCTGCTTCAGAGCTCATGCAACACCCGATTGTTCAGACATTTTTGGTCCACAGTTCGGTAAGACGTGTGTTTTATCCAGAGGTCACATGTGCCTATGTGTGAATAACCGAGACAAAAATTTTCACAATAAGATGCACTCTTTATTTTATTCTAATTTATATTTTAGGGGTTGTATAATCTACTAAATTGATGTCATGATCCACTGATGGGTTGGGACTATTTGTTAGAAAACAGGCTAAATGCTTCTGGAGCGGTCAGTTCCGCTCAGGCCGAAGGTGAGAGCAAACAAATAAAAGCACCCTGTTTGTTATGCTTGCTTAGTACGCAAGGATGCTTCCTTGCGGTTTTTCTTTTTTTCCAAGTCTCTGGTGTTTGCTGCTTCCTGCGAACTCCTTGTACTTTTCAGTGTATAGCATGGGGTCATGTGGCTGGTGGGGAGACACGGGTTTGAGTGGACGAACCCTTGAGCACCTGTAGAAATGATCAGGAAGAATCTTTTGATAAACTGTTTTATAAATATAGACGTTGGATGTTCTCAAGATTTTGAGCTTAAAAACTGTGTGGACTTTGGCTCCTGGGCCAAGCCCCGGAGCCACCCTGGGTAGGTGGCTGAGAGCAGAAACTAGGTCTCTAAACTCTGACTCTTGCGTAAGAGCCCCCTGCATGGGGGAGGATGTGTCTCAGAGCCACCAGCAGCGCTGTGACCTTATAAACACGTTCCCTGAGTGCATAGTGTTATTCTCATCCAAATTTTCCATCTTGGGCTTCCCTGGTGGCTCAGCTGGTAAAGAATCCACCTGCAATATGGGAGCCTTGGGTTCGATCCCTGGATTAGGAAGATCTGCTGGAGAAGGGAAAGGCTACCCACTCCAGTATTCTGGCCTGGAGAATTCCATGGACTGTCGAGTCCATGGGGTTGCAAAGAGTTGGACATAACTGGGACTTAAAAAAAAAAAGAAAGTTGGTCTTGAAGCACAGACCAAAGCCGGGTGATGTTTCTCCCCTGCAGTGCCCACACTGCCCGTGGGGAGCAGGCAGGTGGGTGGGGAGGCGGCCGTCGGGGACTCAGGCCCAGAAGCATCTCCTTTTCCCTCGTGGTTGCTATTTTTCTTCCTGGAGAAGACTTAAGTTGTGGGGGGCCCGACAACCCGAGTCACCCAGCTGGCCATGCAGTGGGTGGTACCCACAGAGGGTTCAATGTTCAAGGTTACCACAATCTCGGTTGGTGGTTTGGCATTTTATTTGGGGGTAAAGAAACCCTCCCCAGAAACCCAGCACCTGTCTTTGCAGACCCTATCTTAAGGCTTGTCCTAGTAAAATCATGGAAATTATAGAGTTGAAAACAGCCCTTGAAATTACAGGCTGTCTGTCCTCTGATAGGATTCCCAGCTGGGTCAGTGGTAAAGAACCCGCCTGCCGGTGCAGGAGACACAGGAGATACGGCTGCGATCCCTGGAGCAGGAAGTTCCCTTGGAGCAGGGAATGGCAACCCACTCCAGTGTTCTTGCCTGGAGAATCGCATGGACAGAGGAGCCTGGCGGGATACAGTCCATGGGGTCGCAAAGAGTCAGACACGACTGAAGTGACTTAGCACACACACAGTGACCCTGATGCTGGGAAAGATTGAGGGCAAAAGGAGAAGGGGACGACAGAGGATGCGATGGGTGGATGGCATCACCAACTCAATGGACATGAGTTTGAGCAAACTTGGCAGCTAGTGAAGGACAGAGGAGCTTGGCGTGCTGCAGTCCATGGGGTTGCAAAGAGTTGGACACGACTTAGTGACTGAACAACCACAAAAGTGTATATCTCTTAGTCCTAAATTCCTAATTTATCCCTCCTCTGCTTTCTCCTTTGGGAACCATAAGTTTGTTTTCTATGCCTGTGAATCTGTTTTGTAAATAAATTCGTTTATATCATTGTTTTGATTCCACATAGAAGTGGGTATCATACGATATTTGTCTTTGACTTACTCCCCTTAGTATGATAACCTCTAAGTGCATCCATGTAGCTGCAAGTGGCATTATTTCATTGTATGTAAATGTGCCACATCTTCTTTCTCCTCTCCTCTGTCGATGGACACATAGATTGCTTCTGTGTCTTGACAGCGGTGAACAGTGCTGCAGTGAACATTGGGGCGCATGTATCTTTTCTGTCTTTTATAGACATGAACCCAAGAGTGGCATTGTTGGATCATATGGTAACTCCATTTTTAGTTTTTTAAGGACCCTCCAGTGTTTTCCAGAGCTTCCCTGGTAGCTCAGTGGTAAAGAATCCACCTGCAATGCGGGAGACCCCAGTTCTATTCCTGGGTCAGGAAGATCTCCTGGAGAAGGGAAAGGCTACCCACTCGAGTATTCTGGCCTGGAGAATTCCATGGACTGTACAGTTCATGGGGTCACAGAGTCGGACACGACTGAACGACCTTCATCAGTGTTTTCCATAGTGGCCGCATCAACCACCAGCAATATCAGAGGGTTCCCTTCTCTCCATACCCTTGCAGTGGTTACATTGTAGCCTTTTTGTTGATGACCATTCTGACCAGCATGAGGTGGTACATCATTGAAGTTTCAGGAAGGACCTCCTGTGGTATCATCTGATCTTGTCTTCACAGCACTGCCCGGTGATAAAGAAGGCCCTGTAGCCTCATTTTACAGACTGAAAAATGAAGGCCCTTGGAGGCTAAAATGATTTGCTGCACACCAGAAGTGAGGGGCTAACTGAGGGGAGAATGGGGAACTCTTGACCGCTCTGGTCTAGGGCTGCTGGAACTCCTTGGTGTTGAGAAAAGAGTTTGCTGCCTGCTGCTGCTGTGGAGCTGGAGACCGCGGGGGCGGGGTGGGGGCAACTCCCTTGAAGGGGGCAGGCGGCAGATTTCTGCCTTTCTCATGTCTCAGGGCTTCTTTCTTGGGAGGAAGGCCGCTGCTGCTGCTGCTAAGTCACTTCAGTCGTGTCCGACTCTTTGCGACCCCATAGACTGTAGCCCACCAGGCTCCTCTGTCCATGGGATTCTCCAGTCAAGAATACTGGAGTAGGCTGCCATTTCCTCCTCCTCCAGGGGATCTTCCCCACCCAGGAATCGAACCCGTGTCTCCTGCGGCTCCTGTGTAGCAGGCAGATTCTTTACCAGTGAGTCATAAGGGAGCCCTGCCCGCTGTGGGGCTAACACACGCTCCCTTGTTCGGTAGGCGCCAAAGACCCAGGGCAGGGAGGGAGGCCCCAGGAGCTGCACGATCTTGGGGACCCCCAGGTGAGGGGAGGAAGGAGAGTGCCCGCAGGAGGAAGAAGTCGTGGCTTTCTTTTCTCTTTAACATCGGGAAGTCTCTCAGACTGCAGTCAGAAGCCTTGGTATGCTCTGTGGGAAATAAAGAGTTCTGCAACTTCTCCCAGAGTCAGCTTTAGGCTTTCCCCCTCATTTGACCTCTGATCGGCCCTTGTTAGGGTTAGGGTTAGGGTTAGATGCTGAAGCTGTACTCCAGTACTTTGGCCACCTGATGGGAAGAACTGACTCATTGGAAAAGACCCTGATGCTGGGAAAGATTGAGGATGGGAGGAGAAGGGGACGACAGAAGATGAGATGGTTGGATGGCATCACCAACTCAATGGCCATGAGTCTGAGTAAACTTTGGGAGTTGGTGATGGACAGGGAAGCCTGGCATGCTGCAGTCCATGGGGTTGCAAAGAGTTGGACATGACTGAGTGACTGAACTGAACTGCCCTTGTTGCCGAGTTCCAGCGACTCTGGGTTTGTTCCTTATTTTTCTGGAAGTTATGTGACTGTTCCCAGAGGCTGTGTGACCCTGGCTGTGGTCACCACCCCCTACATTAGCACCAAGAGATGCCCATTCGGTGGACGGAGGGATGGAGCAAAGTCAGTCCTTGTGGAGAGGGCTCCCTGGAGCCTCCCACCTGAGGGGCTCACCACGGCCTTCATCACAGCCCCGACAGCTCGGGTGCAGATGAGGCTGGTGGTGTGAGCACCGCCTCTGTGTGGGTGACAGGAGGTTGGGGGCATAGGCTGGGTAGGGAGCCGGGTACCCGTGGTTCTGGGGAGGCCACCCAAGCTTGCCAGAGCTATGCTGAGTGTCTGCTGGGATGCCCCCTGACATCGGTACTAGTGACCCAGGTGCTAAAGATTGAGCGACCTGAGGAATCACTTGAAAGACGAGAGGGTTGGTACTCAGGAAGCAGATGAGTCAGAGAACACACAGTTAGAAAGTCAGAGCCTTTCTGGTGGGAGGAGAGCTTGGAGGAGAATGAAAGTGGTGACGGCGTCCAACTCTTGGCGGCCCCATGGACTGCAGCTCGCCAGGCTCCTCTGTCCATGGAATTCTCCAGGCCAGAATACTGGAGTGGGTAGCCATTCCCTTCTCCAGGGGGTCTTCCCAACCCAGGGGTTGAACCCGGGTCTCCTGCATTGCAGGCAGACCCTTTACCGTCTGAGCCACCAGGCTGTAGATCTGTGTATATATATGTCTGAGTCCCTTTGCTGTCTGCCTGAAATTATCACAATATTGTTAATTGGCTATACTCCATTAAAAAGTAAAAAGTTCTAAAAAAACATTGAAAGCCAGCAATGCATCTGGATCGTAACCCGTTCAGCTATGCAGCATCACTAGGGAAGCAAGGGGCACCCCCTCAATACCCCGCTCCCCACGCACACACACTGAGTCTGGGGACCCTGCCCTGAGCTAGGAGGGCAGTGGAAAATATCTGGTAGTTTGAGAAAAGAAGAAAATTATTTTGACAACAAGCCCTGGAAGATGAGAAGCGTTTTATTCTCAATCTAGCAGTAGTCTCTTAAAACTCTCCTGATCCTGCCTGCTGTTTAGCTCCACAGATAAGAACAGAGCATGTCAGCGCTAACGGGCATCTTCTGAAATTATCTCGTTAAACCCTTCATTTGAGAGCTGGAAGACTGGGTTCAGGCGTGCCCAGGATCCCCGGTTCCCCAGATAGCAAACCACAGGACGGGGCTGGAGCACCCAAGCTCCACCTCTGTGAACAGGTCGTGTTCTTACGTGCCCAAGGGATGCAGGCTTGTCGGGCCCAAACAGCGCCCGGGGCCCGCTGTCCGCCTGGGTAGCGTCAGATGCCAACGACGCTCTGTGGGTTCAGGTCTGCTCGGCAGGGAAGGAGCACGAGACGGTCTTCCATGTGTGCCTTCCCTGGGAGGAGTCAAACCGCTGGAAACTGCACGGGAATGTTCGGTGATGACCCTGATGTTTAAAAGCCCCGGTTGGCCCTCAGGTGCAGGCCACGGCCCCTGACCTTGGCGGCCATTCTCTTTGTCCTGTGTGTGCACTTTCATCGGGGCTCTTTCCGGGGGAGCCCAGCTGCAACAACAAAGGAGTTTTGTAAGACAAAGCGTCAGGAATGCTGAAAGGGCAGAACTGCATCTGATCGGTAACATGCTTGCTGTCAAGGCTCTGAGACATCAGATGGTTGTCAACAGTATGGAAAAAGGTTGGGATGAGTGAGTGACTGGGGGAGTGGGCGAGCTGTAAATGAGACCTCAAACTACAAAATGGGGTGATTTTTTCTGGTGGCAGGACGCTTGATACTTTTCTGTCCTTTGCAACATCAGCATGAATAACTTTTTAAAAATCTTCTGTTGAAGTACACTTGATTTACAGTGTTGTGTTAGGTGAATTGCTTTAGATTAAGATGTAGTAGACCTTAAAGAGACAGTATCACACGCTGCCTTGGGAGTGAACCATTGAACCGTCAGGCCTCCTCCATCCTTGCTCTTCCCCTGGGACCTCACTGTGCCGGGGACCTGCACTTTGCACGGAAGAGCCCTGTATGTTCATCCCTGAAGAGCCCTGGGTATCTTCTGATACCCAGTTGTTTTGTCACAGAAGCGGAGTCATCCCAAGGAGGTGGGAGGGTGTAGGTAGAGCTCTGAGCTGGGAGCGGGTGGACCTGGTTTATAGAGCCTGTTTGCCGTGGTGCACTTGTCTGCCTTGGGCAAATGGCTTCGCCTTTCTGACCCCTTACTATCTTCATCTATAGACTGGCGTGAAACCACTTGCCTTTCCTACTTGTCTGGGCTGCTCTGAAGACCATATGAGGCAAAGACTCAAAGTTTTTAAGGACGTGAGAACGAGTGAAAGTGTTAGTCGCTCAGTCATGTCCGACTCTTTTTGACCCCGTGGACTGTAGCCTGCCAGGCTCTTCTGTCCGTGGTATTTTCCCAGTAGGAATACTGGAGTGGGTTGCCATTTCCTCTTCCAGGAGATCTTCCCGACCCAGGGATCGAACCCGGGGACATACCAATGGCAAATCAACAACAACCCTGCTGCTGAGATCTTTGGCTTTTCCTGAAATTCTGAAGAGGGGCAGGGATGGGGGATTAATAATAAGCTACTTTTCAGGTCAGCTCGCATCCTGGGGATTTTCTCAAACCTGCAACTTTCCTCTTTTGCCCTGTCTTTTTTGTGACAGGTGACTTTATCAGCCCGAATCCTGAAAATGCACTTTCCCCAGGGACCCCGCTGGTCCTCTCCAGAGCACATGGTCAGGGTCTAAAATATGTGTGCAGCCGGGGACCGTCCCCGAGGACAAAGCTGTCTCTTGGTGGCTCAATGAACTGGCCACCCCAGTGCCCAGGGAGGGTCTGAGTGCCTGCCGATGGGGAGAAGAATTTCAGAGATGGCCAGGGGCGGCCACAGCAGTGAGACCCAGAGCTCCAGTGGGTGTTTAAACGTTTAGAAGCCCGGGGCAAGCTCCCGGAGACTGGCCTCCTGGAACTTTATCCGAGCTAAGTGACCAGGTCCCACTTACGCACCGGCCAGCGGGCTTGTGGTCACAGCTGCAGTCGGAGATTTTCCCACACCAGTCTCCGAGGCGCACCCTGTTTCCTGGTAAGCTGGGGGAGGTGAGATTAGAATCGTGGAATGTGGGGCAAGGGAGCCTTCCAGCAAAGCCCGCCACGGGTGCCAAGAGGCTTAGCTATGGGGATGCTCGGCCGAGCGAAACTCCCTGCATGCTGCCGCGGTCACTCTGTCAGCCTCTCCTGGGCTCGCTCTTGGGCAGGACGGGTGGTGAGGGGCCCAGCCCGGGGTGGGAAGAGACCCCGTCCTGGCCTCAGCTGTCTCAAGACCGTCTTGTCCCGAGTCACTTCACTGCCAGGGCCTCGGTCACTGGCATGTGATGGTTCTCTGAGGAGTCGATGGGCATGTGCCTGCCGGGCGTCTGGGGACGGCCAGGCTGAACGAATGTCCCAGGGTGATGGTTATTGGAAACCGCAGAGGAATGTACTCCTTAAAGGGGGAGGTAAGCACCCACACCTGGTTCCTCTTCCTCCCCCGTGAGCTGTGACCACGAGGCCTGTCTGCCGGCCGGCCAGCCCCTTGGCACAGCCAGGCAGCCCCCACACGTGCTGCCCAGGCAGGGGGTCTTCCGTCCAGGAGGTGATTCGGAAACGCCTGCCCACCCGCTGCACGGGGCAAATGCAGGGCACGGAATTGCAAGATGAAGACTTAGCCCTGGCCCTGGACCGTTCACAGTCCGGTGAGGAATAGACTGATAAATGATCATAATACAGCTCTGTAAGGCCTGCCATGAGGTTCAGGGAGCACAGATAAGAGAATAATTGATTCTCCCTGAGGGTGGGTCCCGGCCGGACCAGAGATGGCGGCTGCACTGGGCTTTGCAGGCTAGTAGGAGTTCGCCCTGTGAGCCAGGATCGGGGCTGGCTGGGTGGCGAGGGGGGAAAGGCTTGGAGTTTCAGAGGCGGTTGTCAGCTCCACGCTAGAGGCTGGCTCGGCCCTGCAGGGACCCAGGTGAGATGGGTCTGTTGTCCCAGGAAGGGGGTTGGCCGTTGGCGAAGGGTGACCTTCAGCTGCCACGTTAGAGGGGTTGAGATGGCACTCCAACGTGTCCATACATACATAGCCTGTTTAAAACACCATAAAGAGCCTGTCTGGGTGCATGATGAAAGGAGACAGGGTATAGAGTGCATCAGAAATCAGGCTGTGGATGTTGGCAAGTCCCTCCAGCCCTGGATTAGAGGCTGTGGGGCCCGGCAAGATCTCCTAACGGTGAATCACCCATGGCAAGCCCGTGGCTCCTGCCTGGGCAGAATCACCGTGAAGCCTGCCCTGCACCGCAGACTGGCCGACTCACCCGTGCGGTGGGACCCAGGCTCCCCAGGTGACTAATGTGCAGCCCGCTTGAGGCTGAAATGAACCACCCCAGCGTGGGCTGAGTCTGGAGTCTGCTGTGTTCTTAGAGACTGCCCGCGTGTCCCAGTGGACTTGCTGTGGGAGCCACTGGCTTGGCCATAGTGGAGTGGAGGCCCTGAGGCGTGGGGGGAGGGGCCCGAATTATGAGGCCACAGTTTTAGGAATCACTGTTCTGGCAGAGGTTTGCAGATCGCTTGAAACTAGCTAAGTTGAAAGATTTGTTGGAGAACAATGAGCAAACCCGAAGGAGGGCTGGGCAAAAGGAGGTGCAGACCTGGACCCCTCAGCAGAGCCTGGGGAGGGTGGGAGGGCTTAAAAAAGCAAGGGTGCTGTGCTTAGCTGCTCAGTAATGTCCGACTCTTTGCGACCCCAGGGACTGTAGCCCACCAGGCTCCTCTGTCCATAGGGATTCTCCAGGTAAGACTACTGGAGTGGATTGCCATGCCCTCCTCCAGGGGATCTTCCCGACCCAGGGATCAAACCCAGGTCTCCTGAATTGCAGGCAGATTCTTTAACAGCTGAGCTACCAGGAAAACCCCAAAAGCAAGGGTAGGTACACAGAAAACTGTAAAACGTTGCTGAAAGAAATCGGAGAAGACGAATAAATGGAGAGACATCCCATGTACGTTAATTGGTAGACTTAATATTGTTAAGGTGTCAGTATCACCCAAAGTCATCTACAGATTCAGTGTCATCCCTATCAGAATCCCTGTTTCAGATATAGAAAAGCCATCCTTAAATTTGTATGAACTCTCAAGGGACCCCAAGAAACCACACTATCTTGAGAAAAAGAAAGGAGCAAAGCCTCACATTTCCTGATCTTATTACAAGGCTAAGTCATTAGAACAGTGAGGTGCTGGCATGAAGACAGACTTACATGTCTTACATGAAGACATCAGCTTACTCAGAATGGCATGAGATTCAAAATATATGAATTGCTTATTTCTGGAATTTTCCATTAAATGTTTTCAGACCCCAATTGACCTCAACTAACTTAGAAACCTTGGACGGTGAGGAGCTTCTGTAACTCAGAGTGGATCAATGACTTAAACATAGGAGCTAAAGCTATAAAACTCTTAGGAAATGGAGAGAGAAATGGCAACCCGCTCCAGGATTCTTGCTGGGAAATTCCATGGGCAGAGGAGCCTGGCAGGCTACAGTTCATGGGGTCGCAAAGAGTCAGACACGACTTAGCAACTAAATAAGATCATGCTAAAAATATTTTCAGGAGTAAAGGATATTTTCTTACCTCCATTGTTGCTTTAAAAGTAGCATTTTAAAAAGATGAAACTAATATGCCCAATCACTGTTAATAAAAGACAAACTAAAAGTTATTATATGTCTAGGGCTTCTCTGGGAAACAAACATTTATTGGCTTCTAATTTAAAATTGTTCATTTTATCAAATATGATTTGACTTTGGTTGGCCTTTTATAGTTTACATAAAATAAAGTTGATTTTCCTCAGTTCTGTGATTTTGATATTTCCCACATTGAGCAAATAAAAAAGTTTGAATTTATTTAAAAAAAAAAAAACTCTTAGGAAAGAACATAGAGGAAAAGCTTCCTCTATGACGTTGGATTTGGTGATTTCTTGGACATGACACCAAAGTGAAAGTGTTAGTCGCTCAGTCGTATCCAGCTCTTTGTGACTCCATGGACGGTCGTCCACCAGGCTCCTCTGGCCATGGGATTCTCCAGGCAAGAATACTGGAGTGGGTTGCCATTTCCTCCTCCAGGGGATCTTCCCAACCCAGGGACCAAACCCAGGTCACGACGCCAGAAACAGAGGCAGCAAAGTGAAAATAGAGAAATTGTGCTACATCAGAATTAGAAACTTCTGTGCAACAAAAACACAATCAACAAAATGAAAAGGCTACCTATAGAAGGAGAAAAATACTCGCAAATCACGTATCTGATAAAAGGGTCATATCTAGATTATGTAAAGAACTCCTATCAACTCGACCGGCCAGCAGCCTGGTTTAAAAAATGGTCAAAGGACTTCTTGAATAGACATTTTTTCCAGAGAAAATGCACAGATGGCCAACAAGTGTGTGAAAGGATGCTCAACACCAGTAGTCATTAGGGAAATGCAAATCAAATCCTCATTGAGATACCATCTCACACCCATTAGGATGGCTAAAACAGCAATAACTAAAACAAAGCAGAAAATAACAAGTGTCCAGTGAGGATGTGGAGAAATTGGCACCCTCGTGCACTCTGGGTGGGGGTATAAAATGGTGCGGCTACTATGGAAAAGTATGGGGGTTCCTCAAGAATATTAAAAATAGAATTACTGTATAGTCCAGCAATTCCACATCTGGGTGTATACCCGAAAGAACTGAAAGCAGGGTTGCAGAGATATTTGTACACCTGTTGTATTAGTTTGCTAGGGCTGCCGTAACAAAGTGGTACAGACTGGGTGGCTTAAATAGCAGAAATTTATTTTCTCACAATTCTCGAGGCTAGAAGTCCAAGGTCAAGGTGTTGGCAGAGTGAGTGACTTCTGAGACCTCTTACCTTGCCTCATAGATGGCCATTCTCTCTCTGAGTTCTTATGGTCTTCCTTCTGGGTCCATCCTAATGGTCTCTTCTATGGACACAATCATATTGGATTGAGGTCTTATGGAGGGCCCACCCGTATAGCTTCATATCATCATAATTCAAAGACTCAACAAGTACAGTCTCATTCTGGAGTACCGGGGTGGTGTAACTTCAAACCTGTACATTTTGAGGGGCACACAATTCAATCCATAGTTCCTGTGTTCATAGCAGCATTAGTCATGGTAGCCAAAAGGTGGAAGCAACCCAGTTCAGTCACTCAGTCATGTTTGACTCTTTGCCACCTCATGGACTGCAGCACGCCAGGCTTCCCTGTCCATCACCAACTCCTGGAGCTTGCTCAAACTCATGTCCATCAAGTCGGTGATGCCATCCAACCATCTCATCCTCTGTTGTCCCCTTCTCCTCCCACCTTCAATCTTTCCTAGCCTCAGGGTCTTTTCCAATCCCTTAACAGATGAATAGATAAGCAGAATGTGGTCTGTCCATACAATGGAACATTACTCAGCCGTTAAAAGGAAGGGAATTTTGTCGGAATTTTGTCACGTGCTACAACATGGGTGAAACCGAGGACATGATGCGAAAGGGAATAAGCCAGTCACAAAAAAGACAAATACTGCACAATTCCACTTCCATGAGGTCCCTGGAGCTGTCACATTTATAGAGGCAGAAAGTAGAATGCGGGGGAAGGGGTTGGAGGAGGGGAGTGGGGAGTGGTTGTCAAATGCCTATGGAGTTTCACTTTGCGGAAAGGAAAGGGCCTTGGAAGCTGTTTGTGCGGCGATGTGAATGTGCCCAAGTCCTCTGAGTTAAAATGACTAAGATGGCAAATCTTGTGTTTGTTGTTGTTTCGTCGCTAAGTCATGTCCAACTCTTTGTGACCCTGTGGACTGTAGCCCGCCAGGCTCCTCCATCCATGGTATTTCCCAGGCAAGAATACTGGAGTGGGTTACCATTTCCTTCTCCAGGGGATCTTCCCGACCCAGGGATCCAACCCCCATCTCCTGCATTGGTAGGTGGATTCTTTACTACTGAGCCACGAGGGAAGCCCACATCTTGTGTTACACGTATTTTACTGAAGTTAAGAAGGAAAAAAAAATAGGAAGTTCGGGATGCGGGCAGTTTCTCCTGGGAGAGGGCTGCCCAGATAGGGTTTCTGCCTCGAGTGGAGGTGTCCACCAGGCAGATGACAGGAGGGAGGAGCAGACAGTGAGGGTCTCATCGTTTCAGACACAATGAATCTGTGGCAACTACCCGCCCCCCCAAACCCCCAAAGGCCATCTCTCGGGCCACGATGTCATCAGGTTTTTCTGAGCGCTTTGCCCCAGCGGCCAGCCCCCAACACACAGCCCTGTCCTCGCCCCAGGAGGACGCACATCCTCGGGCCACGTTCGTGCCAGGAGATGGCGTCCAGCCCATCGGCCACTCCCCAGAGCGCCCAGTGGGCTCTCCCTTCCCTCCCCAGCCTTCCTCCTTCGCTCTCTCCCTCCTGCCCTGCGGTCCAGGTGCCTTCTTCCTGCTCCTTCCCTGGAGGGTCGAGAGGGAAGGTGGAGAGCGGGCTGGATCCCCGAGGGGGGCCCGGGCGGGCGTCTCCAGTGCCTCCTTCCACCTTCGTGGCCGTCCGCCTCCCTCCCTGGTGGCTGACATTCGAGGAGGGCTCAGCAAGGGGCTGGGGATACACCCGGAGGCCCACGTGCGGCCCCAGACGTGGCCAGGTGGGCCCCCGAGGGTCCGGGTCACTGACCACGTGCCCTCTTTCCATCCTAGGACCTGAGTTCCTTTGCCATGCCGCTCCTGGATGGAGACCTGGAGAGTTCAGAAAAGCCTCCGTCTCGTAAGGTAAGGCTCCCTTCCTCCCAGCTTCTCCCAGCTCACCGGAGGTGCCCCGGAGGCCGGACTCGCTCAGCTCGAGCCTGAGACAGACTTCTCCTCCCTGCGCCCCTGGCTGCAGCTGAGCCCACCCCCTCCCTCCAGGCTTCACCCCTTTCTCTGCCCTTCCCTCCGGGCTCCTCCCTGGTCCCTGGATGCCCCAAAGCGGGCAGAGGTGATGCTGAAGAGTTAACGTTGAGCTCAGCGCCCCAAGTGCCTGAGATGCTCACGGGCAGAGAAGAGATGGAAAATCAGGGAAAAGCGGGTCATGGAGCCCGGATGTCTCTCCTCTTTGCAGACAGGAGTCCTTCCTCCCACCTCTGCCACCTCCTTCCCTTCCCCAACCCCCGCCCCCAGCCCTCAAGTCCTTCTCTGCCTTTCGTCCTCTTTCCATCTTTTCCTTTCCTCTCGTTCACCTACCTTCTCCCCTCTCCCACGGGTCCGTTTTTCCTGCTCAAGGTCGGTAGAGGGCCGGCAGCCCAAGGTGTGCGTGTCCTGGGATGGGTGGGGTGGCCGTGGCACGAACAGGGAGGTCGAGGCAGCCTGCAGTGGGGGTGAGTGCAGCGCGGAGGGCTGGCGGTCGTGCCTTTGGGGGGAGCGCTGCAGGCGGCGTCTTGAGAGCAGAGGGTGGTAGACAGACTTTCCCCCAGTCCTCGGGCCGCCTCGCAGCGGGGCTGGGTCCAGTCTGGGCTGCCTGGCGCTCACTCCAGTGTGTGCAATGCTGCGTCCGGACCCCGTGCAGTGAGACTGGCGGGCAGGCCGTGCAGGGGAGTGTCCCGGCAGGACAGGTCCTACACCTCCCAGCTCGTCTCTGCATCTTTGTGCCCTGTGACTGACATCCCCGTCTCCTCAGGGAGTTGAGCACCTTCCGTGGCTGCCAAGCTGAACGTGGACGGGACCCAGGGTGGCCTCCTCCTCCACGATCTAAGGGCTGTGGGTGAGCTCCCCTTTCTGGGAGCTCTTGGCTCAAGGACGCCAGCCCCCAGGCTCCCAAGCATCTGTTGAGATGGGAGTCTGTCTGCTCTCCCCACCAGTCCCAGGGCCTAGTTCCCCTGCCCCCAGAGGGGGCAGCTCTTTGTCACAAAAGACATCTCAGGATACGAGGGCTTCTGTTCCCCTCGACTCTGCACAGCTCTCTGTGCAGCTCCCAGGCCAGCATCAAGAGGAAGGTCAGTGCCTTTGATGTCCCCGGATCATCCAAGAGCACTGCGGTCACCCCGGGTCAGCCAGGGAGGCCGGGGCCTGGGGAGTCCGTGGAATGCCCGGCAGTCCGCCACCCCCCACTCCCCCAACGGGTGACCATGAGTTTTTCCTGTCTGTGCCCCTTGATCCTGGGCGAGGAGCCTGGCCCCTCTGTTAATCTTTCCTGGCAGCTTCCCTGAGGTGTGACCTGGGACAGGACCTTCTCCGTGAACCTGTCTCCCCATCAGCAAACCCAGGCTCGTGACAGTGCTCACATCCCTTGTGAGGATGAAATGAGCTCGTCCGTAGAGCCGACACATGGGTGCCCAGCCCGGGGCAGGTGCTCAAGGGCGGTCTGGGAATGCGGCTGTGGTTCCAAGCATCCCCCCTCTGGAGCGCTGTGGAGGGCTGCACCCATATCTGTTTATCTGAGCCGTGGGGAGCATTGCGCTCAGCCGGGCCCTAGACTCCTGGCCATCACTGGCTCTGTACCACCCCTCTGGCTCCTCTGCTGAGACCACCAGCCCCCTTTCTGTCTGGAGCACGCGGGGGCTCTGGCTGGGACACCCCACCACCAGCTTGCTGGATGCGGGTTCTGCCTGCCAGACCCAGCCTCCCACCTCCCTGACCTGAGTTGGGCACCAGGGGAGGGTGTCCCTGGCCTCCAGACCCTCCCATAGAGGTTTTGCTTCACTCAGCCCCCCTTTCTCTGGCGCCCCTTGCCTGTGACCTCCTTCATCCATGCCCGTTTCCCACAAGCTCCGAAGCGGCCCCCAACAGTCAGCTGTCAGTCACCACCAAGCCAGCCCTTCCCACCCTTCACCTTCACCCCTGCACCTCTCTTCTCCCCTCCTCTGCGTCCTTGGGACACAGCTGAGACCTGAGAGTCAGGGGACTGGGCCCTGCCCCATGGCCCCCCCTGCAGCCGTGGACAGAGGTGGGCCTGGCAGCGCTACCCACGGCGCCCTGAATTCCCATCCGTAGCTCTGAGGAGCCAGCAGGCATTCAGGAGGCTCTAGGCCCTTTGTTCATCCAAACCCAGGGAAACGTGCCATTGCGTTAGCAAAGTACCATCTTAGCTGCATTCTGCTTGAAGGCACGGGCTCTGTCCCTAGGGTTCTTACCCCCACCAGGCAGACCCAGAGGCCAGGTCTGCACCTGCCTTCTCATGGCCACGGCTCAAGACCAGTCCTTACACTCCCCGTGGACAAGGCTGAGCTGGGGTACCATTTTTCACCATGTTGGGGGGAAGGTCTGCTTTCTGGGGCCCCCTCCTCAAGCCGATGGCTGAGGCCTGGTTCTGGCGGCCTGGAATACTGAGCATAGGATGGAATCCCAGTGTGGAGAATCCTGGGGCTCCACTTGCCCTTCATATAGGGTTCAGGCCAGCACCCAGGACCTGTGAGACTGACCGTCCAGCAGCAGTTGGCCTAGCTTTCCCCCGTGAGCTGTCTGTGGTGGCCCAAGTGAGTGGCTGTCTGTCCTCCCAGCTCCACCTCCTCTTTCCCCAGCCCGGGGACGTCTCTGGCCCTCAGCCTGTCCACAGCCCATCAGCTCTCAGCACCTTCTCTGGTTTGGGGCCCCGTGACCCACAGTGTCCCCTTTTGCAGACTCTCCCCTTTCTGGTTCACTCCCAGGCCAACCTCATCTTCCCTGCTGTTCTCCATGGCCCCATGGGGACCCTAACCTTCCCCACATCTTTTTCTCTGCGTGGAACGAACATCAGCCTTGCTCAGCCGTTCCTTCTCCCCAGGCCGAGCTCACTGTGCAGTGTGGAGGGGACATCTGCGGGGTTAATGTGACTCCCTGCCTCTGTCCTCACACTTGACCTTGACTCCTCTTCTTTTCACGTTGCCAGGCTGCTCCCGCTCCTGGCCATTTCTGCAGCTCCCAGGAGGTATGTGGGGCAAGGGTCAAGGCTGTGGGCCTGAGGCCCCACCCACCACTGACCAGCGTTGTGGCCTTCACTCTGTCCCCAGTTGGTGCCTTCTCAGAGCTCTGGGTTCAGGGGTACCCAGGGGGTGATGGTGGCCAGCCTCCAGCATGTCGGCCCTAAACGACTGTGCCAGCCCCGTGCTGCAGAGCCTCCGGGATGCCCCTTCTAAGAAGGCTCAGGCTCTCACACCCCCCGTGAAGTGAGTGAGTGAAAGTTGCTCAGCCATGTGCAACTCTTTGCAACCCCCTGGACTGTATAGTCCATGGAATTCTCCAGACCAGAATACTAGGCCTATCCCTTCTCCAGCAGATCTTCCCCACCTAGGGATCAAACACAGGTCTCCTGCACTGCAGTGGGTTCTTTACCAACAGAGCTATCAGGGAAGCCCCACCCCACGTGGAGCCTCTCCCTAAACCAGCCCTGCCTCCCTGACGCTCCACACCTAACCGAGGGTCTACTTGGGCCAAATTCATGACAATGAGAACTGAGTAAACAGTCCGAGGCACGTGCCATGTGCCAGGACCTGAGGCGGGTGCATCCCGTGTCGTGTATCCGGCCGTCTTCCTGGCTCTGCAGGTTGGCCTGCCGTCCCCAGTGGACACACGAGGACGCTGACAGTAGGCCTCTAGTCACTGCCGGAACCCGAGCCGGTGTTCAGCTCCTGTGTCTTTGTCCAGACTCCTTGCTCGTACTTTCCTGCTCTGGGGTCGCCCTCCATCCCTGGGCCTGCGGTTGTGACCACCCCCACCCCATGTCCCAGACACACGCCACCCACCGCTCAGAAAGCTGCTCCATGTGAATTATCCATGGGATTCAGAAGATCTTCAGAATGCCTGAGCCCGTAGGTCGGTGGGTAGTGGCTGAACCCAATACTCTAGAGACATTTGTGCTTTCTGTATCACATGGTTGGAAAAAGAAACCCTTGAACTTCTCCATAACAAGCAGAGCTTGAGTTCTATGGCTCTGGTGAAGCTTGGCCTCTGCCTCTGAAGCCCACTGGGCAAGAGGATTCTGCACTGCCCCCCATGGCCACACCGGTCCTTCATTGCAGGGCAGAGGGTCTCGGGAAGAAGGGGGCATGTGGTTGAGAGTCCCCACAAGGGCATCCCTTCCTTTAAGGGACCATAAGCCCAGCTGAAGCTCCAATTCTCTGGCCACCTGATGGGAAGAGTCAACTCATTGGAAAAGACCCTGATGCTGGGAAGGGTTGAGAACAGGAGGAGAAGGGGGCAACAGAGGATGAGATGGTTGGATGGCATCACCGACGTGATGGACTTGAGTTTGAGCAAGTTCCAGGAGATGGTGAAGGGAAGGCTGACGTGCTGCAGTTCATGGGGTCGCAGAGAAGTAGACATGGCTTGGCAACTGAACATCAAGTCCAGAGAGCATATTAAAAAGCAGAGACATTGCTTTGCCAACAAAGGTCTGTCTAGTCAAAGCTATGGTTTTTCCAGTGGTCATGTATTGATGTGAGAATTGGACCATAAAGAAAGCTGAGCACTGAAGAATTGATGCTTTTGAACTGTGGTGTTGGAGAAGACTCTTGAGAGTCCCTCGGACAGCAAGGAGATCCAGCCAGTCCATCCTAAAGGAAGTCAGTCCTGAATATTCTTTGGAAGGACTGATGCTGAAGCTGAAGTTCCAATACTTTGGCCACCTGATGCAAAGAGCTGACTCATTGGAAAAGACCCTGATGCTGGGAAAGATTGAAGGCAGGAGAAGGGGATGACAGAGGATGAGATGGTTGGATGGTGTCACTGACTCAATGGACATGAGTTTGAGTAAGCTCCGGGAGTTGGTGATGGACAGGGAGGCCTGGCATGCTGCAGTCCATGGGGTCGCAGAGAAGCAGACTCGGCTGAGCGACTGAGCATCAAACCCAGCTCAGGGCGCCCTCTAGTGGTGAAAGCGCTCACAGGGTCCCAGGCCCGGACAGGCGCCCCAGGTGGGCAGAGACACAGAGGCTGCCATCTTACCTCCCTTCTCAGCACACCTGGGGTCCACCTGCCTTGCAGAGCCCGGGGTCTCAGCCTGCTGGCCAACTCCCGCCAGGCTTCGTCCTTGCCCCAGCACCCAGCGGACAAGTGGTTTTCCTTTCCTGCGGCAGAGCTGGGTGGCCCGAGGCCCTCTGGCTCCTGTGTTGCAGGCTTACCCAGGAGACAGCAGCAGGTCATGTGCAAAGGAGATTCCCGTGGGTCGGGTCTGGCTGGTGCCCTTCAGACGGCCCTGAGGGGCGGGGCAGGCCCTCTCATCCCACCTTGGAGGAGATGCAGGCTTAGCGAGTCTCAGGAGCTCCTCCTGGGAGCCCAACAAGGGGTGAGCGGGTCAGACCCAGGCACTCAGAGGGGAATGAAGTGAAGTGAAGTTGCTCAGTCGTGTCCGACTCTTTGCAACCCCGTGGACTGAATAGGCCAGAATACTGGAGTGGGTAGCCTTTCCCTTCAGGGAAAGAATACTGGAGTGGGTAGCCTTTCCCTTCTCCGGGGGATCTTCCCAACCCAGATCTCCCGCAGTGCAGGTGAAATTCTTTACCAGCTGAGCCGTGAGAGAAACCATAGAATACTGGAGTGGGTAGCCTATCCCTTGTCCAGGGGATCTTCCCGACCCAGGAATCAAACTGGGGTGTCCTGCATTGCAGGCGGATTCTTTACCAGCTGAGCTATGAGGGAAGCCATTCAGATGTGAATACCAGTTCCTAAACCCACCAGCAGGGCACGTTAGAAATCCCTCCAGTCCATGAGTTGCGCACGTTGGCTTGAAGACGGTGTGTAGCACTTTTTCAAACCATAACTGGTGGTGATTTCAAGTCATGGCCCAAGTGAACCTCAGAGGTTTTCAGCCTCATTAACTTTTTTTCCTAACCTCTGCGGTCACTCCAACGTGGAAGCTGCTTGGAGATGAAAACTTCGTCCCTTCCCACACCAGGACGGAGCCCCGGGTCCCCTGACTCTCAGATCATGGGGGTCTGTGCTCCCTCCTTTGAGGAGGGGCTGGAGAACGTTTTTGCAGGGAGGTCAGACCTCAAGGACAGATGCATGTTCTTGAGAAGTGAAGGACAGGAGACGGGGCTGCAGATAGGACAGGGGGGAAGAGGCCGTGTTTCGAGGCTTCACGGTTGCCCTGGCTATCCTCCCCGCCTCCAGGAAGCCCCCTTGCAGAGAGCTGGCTGGAGGCCGGGGGGCTCCCAGGGCGATGTGACCCAGCCTGTGGATGGATCTTCCCTGGGTCCCGTCCTGCCCGCCCCCCGCCCAGGCCGCCCCTTGTCTGTGCGAGAGCCTGGTGGGGCTGTTTCTCTGTCTGGGTGTCCTGGACCCCCCAGCTGGGTGGCAGGGGACAGCGGAGGGGGGCAGGTCCACACAGGCCGCCGTCTGGGCTCCGAGGGGCCTCACCCGTCTGTCTGTCTGTCTGTCTGCAGGTGGACAGCCCCTTCGGCTCGGGCAGCCCCTCCAAAGGCTTCTTCACCAGAGGCCCCCAGCCCCGGCCCTCCAGCCCCGTGTCTGCCCCCGTGCGCCCCAAGACCAGCCCCGGCTCCCCCAAAACCGTGTTCCCGTTCTCCTACCAGGAGTCCCCGCCGCGCTCCCCACGTCGCATGAGCTTCAGCGGGATCTTCCGCTCCTCGTCCAAAGACTCCTCCCCCAGCTCCAACCCGTCCACCTCGCCGGGGGGCATCCGGTTCTTCTCTCGCTCCAGAAAAAGTAAGGCATTGATGCTTTGGTTCCAGGTGGGTGCAGGGCTGCGGGGGGAGCTGCTCTGGGCCGCGGGGGATGCTGCCGCCGCTGGCCGGTGGCTGTAACGATGGTGCTGAGCGCGCGTCTGGGTCCGTCCCTCACGAGCAAATTGAGCTCTGGAACAACGGGGTTCCCTGGGGTCCCTTTCTTCCTGCGCTGACCCCCACCCGTCGGGCGTGGTTTGCGGGCGTTAATGCAGACATCACCATCCGGTCGGGCTTAAGACAGCCACATGGAATGGTGGAAGTCAGGAGTGGTGTGAAGCTAAGATTCAGCCCCATACCCTGCTGTGGTCTGCCCCGGGGTGGACCACAAGCCAGAGGGATTTGGGTCTTTGGGACTCACATTTGGACCACATATGAGGGATTTGAGGCTTACTTCTTTCTGGCACATCCTGACTTTGTTTTGGGCCCTGGGTAGCTGGGGTTCATCTGTTAGAGAAACAGGGGCAGGAAGTGTGTGTTCAAGAGAGAGTTCTTTAGGCTCATGAGATTGTGTGATCTAAGGATGAACTATTCTCCACTGAGCACCCTTGATTGTAATTGGAAGTATTATGGCAAACCATAAAGTTGTTGTTATTGTTTAGTTGCCAAGCTGCGTCAGACTCTCTGTGATCCCCGTGGACTGTAGCCCACCAGGCTCCTCTGTCCATGGGATTCTCCAGGCAGGAGTACTGGGGTGGGTTGCCGTTTCCTTCTTCAGGGGACCTTCCCCACCCAGAGACTGAAGCCTTGTCTCCTGCATTGGCAGGCGGGTTCTTTACCCTGGAGTCACCGCCAAACCGTAAAGCCGATGGTTCGTTTTCGCCTCTCCTGTGTCTCAGGGCATCTCCCTACTCCTTATGACTCTCTCTGATGACAGAGGAAGTTCTTGTTCAGGAAGACGGCGATTTGGGACACATGCCTGCCCTTGGGCGTCAGGTCTGGAGTGGGCCTCTGGCTCTGGCTGCGTTTGCAAGAGGACCTGAGGTCGGAGCTGTACTCTGTCCGCAAGGCCAGCACCAGTGCGGTTTTCAGTCTCTGTGACTCGCGAGGAAGGGTGGGGCCGTCTTCTTTTGGTCGTTTGGGGTGTTGCTCCTAGCACCCCTCAAGTCATCCCCGTGATGACTGAGCTCGCGTGTAACTGCAGATGTCCTGTGACGCGGTGGTCCTCACGCAGACGATGCGGGCCTCGCGTGGTTGGGAACCTACATGTGAAGCCAGAGAGGCAGGTGCGTCCTAGCGCCCCAGAGCACATCCCCAGTTTCCTCGACAGGGATCCTGAAACTCTCCACTACTCCATCACGCACCGCCTCTCAGAGGAGGGCTGTCAGACCAGACCCTCACCAGCTGTCATTTCTCAAATCGGGCCTGGGTTGGTTACAACAGAACGAGGTTGTGTTAATTTCTTGGGGGCAACGATGACAGTGTACCCCAAATCAGGTGGCTTAAACAACAGCAATTTATTCTCTCACGGCTCCAGAGGCCAGACGCCAGAACCAAGCTCTCAGCAGGGCCGTGGTCCCTGTGCAGGGGAAGAGTCTGCTCCAGGCCTCTCTCAGCTCCTGGGGTTGCCAGCAGCCCTTGGTGTCCCTTGGCCCGCGGAGGCGACACCTGGCGTCTGCCCCCGTTGCCCTGGGCGTGTGGCCGGGTGTCTGTCCGTGTCCACGGGCTGCTTCCCTCCTTCTGAGGACCACAGTTGCTTTGTATGAAGGGCCACCCGACCCCAGGATGATCTTCCCCAAATCCCTTACATCTGCTGTGACCTTGTTTCTGCTTAAGTTCCCTTTTTGAGGTTCCTGGAAAAGACATGAATTTGGCGGGGGGGGACACCTGGTGGCTCAGACAGTAAGGAATCCGCCTGCAATGCGGGAGATGTGGGTTCAATCCCTGGGTTGGGAAGATCCCCGGAGGAGGGCATGGCAACCCACTCCAGTATTCTTGCCTGGAGAGTCCCCACGGACAGAGGAGCCTGGCAGGCTATAGTCCACGGGGTCGCAAAGAGTCAGACACGACTGAGCGACTGAACTTAGCACACACAGCCATCCCACCCAGCACATGGTGACATCAGAAAAGCCAAGACCTGCAGTTCACCTCACTGGCTGGGGAGTGGAGGACTGACCTGTGGGCATAGGATGGTCATCCTGTTAAGGCCAGGGTCACTTCTGAAGGCAGAAGGGGGCAGCCAAGATGCAGAGTCTGGGAGGTCTGGGGGAGCCTGTAGGTGGAGGCATGCCCGACCTTCAGCTCCTGGGCTGCCAGGAGTCCATGCTGCCCACTTCTGGTCAGTGATTTTAAAGACCATTCGGTGTGCTTGGCTAGAAAACGTGCATGCATGGGAGCTAATTTGCTTCAGTCGTGTCCAATTCTTTGCAACCCCATAGACTATAGCCCGCCATGTTCCTTTGTCCGTGGGATTCTCCCAGCAAGAATACCGGAGTGGGTTGCCGTTTCCTTCTCCAGGGAATCTTCCTGGCCCAGGGATCAAACCCAAGTCTCTTATGTCTCCTGCATTGGCAGGCGGCTTCTTTACCAGTGGCGCCACCTGGGTAGCCCAGTAGTAAACACTCGGCCGCAAAGGCGTGTTATTAGCTGCTGCGCACCACGTGTGGCTTGTTAAGGCTTCTCTGCGTCTGGCTGCCGTCTGCGGGCGGGGCTCAGGAAGGTGTAGAGTGACCTGTGTGAGAATGAAAGTTGCTCAGTCGTGTCCGACTCTTTGCAACCCCAGTGGACTGTACAATCCAGGCCAGAATACTGGAGTGGGTAGCCTTTGCCTTCTCCAGGGGGATCTTCCCAACCCAGGGTTCGAACCCAGGAGTGGCCAGGGCTGCTGGTAAAAAGACTCTCGTTGATTAGGTCGGGTGCGACCTCAACTTCTTTAGAGACACCCTCTGGGGGGCGGGTGTTCGGACCAGGGACAGTAGCCCGTCCTGTTGCCCTTGAAGCACAGAGCCCACGTCCTTGACCTTCCCCAACCGGAAACCAGCCCTGTCCAGCCTGCTGATGAAGCCCGAAGGTCGCGGTCCGTATGCAGGCAGAGCATGTCCTGCTTCACGGGGTCCTCCCCTTGGGCCCTGGTCCCCCGGTTTTCCCATTGCGCTTGGTGTGAGACTAGCGTGGAGGGCGTACAATCTGTCTACTCGTCCTCCTGCTTGAATCTATGCCCACGTCGAGGTGCCTGGACTGTCCATCGCTCCCACTGCCCTGGAGCTGATTTCGTAACCCTGAACTTGAGAGTAACGCCCTCGGCCTGTGTGAAGGGTCTTGTAAGTGGCAGCCCGTGGAACGTGCTGTGAAAAGGTGGAAAGATGTCGGGGAGACACTTCATCACACGTGGCCCCTGGGAGAAAGTTCCCGTCCCGGTACCAAGAACAGCTGTCCTTCTGAGCAACTGGGTGGTTTTTGTGTGTTATAGGCCGTGATGGTGTAACAACCCCATTTCCCGTCTGCGTTGTCTGCTGGGAATCTTAGAACCAAGTCTGTACCCAGGGCGTTAAGAGAAGCGTTTCTAGCCTGGTTTCTGAATCCATTTTTGGCCTCCCCCCCCCCCCCCCCCGCATCCTTTTACTCCCCCTACCCCAACTCACTTAAAAAAAAAACCAACAAAGAAGACAGTTTATTGGAAGAATTTGAGTGTGTTTGTTCAGAATTCAAAGAGGAGCTGAATGCTCGCGACTTAGGAAGGGTAGGAACCAGGCTGGCTCTGGGAAGTTTGGCAGCCGTAATTCACGGAGATGCAGAGAATTCCTAGTCTTTGCATCTCTCCACTGACCACTCCAAATGCCTCATCCTAGGATGGCTGATCAGCCCAGTTGGGATCTCTGAACCAATAGGGTACTGTTGAGGGGGGAACTGGGAGGCAGGGTCAAGCAGCTAAAGCAGAGTGACCAGCAGCCCGCCCTGGAGGTGGGCGGAAAGTTCCAGGAGGAGGGGCCCAGTTGGCAGCCAAGACGCACCCACACCACTCTCTGCGTCCACTGCCCAGCCTGTGTGCACACTCAGCCTCCCACGTCCACGGAGATGCCCTCATCGAGCTCAGTCCGGTCACCCCACACACGGCGGTCAGCAGCCCCCTGCTTCCCTGATCGTGTCTGAGCGTCACCGCTAAGGCTGTGGGTGTGATGGACCAAGCTCTCCACCTCAACGTGGTGAGACGCCCGTTTCTCCTCCAGAGCTGTCCTCGCCCTGTCCTTCCGTCCTGTGACTTCCGGGGGAAAGTTAAGGTTCTCCACACCAAGAACTGCAGCAGAATTCCTTTGCTGTCTTTCTCTATCGTCTGTTGACCAAAACCTAAAAGTCTGTGTGATGACACAGGATCTAAAGGTGCAGCAGACTCCCCACGTGACCCTCAAGCGTGGTAAACATCATTGTTATTCAGAAGAAGGGGGGAAGATAGAAATCCTGCAGAGCCATTTTCAAAGGGAGAGAAAGGAAAAGGATGCAGTGACACATTAAGAGCGAGAGAAGATGGCAGGGGCTTCTCTGGGGGTGCAGTGGCTGAGACTCTGCGGGCTCCATGCTGGGGACCCAGCTTCAATCCTCTGGTCAGGGAGCTAGATCCCACATGCGGCAACTAAGACCCAGTGCAGTCACATAAGTAAATAAAATATATATTTTTTTTTTAAAGAGAGAGAGCGAGGAAATGCAGACAGTGGCTACAGTTCCCAGTGCTCCGTCTGCTGTCAGGACCAGCGAGGACCTCGGTTGGCTGGTGCGCTCTCCCCAGGAGGAGAGCCCGCGCTTTGCTCTGCCAGGACCCTACCCCTTGGAGGGGTTCTTGAATGCCGTGGCTGTAGCCTTCCCCTGGGCTCCTGGCCCAGTGGCGTGTTGATCTCAGACTCGTCCTGGGGACACTGGGGTTTTCATCACGCTCGGCCCAGCCCCACGGTTAACTGGCAGCAAGCCTCACTCCCTTGGAGGATCAGGGTCAGCCACCCCCAGCAAAGCAATAACCCACTGTCCGCCTTTTCCTCTAGGAACAGACGACAGCCCGGGACAAAATCCAGGCTGAAACCTTTCTTCGTTTTTGCACATTAATCACTGAGATACAGGCACGCCCTCATTTCTCTCCTGTGTGGCTCTTTGCACTTGTAACAGCAGACTCGAGCTGCTGTCTCTGAACCACGTGCCCCATAGGGTAGAGCACGTTTACATCTTGTCTTCAAGTGCACGTCACTCAGTGGTGTCCGACTCTTTGTGACCCCATGGGCTATACAGTCCATGGAATTCTCCAGGCCAGAATCCTGGAGTGGGTTGCCTTTTCCCTTCTCCAGGGGATCTTCCCATCCCATGGTTCGAACACAGGTCTCCCGCATTGTAGGTGGATTTGTTACCAGCTGAGCCACAAGGGAAGCCCCACATCTCATCTAGTTCCCAAGAAGTCTTACGTGGCTATGAGGCAGTAGAAGCTTCCAGAAAATACCAAAGCTTATCTCCAAAAGGAAAACAAAGATTTCTTACAACTTGGCTGAGGATGGCCTTGCTTTTGAAGGTGAGAAAAGGGAAATGCATGTCCGTCTGTTCATGAACTGCAAATAATAAGGTGAAAGTCTTTAAAAAAAAAAAAAAAAAGAAGAAAGAAATGCAGTCTGGCATGATCAGCAAGGCAGGACCTCAAGAAGGACTGAATCTCATGTTACTCAACTTCACTCCCTAATCGTTGATAGTAATTGTCCTTGTCTACTGTTCTCATCTTCCGTGAGCACTGGGCTTTGTTCTGACATGTGCATATTTGTTTATTTTACTTATTTGCTTGTTAATACTTCACTGATACATTAGGTGCATCAAAACACACACACAAAAACTTAAACATTTAAAGGAAAAGATAAAAGTAAGCAGAAGATACAGTTGCCAGTTTCTCTTTCCACATCTAGGGCACCATTTGGCACGCACTCCGGGGTGTAAACACCCCAGCATGGAGACTTCGGTGTCCCAGGTGTCAACATTCAGGGTTCACTTCCTGGATGTGCAGACAGGAAAAGCCAGATTCTCTAGATTAGGCACTGTAGTGAATTTCCTCGGTTTGCTTTCTCTACCTTCTGTTGGGCAAAACCTAACGGCATTTCCACATCAGACAGTTCCTCCTAGTTCAACACACGGCAAACACAGAATCCAGGACAGGCTGTGCAGTGGCACAGAACGTGTCTACGCCCTCAGGCTCCCGTGGGACCAACTGACAAGGCTCCAGGGGTGGAACTGGTCATAAACGGGGCACGAAAGCGGGGAACGGCAGAGAAAGGACAGGAGGAAGCTCCAGGCAGGCCAGCAGACCACAGGCTGCAGGGAGACAGAAGGCAACTTTCCTGGGCTGCGGGAGAGACGCTGCGCTCTGAGAGCAGAGCAGAGGTGAGGAGGGCAGGTGAGCCACGTGGGGTGACACGGGGCCGCCTAAGCTGGGAGAGACCGAAGGCCAGCGGAGAAGCGAGCAGCAGAGGATGAGGCGGTTAGACAGCATCACTGAGCGAATGGACATCTGAGCAAACTCCAGGAGAGAGCGAAGGGCAGGGAAGCCTGGTGTGCTGCAGTCCACGGGCCGCAAAGAGTCGGACACGACTTAGCAACTAAACACGTCACCATTAAAGAAAAAACAGAAACTTCAGGTTGACCACAGAACAACTAACAACCCTTACAGGCCTCCATAAAGGGAGTACGGACCAAACATGCTTGGAGAATATCATTAGGGCCCCTTGTGCAGAGAGTGAGATGGGCTCGTAAGGAAATGAGGCCACCGTCCTATTCCAAGGTGGCTTGGGACCCAGATGAGGAGCTCGGAGCAGTGGAATGGATGGTAGGAACAGAGAGGGGTGGAAAAAGTATTAATGATGGGACTCCCCTGGCAGTCCCAGTGGTTAAGACTCTGCTTTCCAATGTAGGGCGTGTGGGTTCGATCCCTGGTTCGAGAGCTAAGATGCCACATTCCTCATGGCCAAAAAACATAAAATAGGAGCAGCACTGTAACAAATTCAATGAAGACTTAAAAAAAAAAATTAATGGGGTATAGAAAGGATGGAGAAGAAAGAGGGAAATGAAAGCGTGAAAGACAGAACCCAAACCTTGAGCATTCTCGCCACTCAGGGCTTGTTCGCTGATGGTAGTTATCGGTACTGACAATGCAAGACAGCGGCTCCTTGTCCAGGGCTCCCCAGAGCCTCCTCTTCAGGGCTGTCTTAGCTTGGGGCTGCCACGCGCCAAGAAGCCAGAGTGTAGACAGATGCCCGCGTAGCTCAGCACCTCCTGGAGCCTGGCTATGTTCGTAACAGCCATGGCCAGCGACAGGAAGCACGACGTGTAGAAGATGATGAGGAAGAAGGCACGCGGCTGCGGGGCTACAGTGTGAGCCCCAGAGCTGGGGTCACGCAGCGAGAACATGAGCGAGAGGGTGGACTCCAGGGACAGGAGGAGCGGAACTGACCACCGGAGAATCACATGGGGCGGAACGAGGTACAGAGAGACGGTCCATCGCCTGTCATGGTATGGTTTCCATGGGAACCCTGGGTGGCAACCATCTGCCTAAGGACCAGAGGCCTCGTGGCGGATAAGATGACCGAAGGGCTAGACAGGATCGGGCACCCAGCAGAAGCTGGGGCACCGACCAAGGAACCCTCCGCTTGAGCCAGAAGAAGACGGGCTGTGAGAAGGAGGCGATCTTGGCACAGCAGAAGACCGCAAGACAGGCGGTCAGCCAGGAGGTGAGGCTGTTGATGACGCTCCAGGAGATTTCGAAAGAAGTTTTGAAACTAAAACTAAAGGAGTTTGCGAGGTTGTTATGGAGGGCCACCCTGTGGAAAAGACCCTGATGCTGGGAAAGACTGAGGGCAGGAGGAGAAGGGGACGACAGAGGATGTGATGGCTGGATGGCATCACCGACTCGATGGACATGGGTTTGGGTAAACTCCGGGAGTTGGTGATGGACAGGGAGGCCTGGTGTGCTGCAGTCCACGGGGTCGCAAAGAGTTGGACACGACTGAGCGACTGAACTGAACTGAACCCTGTGCAGAAAGAACCGGGAGGCAGCCAGGCAGGCCGCGATCGTGTCACCTGCGGGCAGTGCCTGGTATCGCGCGCGCTCCCGGCTCAGCACCGTAACTCTGAAGCCATCCTGCCGCATGGCAGCCAGCGACTCCGGGACAAAGCTGACCTTGGAGATGGGCGTGGGGGAGGGCAGCGTCTTCTCCAGGCGCTGGGACTCACCCACGGGGAGACACCGCCTCCCTGGTCAGGCCACGCTGTTGAGACTACAGGCCCAGAGGTGCTCCCCTGGGATTCAGGCAGACGTGCAGCAAACGCCCCCCAGCCCCACCGGTCCTCCAGGAATTGAGAAGGGACCTCTGTGATTTCCCTGGGCAGACAAATCCCTCCCAGCTCAATGATACCCCCGTGTCTGTTTGCATAACCTGTATTTACCTGCTCTTCATCAGAGCCAAGTGTAGGGAAATGTAACAGAAGAGAGGCCATGGGGTGATTGAAAATACCCCTATGTTGCCCTTTATTTCTCACCACACTGTTTCTTTCCTAGTATTAGTCACTCAGTTGTGTCTGACACTTTGCGATCCCATGGACTGTAGCCCACCAGGCTTCTCTGTCCATGGAATTCTCCAGGCCAGAAGACTGGAGTTGCCATGCCTTTCTCCAGGGGATCTTCCAGACCCAGGGATCAAACCCAGGTGTCCTACATTGCAGATCTTTACCCTCTGAGCCACCAGAGAAATCCATTTGTTTCTTAACTTTTTCCTTAAAAGTTCACCAGGGAGGGTGACTGGGCGGGGAGGCAGCCGTGTGTGCAGCGGGGGTGGGCTGGGGGTGGCCGATGCAAAGGAGGACCAGGCCTGACCCCCACCCTGGGGCCCTCGGGTGTGGCAAGACGGGGAGGGTGGAAACTAGTCTGTGTGCAAAGTCTGGACCATCTACTCTTCCTTTCACGGCGAGGAACAGTAATTCATCCCACTTTTGAAAGTCTTCTTTGAGAATGGCCTTCAGAGTCAAGTTCATTTTTTAAAATATTCTTGGTGATGGGCAGTCTTTGCCTTTGGAAGATGGATTTCCTTTTTGTAAAGAGATCTCTTTGGGTCGGTAATGTTTGGGGTCAGAAGTTGAGATGAAGCTGCACTGATAGAAACCCATGAGCCTGGTGCTGGGTGGGGACAGGACACAGGCTCCCGCGGGGCGTGAGGCCAGGGCCCCACCCTCGGCTCCGCTCAGGGCTATGGCTGCAGCAGCTGCTCGTTCTTTCTCCACCCTGGGTGCTCAACGGCGTCCTTCTGACATGACTTCACCATCCACACAGTGAGGTCCGGGACAGTTAATGGTTTTCCTGATTTGACTCCAGTGAAGGATCGAGGGTAAGACACTTGGTGGTGGTTGTTCAGTAGCTCAGTCGTGTCTGACTCTTTGCAGCCCCGTGAACCGCAGCACGCCAGGCTTCCCTGTCCTTCACCATCTCCCAGAGTTTGCTCAAACTCATGTCCATCGAGTCAGTGATGCCATCCAACCATCTCATCCTCTGTCATCCCCTTCTCCTCCTGCCCTCAATCTTTCCCAGCATCAGGGTCTTTTCCAATGAGTCAGCTCTTCGCATCCATGGGCAAAGCATTGGAGCTTCAGCTTCAGCATCAGTCTTTCCAATGAGTATTCAGGGTTTATTTCCTTTAGAATTGATTGGTTTGATCTCCTTGCAGTCCAAGGGACTCTCAAGAGTCTTCTCCAACATGTTGAAAGCGTCAGTTCTTTGGTGCTCAGCCTTCTATATGGTCCAACACTCACATCCATACCTGACGACGGGGAAAACCATAGCTATGACTGTACAGACCTTTGTTGGCCTGCTCCCGCCCCCCGACCCCACTCCCTGCCCCCCCCCCCCCCCGACTGCCAGGGCGCTGCCCACCAAACATGGACTATTCAAACCCAGTCCACTGGCTCTCCTGTCAGCCTGAGGTTCTCAGGGAAACCCTGGGCCCTTTCTTTCCCCGGCGGACGTTTTGGCTCAGAGTCCTGGTCTGTGTCCAGCAGAGGCGGCTCTGCTCCTCATCCTGGGATGCTACAGATGGGCGTTAGCAAGCATGTGGGCTGCGGTCACTCTAACACTGCCCTCAGACAACCGGCAGGGACCCGGCTTGGAAGAGAACCCAACGCAAACCACCCAGGGTGAAAACTGCTGACACTGGGAGGAGGAAGCAGTTTCCTGGAAAGTGGGCCTCACTTCTCATGTCCACACCACCCTCCCTCGGCATCCCACCCACCACCACTTCCTCCAGGAGGTCTGCTTTTAAAAGAGCCATCCTGCCAGCCCCCTCCCACCCCAAGAAGAAGGAGGTGGATTGTGATGCGTGCTGTTGTTTGCAAGAGAGGTGCTGGGAAAACGGAGCCTTCAGGTACCACCAGCTGCCTTCCCACCCTCCACTGAGCTCATGTGAGAGGCGATTTCAGCATCTCAGTTCTTCCAGATGTTGGTCTGGGCTGGGGGCTACGCTTGGATTTCCATCGTGCTGTGACTCACGTGGCATCCCAGAAGGAGATGAAGCTGAGTCTCAACTTGCTATCAGGCACAGTTCCTGGAGGTGCATGGACACCCTGTAGGCTCTGCACCCGACGAGACACTCAGAGTCGTTATGGCAAGACTCGTCCTCCGAGGCTAGGAAGGCACCTGGTCGTGGCCCTTGTGGTCGTGGTCAGCATTAGGTTAGCAGGTCAGGAGTGCGGGAGTCACATAGGAATTCAAGGCAAGTTAGCGGGCCAGGGCTTAGTTGGGGAACTGGACAAGATAGCTGATTTCAATCTAGAGACGGTCATCCAGGGTGACGTAAGGCAGAAAGAGAAAAGCAAGCATCCCGTATTCACGTATACGCGAAATCTAAAAAAATGGTACAGATGAACCTGTTTGCAAAGCAGAAATAGAGACACAGGCGTAGAGAACAAGCGTGCAGACTCCGTGGGGTGGGGGGAGAGAGGGGGTATGAACTGGGAAGTTGGGCTTGACACATGCACGCTACTCTGCATACAGACTTAGCTGATGAGTGCCCACCGTGTAACACGGGGAGCCCTACTCAGCGCTCTGCTGTGACGCGGAGTAGACACACGCGTGTCCGTGTAGACGCATGGCTGAGTCACTCTGCTGCATCACAGCAGAAGCTAACGCAACACTGTAAAGCAACTAAACTCCAATTTTTAAAAAAACGAATTTCAGACACGGTTAGATGGATCATAAAGACATAGAGTTTCATTTAACACTTCTAGTAACTGTCGTGGGTGTACCTGTGTCCTCTCAACAAAGATACATTGAAGTTTCACAGCATTTGGGCCTGAGGGTAGGCCAGCTTGCGGCAGGGTCTCTGTGTTCACCCACAGCCCCCCGGGGGCTCCAGCCCCTCCTTGCCCCTCGCTGAGGCCGCGTTGGGACCACGCGATGGGGTTTCCATCAGGGGCTGACAGTTCCGGGCAGATGGGAGGTCTTCCGTCTGCAGCTGCAGGGCTGGAGGCACAGAAGGTGGAGGTGATGGGGCTGCAGGAGGCGAGAACACAGATCTGTGGCCTGGTGGAGGGGGGACACGGTCAGGCCCACCGCCTTCCTTGTGTGAGACTGTGATGTCAGCAAGAAACCCTCCTGAGGTCACACTGCCGAGAACCCCGGGCTCCGGTCCTGCTGTGGCACCGAGTGGGGCCATCCTGACCCGGGCGGGGGGACGGAAGCAGATGGGCGCCAAGGGCTGGCTTCTTTGCTTCGCTACAGGAGAGACCTGGGTGCACGTCTAGGCGGAGCAGAGATGCATGGGCCTGTGAGACGGGCCTCCGGGCTTGAGTTGTAGACAATCTGATAACCCAGTGAGGACAGGTTGGCTTCCACATCCCTGGCCTCAGGGTGAACCAGCGGGATGTAAGCAAAACTCTGCAAGGGATCAAAGCAAAGGTGCCTCCTCCCGCCCACAAAGAGGCATGTCCGAGGGCTGATTCCCTCCCCTCTTCCTTTGTGGTGAGAGGCCACGACTTCTTGGCTGTCTGGGGACCACGGCGGACACAGAGGATGGCCGGCCGCCGGGGGGGCGAGGTCACGGAGCTCGGTACTTTAGATAATAGATGTCCTGGTACCTTAGTCTGTTTCACGTTGTGTGTTTTGGTTATGATGTCATTAAAGTGCCCTGACCAAGCCACACGTCTCCTTGGTGACAGAGGTAACGTTTGTCCAGATGGCAATCAAAGAAAAACTGGAATATTCCAGAATATTCCAGACCCAGGGCTGAGTGGGGATGGAGGCAGATTGGAGCTCAGACAGACTTGAATCCCTCACCCCCGTGGTAAGAGGGGAAATGGGACACATAAGGAGGAGGTAGTGGGGAGATGGTTTGGGGCAAGACGTGGTGAGGGATAAATTCTGCTAAGTGACCACGACTGAGCCAGAGGAGGGGCCAAGTGCAGGTTAGCAAAAAAGCCTCATTATGCATGCCAACACCCTCCCCACCCCACGCGCCAGCCTTTTACCTCCAAAACTCTCCCTTGACCCGCTAAATAAGCTAGCAAGCTTATCAGGCCGCCTTTGGGCGACGTCTTAGATCTGAGTTCTGCCTTCTGTAAATTCACTGTTTCTAGGTTTTCTCTGTACCATTCCTTCCATGTCATTTCTTTCTTTTTTTTTTTTAATTGTTTTTTGATGGAGACAAATGAGCTCCTTTTTGGTCTATTTGTTCGTTGATGGCTCCCCAGGGCTTTGTCGCTGCTCTCAGGGTTTCTCCCTAGCTTTCTCTGCTCCCCAGGGGTGGTGTGTGAACGTCTCATCGTGAGGCTCCTCCTGTTACAGAGCAGGGGCTCCAGGTGTCTGGGCTTCAGGTGTCGTGGCTTGTGGGCTTGGCTGCCCCGAGGTAGGTGGGAACTTCCCTGCCTAGGGATCGAAGCCATGTCCCCTGCATTGACAGGCAGATTCTTAAGCACTGGACCACCAGGGAAGTCCTGCCTTCTTTTTTTTCAAGTTTACCTTTGAAAAGCTTCGATGACTTGAGGCTCTGATGGGGTGGCCATCCCCGCTCCATGTAGATTCCCCTGGGAGCAGCCGGTCCACCAGGAAGCACTGAGCAGAGAAAGAAGGTCCACGTTAATTCTCTCCCACATTCGAGACAAGACGGGGTGAATGTGTGTCTGCCTTTCACCTTTCTCTCCTGAATGTTTCTTGAAATCTGATTTCCCACAGAAAAATGGGAGCGGGGGCGGGCAACTCTGGGTCCCAGGGTGGGGACCCTGGGAACAGCCCTGCAGCCTGCAAAGCTCCGGGGCTTTTCCGGCTTTGTGTCCAAGTGGCCGCTAGAGGGGGGTAGAGCCCCGTGTGTGAACCAGGGGACGCGGCTGGACCCACTGTTCCTGCCTGCGGGTTTCCTTTTGCTTAGTCACTGTCGTGTCGGATTCTCTGCAGCCCGCCAGGCTCCTCTGTCCACGGAATTCTCCAGGCCAGAATCCTGGAGTGGGTTGCCATGCCCTCCTCCAGGGGATCTTCCCAGCCCAGGGATCGAACCCAGGTCTCCCGCATTGGCAGGCAGATTCTTTACCATCTGAGCCACTCGCAGACAGAAAAAAAAAAGGTGGACGTTACAGAGCAGGCCAGCGGACCTCACCCCTGACCTGCCTGACCCAGCCCTTTATAGGGTAGCAGTCTTACACTGAATGTCCATTTGGTCCTTATTTGATGAGAGTTTGCTGAGATCCTGGGCGCCGGGGACAGGACACGGGTGAGGGAGATGCTGAGAGAACTGTTGTTCCAAGAGTGAAACAAGGGGAGAGGGGATGGCTCTTTAAAGCAGGACCTTCAGGAAAGCTGATACAGGGGCATCTGAGCGGAGACGGGATGGAGCCAGGCGTGGCTGGGCAGGTGCACGAGGCAGGTGTGTGGGGCAGGTGGGGGGTGTGACAGGTGTGCCTGGCCGCGGGGACAGCAGTGGAAGTGTCCAGAAGCTGGGGTGGCCTCCGAGCCTTCAGGGAGCAGGAAGTGTGGTGGGAACCACGTGGGGAGGGCCAGGGAGGGAAGGTTGGGGTTGGGGTTGCAGGCCAGCCCGGGACCCCGCGGAGTGGTCCAGGGGGGTGTCGGTGGGGGATGACTTGTCCACGGAGGGGCTCGTCTGGCTGCTGTGCAGAGAGGGATGGTGGACACAGGGTGGGGTGCCCAGCCGGGGCTGCTGAAATAGACTGGGAGGTCAGTGACCACGTCCTCTGAGACCTCCCCTCACCTGGCCTTCTCCAGAAAGCCTCGCCTGACTGTTCTTGCCTGGAGCAGTCTGCCAGGCTCTCAGATAAAACTTAAGTGATTTCTTAACTTTCCCCGTCACCCTCGGGCTCGGACCAGCTCTCGGGGAAGGTTCTGGCAAAGGTAGTCAAACTACGATGTGCATTAAGGACGTTCAAGGCTGCGTCCTCTGGGGGTTGCTGGCTCATTTAGTATATAAATGAGAAGGAGCTGTGGCATCACAACCAGGGGCAAAGGAGTCCCTGGCGGCCCAGTGGTTAAGGCTTCCCCTGCAGGGACACAGTTTCCCTCCTGGGTCAGGCAGTTAAGATCCTATGTGCTTCTGTGCGGCCAAAATAAAATAAAATAAAAGTTAATAGTGATTCCAAAAAGCAAAAACAAAACAGATGCGACAGGTGCTTTTTTTGGAAGCAGTGGTCTTCCCAGAACCCATGATCAATCGAGCTATGTTAGCTGCTGGGGTGAGACCAGGGCACTTTTTCTAGCTGCCCCACCCCACTGAGCAAGAGATGGCATCATGTCCCATGTGGGCAGCTGTCCACCCCGAGTGACCACGGCTGACGGAACTCGGCCCCGTGGGGCACTGGGACATTTATCTTTGTCCTGGGCTGTGCTGAGCTAAGTCGCTTCAGTCATGTCTGACTCTTTGTGACCCCGGGGACACACCAGGCTCCTCTGTCCACGGAACTCTCCAGGCAAGGATACGGAAGGGGGTTGCCATGCCCTCCTCCGGGGGATCTTCCTGACCCAGGGATCAAACCTGGGTCTCCTGCATTGGTAGGCAGGTTCTTTACCACTGTGCTGCCTGGGAAGCGCCGCTAGAAAAATGGTGTTGAAAATCACAGACTTGGACAGCCGCCTACTCTAATGACCGCGAGGGCTTCTCAGTCCCGACTGCAGGCTCTGTAGGACAGACAGGCCAAGAGGAGAAGGTGCAGCGTGGACCCTGGGACCCGGGGCTGGTGCAGCCCAGCGGGGAAGCTGGAAGCCTGGGGCGTTCAGTGAGGCCACGAAGCATGGTCACAACCCTGGTCTGAAGCTGCTTTGTTGCAGCCCGCAGTCAGAAAGACATTTTATATATATTTATATATTTATAACCCAGCACAGTCACATGGACGGCTAAAAACCATTTCTCATGAAACAATATTTACCCTGGCCTCTGTGCGCTATTTTCCACTCGACTCTTATTGTTGGTGGTACCAGCATGTCGTCTCTGACCCACACGGCGGGGTACCCCAGGGGGCAGGCGTGGGGCTGTGCTTGCACTTTGGGAAGTGCCACCCTAGAGGGTCGTAAACAGCAGGACGGACGTGGATCTCCTGCCCGCAGAGCGAGGAGTCTGGCTGGGAACTTCGGGGCCCAGAGGACCAGCAGGGTTGGAAGGACTCGCTGGGGTCTTTGCCAGAGATGCCAAAGTTTGAACTTGTTTCTCAGACCAGCTCACAGCCGTGACCCAGGCCATAGGTACTTCGAACACCCCAAATACATTACATTTAGTTTTCTCTTCATAGTTAAAATATGAAGGTTCTATTGTGGATGACCCTAATTCTGGGTTATTTACATCTCGCTTCTTTAAACCCCGCTCCTGGTGTGTGGGTCTGATCAAAGGATGTACTGAGAGCCGTTTGAAATGCGAATGAGCTTCCCAGGAGGTTTACTGAGCTTGTAAAACTTGTGTGCTTCCTCACTCCTTTCTGCATTGGATCACAGACCGCTCTTCTTTTCTCTCCCAGCAACTGGAGTTTATTTTTCAAATAAAAGTCTGTTTTCCCATAAAATGCCAAGAGTTTTGCACTGTGTGTGGAGGAATGAACTTGGGCTTTTAAGCTTTTAGTTTGGAGCCTCCGAGTCTCCGATTCACATGCCAGGGCTTGGGGCCCATGTGCCCCAGTCTAGAGCAGGGTCGGACGTGGGGGATTTGGTCCCTGGTACTTGGGTCTGGGCATTGAGGCTGGTTACCCGTCATCCAACCCGTTACACCAACATCCATGCCAACACCAGTCCTCTCTTGGAGAGGCTGTTTCAGTGACCAGCAGGTTGGAACTTCTCTATCAACCTGGCTTTGATGACGCCATCAAGTTTTTACTTAAAGAAAGTTGGTTTGAATAGGACGCTTAAAACTTGTTAACTCAAAACACAGTTCTTCATGGAGGTTTCTTAATTAAATCCTTCTTAAAAGGCCTATCATAAGTATCCCAAATCACTGCAGATGGTGACTACAGCCATGAAATTAAAAGACTCTCACTTCTTGGAAGAAAATTTATGACCAACCTAGACAGCATCTTTTCCTGATGCTGGGAAAGATTGAAGGCAGGAGGAGAAGGGGACGACAGAGGATGAGATGTTGGATGGCATCACTGACTCAATGGACATGAGTTTGGGTAAACTCCGGGAGTTGGTGATGGACAGGGAGGCCTGGTGTGCTGCAGTCCACGGGGTCGCAAAGAGTCGGACACAACTGAGAGACTGAACTGAACTGGTAAACTTTTCCTATAAAAGGGACGTGAAAGTCACTCAGTCGTGTCCGACTCTTTGTGTCCCCGTGGACTGTAGCCCTCTGTCCAGGCTCCTCTGTCCATGGAATTCTCCAGGCAAGAATTCCTGGAGTGGGTAGCTTTTCCCTTCCCCAGGGGCTCTTCCCCACCCAGGGATCGAACCTAGCTCTCCTGCATTGCAGGCAGATTCTTTATCATCTGAGCCACAAGGGAAGCCCCTTGCTATAAAGGCCAGATGGGAAATGTTTTAGGCCTTGTGGGTCACCAGGTCTGTGCTGCCATGACCCAGCCACAGACAGGATGTAAACTGTATCCTGTGAATCCCTATTTACAGAAGGTGGTCAGCAGGGTTAGCCCCCGTTTTAACAGATGGCGGCCATCTCGTCCCCTTTTTGACCCCTCAGTGCCTCCCCGATCCGCTTGAGTGAAAATCTGGTCTTACCACGCCGTCCACGCTCTGGCCCTGGGCTGGCACTGACCACAGCCTGTACTACCCACCTGCCTGCTGGGTCCTCAGAGGACCAGCTGTCAAGGACCAGCCCCTCAGCCCACTCTGGACAGCTCTGAGGGTTGTCCCCACTCCAGGCTTTCCAGGTGGGAGGGCCTGGCTGGGTCTTGGTGGCCTCTGCACTTGGCCCCTGGCCCAGTCCTCCTTCTCCCCTCCTTTGGATGTTGATCGGAGAGCGTGCCTAAGGCACACCCGCCGCTGTCCATCTCGGGTGTTGCCCCGCCCTCCGCTCTCGCCCTGATGTCCCGCTTGACAGTGGCCGTTGGAGGGAAGGCAGGGCAGACTGGATGCACGGATGAACAGGTGCACGGGCCTGGAGACGGGGTCCGGGCTCAGGGTGAGGCTGCCCGTGAGCTGGGAGAGGAGGCAGGCCCCGGGGCTGCTGGCGGCCACTGGTCCCCACGGCCCTGGCCCCGCTGGTTGTTTGCAGTCTGGAGCCACACGAGTCCTACCCTGCGCCCCGCTGAGCGAGATCCTCCCTGCCCGATCCCGGGGCTCAGGGCCCCATCCTCGGTCCGCCGCCCAGGCGAGAGCCCTCTGGATCCGGGCAGCTGCTTAGGTCCCGATCCCGTGGCTCTGCAGACTTCAGAAAAAAAAAAAACAAAAACGTGACTCATCCTGCCTGCCAGCAAAGAAAGGAAAAGTATGTGTGGCATCCGAGTTTCCTGAAAAGTTCAGCCAGCGCATGGCAGAGCTATGTGGCCGGGCACCCGTGTGGTCCCTGGGGAGAGCGCCCTCTGCTGGCCACCACGCAGAGAAACACGGACCAGCCCGCTTGGGTCGGGCTGCAGGGAACTGCCTTCAATGCTGTTATGGGGAGAAGCTTGGGGGAAAAAAATCTCCTTTCCCTCAGCAACCTCTAGAGCTCTCTGGTCCTCTCGGCGCTGCTCTGGCGATAATTCTATACCATGCGACACAGTAAAAGGAGATGCCCTCGAACACTGGATTTTTTTTTTTTTTTAGATAACACTTCTTTTAAATTTATTTATTTTGGCTTCGCCAGGCAGCATGCAAGTTCTTAGTTCCCAACCAGGGATGGATCCAGCCCTCCTTGCATTGGGAGCATGGAGTTTCAACCTCTGGACCACCAGGGAAGTCCCTACATTCTTGCTCTGCTTCTTAAAAAAAAAAAGTTCTGTGTATTTATTTTTGGTCCTGCTGGGTCTTCGATGCTGTGAGGGTTTTTTCTCTGATGGAGGCAAGCAGGGGCTGCTCGCTAGTTGCCGTGTGCGGGCTTCTCACTGCGGTGGCTTCTCTTGGCTGGGGAGCACAGAGCAGGGATCAGGGATTGAACCCATGTTGCCTGGTTGCTCAGCTGGTAAAGAATCCGCCTGCAATGCGGGAGACCTGGGTTCGATCCCTGAGTTGGGAAGATCCCCTGCAGAAGGGAAAGGCTACCCACTCCAGTATTCTGGCCTGGGGAATTCTGTGGACCGTGCAGTCCATGGGGTCGCAAAGAGCCGGACATGGCTGACAGACTTTCGCTTCACTTTCCTGCATTCGCAGGCGAATTCTTTACCACTGAGCCACCAGGGAAGCCCATCTCTGACTATTGGTTAATTTCTCTTTAAAAATCATGTTTTATTTTGAAAATCTCAAACTTATATAAAAGTTACAAGAACAGTAGAAAGCATTCTCCCACCCGTTTCATCTAGATGCCCCAGTGTTAACGTTTTGTGACCACATTTGCTTATATCTGCTCCCACTTCTCAAATATGCATTTGTGTGTGTGTATATGAAATCTGAACCATCAAGAGCAAGCTGCAGTCACAATGTCCCTGGCCCCTAAATACTTCATGTCTTAAAAACAGGGACATTCTTCCAATTGCAGTTTAATTATCAAAACCAGGAAGTTAACATTAATACAACTGTCTTCGCTAAGCTGCAGACTTTATTCTCGGTTCACAGATTGTCTCAGTGATGTTTTCAGAAGAGGAGGCCCATGTCCCACGCTGGTTTGGGTGTCCCGTCTCCTCCATCCCTCTTGCTTTGCTGCCCCCAGCCTTGTCTTTGTGACATTTTTCAAGATCACACACAGACTGTCCTCTCTGGTTTGTCTGACGTCTTTCCCTCTGGTTTGTCTGATGTCCTTCACTGTGGTTTGTCTGACGTCCTTCACTGTGGTTTGTCTGAAGTTTCCTTGGGATTCAGTTCAGGTTGGCTGGCTGGGCACGAGGCCATGTGTCCAGTGTCCTGTGCTGGCCTCACTGTGGGGAGCGTGGGATGCCATGATGATCTGTTCTGGGTGACACTAACTGATCACTTGGTTAGAGGAGGCGTCTACCCCAGTTAAGAAAGTTATTCCTTTCCTCTTTGTAAGCAGTAAAGATTTCATGGAGATCTCCTTTAGAATTATGTAAATATCTTCTTTCTCATCCAGCTTTCACTTGCTGATTCTGCCTGAGTTATTACTGTGGTGGTGGGTGGGGTATTTTCTTACATGATCATTAGTTCTACATTGGTTGGAATTCCTATGAAGGAAGAAATTTTGCTTTTTGCCTTATGTTTGTAGGCACGTATATGATCATGAGCTCATGTTTTAGTCAACAGGTTGCAGTTTGTCCTATCATATTCTGATGTTCAGATTGTCCTGTTGGCCGGCAGGAGTCCCTTCAGGCTGGTCCCTCTGTCCTGGGTCTGTCCCCAGCGGCACACTCTTGTTCAATCATTAAGTCATGTTCGTGCACACATTTCTTATTTTCTGCAGCAAAACCGTCCAGCCTCACCTGAACTTTCCCTGCCCCAGCCCTCCAATCAGCCATTTCTTCAGAGAGCCCTTGTTATTTTCAGCTGATGAATAGTATTTAGAAATAAGGGCCGAAGTATGTTCATTGCAACTGAGATATCACAGCTTCTGGGCCTTCTCAGCAGACATGCTGGAAATACGCTTAATTTAGGAGAGTACTTAGATAAGATAAAGAAGGTGCATCCATACGGTAGAGTGTTATATCGCTGTAAAAATATATAAACATGGTATCTTTGAGCTGATATAGCAAGAAACATGAATGGAAGATTCTCAGGAGACATGAAATTGGCCCCTCAACAGCACTTAGACATCAGTAGGAAATCTTTCCCTAAACCCATGTTGTATTGGGTTGGCCAGAAATTCCATCAGGACTGACAAGGAGCCTCTTTTCACTCACACGCATGTCTTCTTTGGAAAAATGTCTTTCATTTTTAACTGGGCTATCTTTTTGTTACTGGAAAACCTGAATGCGCTTTTTGGCCAACCCAATAGAATTTACCATTCTTTTCCTCTAGTATCTACTGTAGTTGACCTCTTCTGTTCTAAAACTTTTTCATCACCCCAGCAGAAACCTCATACCAATAACCATTGCTCCACACTCACCCTCCACTAAGCTTCTGGCCACACGGATCTGCTTTTTGTCTATGGATTTGCCTGATCTGGAATTTTTGTTTAAATGGAATCACACAGAATGTGGCCTTCTGTGTCTGGCTTCTCTCACTGAGCATATTGTTTTGAAGATCTGTCCATGGTGTAGAGTGTGTCAGAACTGCATTCCTTTTCATGGCTGGATAATATTCCATCCTGTGGACAGATCACATGCTGCCTATCCGTTCTTCCATTGGTAGACACTTGGGTGGTTTCCTCCTTTTGGCTTGTGTGACTAGTACTGCTATGAACAGTCACGCATACATACATGTTTTGTTTAGACACCTGTTTTCAGTTCTTTTCGTAGATACCTAGGAGTGGAATTTCTGGGTCATTTGATTATCCTGGTTAACGTGGTAAGGAATGATGTAGCTGTTTTCCACAGTGGCCACAGCATTTTAAATTCTCATCAGCAACGGATGAGGGTTTTCACTTCTCCATATCCGCTCCAACACTTGTTATTTTCCATCTGTTGCTGTTATTAGTATTATTGCCTTCCTAGTCGATCTGAAGTGGCATCTCATTGTGGTTTTGATTTTCTGTTCCTTAATGACACTGAGCATCTTTTCACGTACATGTCTTCTTTGGGAAAACGTCTGTTGTTTTAACTGGGTTGTCTTTTTGTTGAATTGTAGGAGTTCTTTGTATATTCTGGATACTAGACACTTATCAAATATATGATTTGGAGATATTTTCTCCTTTTCTGTGGGTTTTTTCACTCTCTTAATAGTATCCTTTGATATGCATAAAAATGTCTTAGTATTTATTTATTTGACTGCCCTGGGTCTTAGTTACGGTACGCAGGATCTTTTATTTATTTATTTGACTGCACTGGGCCTTATTTCCAGCATGCGGGGTCTTTAGATGCGGCTTGGGGACTCTTAGCTGCGACACATGGGATCTAATTCCCTGAGCAGGGATGAAACCCGGGCCCCTGCATTGGGATTGCGGAGTCTTAGCCACTGGACCACCAAGGAAGTCCTAAAAAATTTTTAATTTCGATGACAGCAAGGTTTTGGTGACCAGAATTACTTAATGTGCTGCTCCTTGGTACTTGGCCTGTAGAGGCCCTCAGACTTGTTGGCGTGAAGAATTGGGAGCAGGGCCCCAGGAGGTGGCCGGGGTCAGGTGGCCCCTGACCGTGGGTCACTGATTCCAGGAATGAGCCTCTCCAGGGAGGCTGAGAAGCCAGGCCAGGCCGGTGGACGAGGGCATTGTCGCAGGGTCACCCGCCTCGTCAGGAAAGGCCGGCTGAGGGTCTGGTGGTCCCTTAAAGCCTTGAGTGAGGGGAGAGAAAAAACAGCAAGGTCTCTGGAGCGTCTGTGTCTGGATTTCATCTTCTGACCCTCGAAGTTTTCCTGCTTGACCGCAGCGAGTCGGGTTTCCTCCCAGCATTTCTGTTTGGTAGAGAGGGCTGGAAGGCCTCCCCCTCTGCCCACGCCGTCCTCCTCACCCTCTGACCCCGGAGGACCCTCGACCAGCTCCAGGTCACCTAAAGGCCAGGAAGCTGGGCTCTAGAACATTGGTGAATGACAAGTTCTCCTAGGTCATCCCCGAGGACAGGGTGGGCTAAAACGAGAGCCGATGGCCGGGGAGAGGTGCTGGTTCCAACACTGTCCCTCATCTTTGTTTTTTTAAGCATTTGCTAAAACAATTGCCTTAAGAGGTGCTTTGCTGATTTTTTTTTCTGCTGAAAACACTAATTGCTGTTTGTTAGATTTTGTTGTTTTTCTTTTGTTTTCTCCTCTTTACATTTTAGTTTTCAGTGAAGTAGTTCAATCACATGGTTTTTTAAAAAGAAAAATCAAGGAATGCAAAATGATCGGTATGGAAAGGTGCTAGTCCCACTCCACCAAAAGCCATAAAAGACCTCGTTAAATTATGTACATCTTCAACTATGTAACAGTTTTTTGGTGACAAACCTTGCATGTGGTCTTATCACAGTGGGGGATGAATACTGTCTTTCCCACATCTTCCTCAATTTCCCTCTGTTCTCCTTTTTTTTTTTTTTTTTAATTAATCAATCTTTTCTTTCTATCACCCCTTCAGGAATCTTTCTAGGCATTTTAATCACCCCCTTACAATTTTAGTAAAACAGATACACTACATATTATTTGTGTTGCATGAAACTGTGCTTTATATATAAAAAGAGGCTGTCCGCCCTCCACCCCAAAGTCAGTTTTCACCACCTTAGAGACAATATTGCCCCCAAGGAGAATGATGCCGTCAGCAGGGTTTGAGGTGAGAGATGTCAGTGATTATGGTAAGATCTGATTCACTGGGGATGAGGCCCATCTGAATCAGCAAACGATCTAAATTATAGAGCATCTTTTTTATATTTGGTTAACCTCGAGAACCAGCACGGAAATGAACTTCCTAGACATCAGAAACAGGCCTTTGAGCGCCCAAACCTGCATCTTTTCAAGTGTTTGGTGCCTCAGACACTTTGCAATTTTCTTATTCAAAAGATACTAAATATCATCTCATTCTTTATCGACGACCTGGGGTCCTTACCAGATTCCCTGGGATGGACGCGTCCTGCTGCCCCTGAGGTGTGAAGACTGTTTGCAGACTTACAGACTGAAGGGTCATTTTTTTTTTCCTAACTTTTGGCCACGTCGCGTGGCACGTGGGATCTCAGTTCCCTGACCAGGGATGGAACCTGCACCCCCTGCTTGGAAGCGGAGTCTTAGCCGCTGGGGTACCAAGGAAGGACTGAAGGACTTCTGGCCACCCTGCCCCAGGTCCTTCCTTCCGCGTTCCTGCTGCATGCTTTGCGGTGGAATTTTGCCTTGAACAGCAGCACCCAGGCTCTCCCTGATCGAAACAGGCTGCTAAGAAACCGGGGTTCTTTGTGCGTGTTGTTTGAAACGAGTAAATGATCAGGAGGAAGGTCCCTTGGCTCCCCATTCGAGAAATGCAGTGCCTTTGGCTCGTGAGCGGGGGTTCTGTGCGAGCCCCTCTGACTCAGTTCAGCTGGAAGGGGAGCTGCAGACACGTGGTGCCCCCAGCTCGCGTCCAAGTGCCCCGCACTGTCCCCTTGCAGAGCCCGGGCAGCCTCCGGGTGACGCCCTGTGAGCCCCCGGCAGCCCTCCGGGTTGGTTTAAGGTCGAGACGATGCCGTTTGGTGTTTAAAACGCTCTGCGGCTGACAGGGTGTTTTTCCTACTTTATCTCATTTGGTTTCCTGAAAACCCCTGTGACGTGGGCTCAGGCTGTATTGTGATTTTGTTTTCTTATGGGAAGAATGAGGGTGAAGAAGCCGAGCGGCTCAGAACTGATGCCGGTAACTGCATTGCGGTGCGGTGTCTGACCCGAGTCTTGTAAATCTTTCTGCCTATCATCTCGTTGGGGCATATATGTCACGATTCAGAAGGGGCAGCTCAAGCAAATCTCCACCCAGGCCTCATATTCCAAGCTAGTGGTTTCCAGCTGAAGGAAATGCTGAAGCAGGAGGGGTTCTCCTACGTGATCAAGTTGCTTCAGTCGTGTCCGACTCTCTGTGATGCCTTGGACTGTAGCCCTCCAGGCTCCTCTGTCCATGGGAGTCTCCAGGCAAGAATACTGGAGTGGGTAGCCATGCCCTTCTCCAGGGGATCTTCCTGACCCATAGATCGTATCTGCCTCTCTTTTGTCTCCTGCACTGGCTGAAGACAGATTCTTTACCCCTGCGATACTTTTCAGATTTCTCCTGAAAGCCTGGGATTCCAGAAAATGGTGATGGTGCTTGGTTGCCTGGGAGACAAGGGCCCGGGTAGACCGCACTGTGGCCTTCTGCCGAGCCTGTGAGTTCACAGGTCTTCACCCTTGCACAAGGGTTTTACACATCCCGGTAGCCTTCTGACCTCCCTAAGACATAACTTAGAGGAAGCAGTAAACAGAAAGGCCAGACCCTCGACCTCTCGACCCTGTGGAATCTAGTGTTTGCAAGCCCTTGCTCTGTGGCGTTGAGTCCGGGCTTCACCCCGGGGCCAATTTGAAAGCTGGAGTCAGAGCAGATCGCATCAGCTCTTGTCTTTGGCACCATCAGAGCCTTTGGCCTGGCGAGAGACCCCTGGGGCACCATAGGGCCCACAAGAAGGGGTCCAGTGAGGCACGCGCTGGGCCCTTCCGTGGGGCATTAGCGTTTAAGAACACCTGGGGATTCCCTCCTGTTGGGGTGCTGTACTTTGGCATGCTAAAAATCATGACTGCCATTGGTTTTTGCTTTTTCTGTCCTTTTCGATATTTGTTTAAATCAACCTACCCCTGATGTCACTGGGTTTAGATGCCACTGACGTGACTTGAGCTATTCCAAGTCGAGGTGGTTTGTCTTTGCCAAAAAAATCACCCTCTTGTCGCTCAGAGTTCCAGGATGAGCCGGGAGGCGTGCGTGACAGTGGGCGTGCGGGGCGACAAGTGGGCATCTGAGTCGGGGCAGGGACGGTCGCCCGGGAGACTCGGCCTCACAAACAGCTCTGGGGACGAGGAGAGGAAGCCCCGGGGAGGTGACACACGGTCTCACTCAGAGTCAAGTGCCGCGGTGACCTTTAGAACTTTCCATGAAATCCGACACGGTATTTTGCAACCAGCCCGAGAGCGCCAGCAGCTCTGTGCTCCCTGGTGTGCGGCCCGCCTGCCGCTCCGAGGGGGCCCCCCCAAGAGCCTCTTACATAACTGGAGTTTGGTTTGGCCTGCGGCTTCTCAGGGGTCCTGTGCGTTTCAGGTACCGTCACGTGACCTGCAAAGCTTCCGAGTGCGTTGGCAGTGGGTCCGTCTTCCTTTCCTTTTCCAGCATTGAACCCAGAAGAGGCAGCCTGGTGGGGCAGGGTGGGTGGGTGGGGGTCCCAAATGCCATGAGGTGAAAGTGAAAAGGTGAAGTCGCTCACTCATGTCCGACGCTTTGCCACCCCATGGACTATACAGTCTGTGGGATTCTCCAGGCCAGAATACTAGAGTGGGTAGCCTTTCCCTTCTCCAGGGCATCTTTCCAACCCAGGGATCGAACCCAGGTCTCAGAGGGGGAGCAAACCGGCGGGGTGCCAGCCCAGCTGTGCTGCTGGACCCTGGGGGGGATCTTGGGCAAATCATTTCGCTTCTCTGAACCTCCGTGTGTTTTGCTTCTTAAACTGAACCATGAGGGCTAGCCTCCCTGCCTCACGGCGTGGCCGAGGAGAACTTTGGGGAGGCCCTGATCTACGGGGTGCACCTGCCTGCCGGCAGCCCTCCTCAGCCCTACAGGCCTGGACCGGGGGCCCAAGATGAGGGTGTGTCTGAACACAGGGGTGACAAGCAGGAGAGGTCTGCGCGGGGTCTCAGCCCCCCACCCCAGCCTCGCATCCAGGCCTCCAGTGACCGTCTCAGTGAAACGGAGTCAACGGGCTCCACCCAGCTGTCGGCTGCTGACCCGGGAGGCCCGTTCCCACAGCACAGGGGACAGGGGCCGAACCAGGAGGCAGCTCTGTCCCAGTAAAGGGGTCCACCCCGGGCTTCCAGCCGGAGCCCCGGCAGGACTCGTCAGCTGTCCGTGTGGACACGGTGGTCGATGCTCAGCACCCTTTGGCCCCCCCCCCCCCGCCTGCCCCAGCGTGTGCAGCAGGAGGCCCTGACTGCAGACAGCAGCCGTGGAGACAGGCCCACTGTCCCCCACCCCCGTCAGAAGGCCAGGCCGGCCAGGCTCCCCGAGGAGCAGTCCACCCTCCCCTGGATTTCCAGCTGTCCCCTAATAATAACAGTAGGGAGAAATGAGAAATGTTCAAGGCCTGAACCTCCCTCGGCAGTGGCGCCTTCTCTGAGTGCTGAATGGTTTGCTACTCTCCTGGAGTTTGCGCAAACTCATGTCCATCGAGTCAGCAATGCCATCCAACCATCTCATCCTCGGCCAACCCCTTCTCCTCCTGCTTTCAATCTTCCCCAACATCAGTGTTATTTCCAGTGAGTTGGCTCTTCACATCAGGTGGCCGAAGTATTGGAGCTTCAGCCTCAACATCAGTCCTTCCAATGGATGTTCAGGGTTGATTTCCTTTAGGATGGACTGGTTGGATCTCCTTGCTGTCTAAGGGACTCTTAAGAGTCTGGTCCAGCCCCACAGTTTGAAATCTGCCCTCGTTACATGGTCCTATTCCAGGCTTCCCGGTATAGCACCAAGCAAGAGAGTGATTTGCATAATATACTCCAGCAATACATTTTAAACACAGTTTCCGGGACTTCCCTGGTGATCCAGTGGTTAAGATCCCACACTTCCGCTTCAGGAAGAGTGGGTTTGATCCCCGGTCAGGAAACAAAGGCATCCAAGTGCCATATGGTGGGGCCAAACAAAATAAAACACAGTTCCATCGTGGAAGCCACTAGTTCCTTCTTTTTCAGCCCTTCCCTTTAAAAAACCCCCCAAGTGTGGAAAGCATTCCATGAGGATGTGTTCTTGCCGGCTGAGTCACGATCCCGTGAAGGGCTTCACCTCTTGTTCATTTGGGATCATCAGCGGCGGAAACCGTGACGAAGGGCTGTTTGGTCTTCCTGACAGTGGCCGCCGCTCCCAGCCCCGAGGTCAGATGTCCTGAAGGAAGGGTCCTCGTCACTCAACCTGCAGCCAGAGTGTCACCTCACCCTGTGTGGTCTGCACGCATCTCAGTTGTTCAAAGGTGTTGTCCCAAGCTAAGGAATTTCAGGCAAATATGAATCGAACAGGGAGATGCAGTGGTAAGAGAGCCGATTGTAAAATGTCTGGGAATTCTGCAAGCCCATCTGTGCCCCATTGGTGCCCTGAAATGGACCAAGGTGGGAGGTTTGCACCAGAGCAAGTGGCAGACCCTATAATTTAGTCCTCCCTGCCCCCCACCATACCCCAGGGCTGCCTGATCAGCGTTTCCCGAATGCCCTGCGTCTCCACCCTGGAAGTCCAGTGTCGCCCACGGCCTTCTTCTCTGCTCTTGGGTGAAGCTGACCCTGGGAAGAGCATTTTGAGTGAGATCAAAGGTACATGTCAGTGAGGTCCGGGTCTCGCTGGGGCCTTGTATCTGTAGTCAAGGTCGTCGTGTCTGGCATCATTTGTTTTGTTATTGTTGTTCAGTCGCTCAGTTGTGTCTGACTCCTTGTGACCCCATGGACTGCAGCACGCCAGGCTTCCCAATCCTTCCTCATCCCCCAGGCTTGTCTTAAAGCTGCATTTAACCCTGTTCCTCAGCTCCATCCATCCAGAGCTCCCCAAGGTCCGTCCTGTGGGACAGAGAACTGTTCTGGGCCTCAAACGACTTTTTGCTCGATCAGGCCAGTTCTACTGTGTCTTTTCAGAATATTCTGTAGCCATCTCAGTCACAGAACCGTGACCCTGAAGGACCCAGGGATTCTTTCCTCCACCCTGCCTGCACTGCATGCCCTGACTCTCCTCTCTGAAGGCATCAGATGTTCCTACGGGACGAATCCAGAGGGTGTGGAGCCCAGAGCTGGGCAGCAGCAGTGGGCTCTGGCCCTGCAGAGACTTACTCAACTTCATGTGTTTATTTTTTTATTGGAGTGTAGTGGCTTTACAGTGTTGTTAGTTTCTGCTATATAGTATAGTGAGTCCGCTCTGCGTGTACACGAATCTCCTCTTTTTCTTGCTTCCCCCCCGTTTAGGTCACCGCAGAGCACAGGGTAGTGTTCCCTGTGCTACAGTAGTTTCTCATTAGTTATTTGTTTTAAGTTGTTCAGTCGCTCAGTCGTGTCCGACTCTGAGACCCCGTGGGCTGCAGCACGCCAGGCTCCTCTGTCCTTCACCATCTCCCAGAACTTGCTCAACCTCATGTCCATTGAGTCGGTGATGCCATCCAACCATCTCATCCTCTGCCGCCCCTCTCTCCTCCTGCCTTCAATCTTTCCCAGCATCAGGGTCTTTTCCAGTGAGTCAGTTCTTTGTATCAGGTGGCCAAAGGATTGGAGCTTCAGCTTCAGTCTTTCCAGTAAATATTCAGGGCTGATTTTCTTTAGGATGGACTGGTTGAATCTCCTTGCTGTCCAAGGGACTCTCAAGAGTCTTCTCCAGCACCACAGTTCAGAAGCATCATCTCTTCAGCGCTCAGCCTTCTTTAGTATCCATAGGGTATATATCTCAATCGCAATCTCCCAGTCCGTTCCATGCCCTCTTGCCCCCTTGGAGCCCATACGCTTGTTCTCTGTATCTGTGTCTCTCTTTCTGCTTTGCAAATAAGTTCATCTCTACCATTTTTCTAGATTCTACATATGTGTGTTAATATACAATATGTGTTTTTCTGACTTCACTCTGTATGAGAGTCTCTAGGTCCATCCACGTCTCTGCAGACGGCACAGTAAGAGTTATTCAAGTTTAAGTAAAATGGTGTTAGTAATACTTGCCCCATAGGTTTCTGGGGATGATGAAATAAATTCATATTCAGCACTCCAACTGACATATGGTAGGCATTCCCCAAACAGTATTTATTATCTTACTAGTTAAAATATAATTCTTAGAGGACAGGAATGTCTTTGAATTTTTCATAGCACTAATCCCCTCCATTAGTATCTGTCCTGCTCATTTGGTAGAGGTTTAATGACTACTTGGTGAGTGAATGGCTGTATAAACTATGTACAGAATCATTGAACGTGCCCAGGTTGCTGTTTATTTCCCTCACGAATTTAAACTCGTTCTTCCCTTTTAGTCGCTAGACTTTGAAGTGTTTTCTCCTTCTGCATTGTCTCTCATATAGTATAAGAATCTTGTATTGTTTTAGACAAAGCCTTTCATTTTTCTTTTAATCAAATATGGCTCTTTCTTACTGGAATTCTTGTTAAGCAATCTTTTCTAAGGAAACTCTGCTTTGTTTCATTTTTAAACCAGAAGAACATTTCCATTTTTTTTTAAATGCTGAATTGATCTTTTAATTTTTCAAAATATTTATTTATTTGTTTGGCTGCGCTGGGTCTTACAACACATGGGATCTTTAGTTGAGGCATGTGGGGTCCAGTTCCCTGACCAGGGATAGAACCTGGGCTCCCTGCATAGGGAGTGCAGAGTCTTAGCCACTGGACCACCAGGGAAGTCCTTGAATTGATATTTTTGAAAAGTGAATGTTGCTCAGTCGTGTCCAACTCTTTGCAACCCCATGGACTATGCATACAGTCCATGGAATTCTCCAGGCCAGAATCCTGGAGTGGGTAGCCTTTCCCTTCTCCAGGGGATCTTCCCAACCCAGGGATCGAACCCAGGTCTCCTACAATGCAGGCAGATTCTCTACCAGCTGAGCTACCAGGGAAAAGTTAGATTTCCTCTTTTAAAAAGAGAAAATCTAAATATGAAACTTCGAAACCTACCTTAGACTTTTTCAGAGCTTAAGTTTGGGCTACTGTATTTAACACAGATAAGTCTAGGCTACCATATTTAACACAGATAACAATACACTACTCCACTGGAGAACCCAAGTGGGGGTGGGTTTTGCGACTTGCTCTGTGACTTGTAGGTTCCTCCACGGGTGCAATGCTGGCCCAGCCTCTCCTCTCTTCTCCAGACCCCCAACCCTCAAGGCCAACTCAAGCTCTGCTTTCCAAGCAGGGTCATGTGATGGCCCCTTTCTGTCTATCCATTTGTGCTGATGACACTGTCCATTCTGGCCACAGGTCATTGAGCACATTTTGCTATTTTATGCAGTTAGTATTATAATTTTATCTTTGTCTCTCCAAGTCATTTTCACATAGCTTGAGAGCAAGACCTATTTCCTCCATTCCTTCAATGCATGCTGCTGCAAAGATTTGATCACTGGATCTCCGTGAGTCTCAGCAGAAGGAAAACGCAGGACAAAGAGCCATTAGATGTTCAGACTTCCGGAAGGAGATGAATTCCTAACATGAGCAGGTCTCACCTAGGTTTGAGGAGGAAGCTGGGACCAGAGACGAGGAGTGACTTTCTCAGGGTCACAAAGCTAATTAGTGGCAGGTCCCTTTAGTCTAGTGAAGGTATCAGCAAAAGGAATTGAACATTTTTTCCCTGTCTTTTTAAAGTTTTAGTTTTAGTTGCAAAACACATGCACACTAGAAGTTTTTTGTTTTTATTAGGTCAGGGGTTTGGTTTTGGGGTCAAGGAAGTTGGAATTCTAACCACTGGTTACAGGACTTGGAGCAAATCATACCCCCTTTCGGAGCCTCGGTTTCCCCATCAGTCATGGGAGGGAGTTGGATCGCATGCTCTCTAAAGTCCCCTTGGGTTCTGTCATTCTGCAGTTCTTAGCAAGTCCACGGCTCAAACTAGACATGAGCTTGAGACCCTCCTGGAGGGTCCCTGGAGACCCCGTGTCCCCTCCTCAAAGGCGGTCCTTGCTTCTTTCATCTCAGGGAGCTGCGAGGGGAAATAGATTCAGGGACTTCCAGCCCCGGGGACCTGCGGCTTCTTCAGCAAGAAGCAGCCGGAGCCTGCTGACCCCGGGGAGCCCTGGAACACATGAATCAAAATAGTTGTGTGATGTCATGTCATGATGGGAATGCGCTGTGGCCAACCGGTGCCAGGAATTGTCTGGACCGGGTGGTTTCCTTTTACAGTCTTTTTAAAGGGACCTCGGCAGACCCGCACATGACCGGCCGGCCTTGCCCTCCTCCGATTGCCTAGCTCGTCTTCCCTCCCTTTTTTTTTTTTTTTCGTTTTCAGGAGGAAAAAGCCCCGAGCGCCTGAGTGTGTGGCTGACCTTAACTATATAAACAGACCTGCCTGGGCTTCCGGGGCAGCTTCTTGCCTACTTAAGGGCAGCGGCTGCTCCAGCTTTGCCGCGGCCCCAGTGGGTGGGTGCAGAGGTGAGGACCACCCGGCCTGTCCGGCGGCTGCTGGCCCCGCGGGCGAGCCCTCCGGCGTTGGCTGGGGGACCCCAGGCTGTGGCTGGAGCACGCAGGTCGTGTTTCTGAGCTCTCGGGCCCCACGCCTGCCGGCCCATGCGGCGCCCCTCCTGGCCCCCAGGCGCCCGGGGCTGACGCTGCCCCCCCGCGAGTCCTGGCATGCTCACCCGGCCCGGCTCCCCATGAAGCGGTTTGGCAGCCTCAGGGGCAACAGAAAGCACAAGGACCCCAGCCGGAGCACCGCGAGGCGGCAGTCGGAGCCCCATGGCCTTTGCGGTAGGACACTTCGCTTTGCCCAGTCCTCTGCAGGTCGCCAGGGCCAGTGTGCACGCGCGTGTGTGTGTGCGTGTGTGTGTGTGTGTGTGTGTGTGTGTGCGCGCGTGCGCACAGCCACCCGGGTGACAGCTGTGTGCGGGTGTGACTGTCAGGCAGAGGAGACAGATGGGGACGTGTGACCTTACTTACACACAGTCCTGCCCCCTCACTGTCCTGAGCTGCTCGGCAGTGCTTCCCCCCAGGCTGTCTTCTCTAACTGGCCCTGATGAGGTTGAGTGATCAATGGGACTGGCGTTCATTTCGGCAAAAGCAGCGGCCTGGGGAAAAGTAAGAATGGACCGGAACTGTTGTTGGCGGCTGTGAAGTACGAGATGTGCGTGTGTAGAGAAAACTAGTGCTTGAGATCACAAAGGATGCCTTTCCCTCGCCTCCTTGGCCCCACGGCTGTCTTCAGGTGGTCAAGGGTTAACGTGGGAGGGAAGGGTTAACGCCTGCCTTGATTTTTGTCCCGGGGCGGGGGGTGGGGTGGAGGGGGAGAAGCTCCTTGTGTGATCTCTCTGGCTTCTGGGAACTTCTGCAGCCTCTCCAGGCTCTACAGGGGGTCGGGACCAGTGTGCCTGGCGTTACAGTGACCTGAGGGTTTGAGGGAGGCACCCTGTCTGGCTCAAGTTGGGCAGGTGGGTTTCAAAGCAGCCAGGGCTTCCTCGAGGCCTGGCTGAGGCCTGCCCACTCAAAAGTAGGTGGTGGACTTCCTCAGAATTGGGGGTTTGCCTGCCCTGGAGGCTGCTGCTTGTGGAACACAGGATATTTCTGAACACTCCATCCTAAGACAGGATAGCAGCCCCACTCACACAGCCCAGTGGTAGCAAAGATGGGGAAGCTGACAGGTGCACTAAATTGTGTTCTTTGGGTAGGAGGCAACATGGTAAGTGGCCAAAAACAATCATTTTGTGTAGTAAGGAAATGACTTTGGCAAAACATCTTGGCAGTACATGGAAACTGGAATATAGGCTTGCATGCATGTTCAGTTTCTTCAGCTCTGACTCTTTGCAACCCCATGGACTGTAGCCCACCAGCCTCCTCTGTCCATGGGATTCTCCAGGCAAGAATACTGGAACAGGCTGCCTTGCCCTCCTCCAGGGGATCTTTCCAAACCAGGGGTCGAAGTTGGGTCTGCCTGCATCTGCTGCATTGCAGGCAGATTCTTTACTGACTGAGCCAACTGGGAAGCCTGGAATATAGGCATACCTCATTCCATTGCATTTTTCTTTTTTTTTTTTTAATTAAAGGTTTGTGGCTCCCCTGTATTGTCAGATGATGACTAGCGTTTTTTTTAAGCAGTGAAGTATTTTAATTAAGGGATATACATTGTTTTCTAGACATAATGCTATTGCATAGTTAGTAGACTACATTATTGTGTGATCATATACGCACTTGGAAACTGAAAATCCGTGTGGCTCCCTTCACCATTCTGATATTCGCTTTATTGCAGTGGGTTGGAAACTGAACCTGCAGCATCTCCAAGGCAGTGCCTGTAGTAAGAAAAGAAAAAGGTAAACATAAAACCTACTGACCTTGCTTGCCACACCCAGTTTACAAGTACTTCTGGAAGCTTCTAATGGACCTGGTGTGCCACTGATAACCCTGGGGAGGATAAGCAAAGGAGACAGCAGCTCTGAAATTCAGGGAGTTTTCCGTCTTGTGAAGGAATTAGAGAGCAGTGCCTGATTGCACTGTGTGCAAAGGTGAATTGCTAGAGAACAGTGCCTAGTCTGACATGGCAGGGGAGGAGGTGGGGAATGACAGACACCCTGGGCTTAATTGCTGTCTTTCAGTCGCTCAGTCGTGTCTGACTCTGCGACCCCATGGACTGCAGCACACCAGGCCTCCCTGTCCATCACCAACTCCCGGAGTTTACTCAAACTCATGTCCATCGAGTCGGTGATGCCATCCAGCCATCTCATCCTCTGTCGTCCCCTTCTTCTCCTGCCCTTAGTCCTTCCCAGCATCAGGCTCTTTTCCAATGAATTGGCTCTTTGCATCAGGTGGCCAAAGTACTGGAGCTTCATCTTCAGGCTTAATTAGACGTGGTTTGAAAAGAAGACTCTTCTTTTAAATAATAAAGTGATAAGCATTCATTTACTATAGAGCTAAGTCTAAACCTGTTATTTAACTAAAAGTCTGGTTTTGCTCATGGGCATGGGTGGGCCCATTAGCAAAAAAAAAAAGAACAAAAATGCCTATTATTTGCCAGACAGTGGTTTCTCCCTTGTGTTTTAAATCTGTCATCCTGTCTGTTCTGCTTCCGAAATCAAAAATAATATTTGCATGTTGACCAGGCTTTACAAGTGCTCACATGCAAATACCGGCTCTGACCGCAGGGTCAGGAAAATCAGAGTGTCTTCTAGAACCTTCCTCTGAGACTTGGGATACTGCCCATGTATCCAGTTTTCCTTTCGTCGGAGTCCCAGTGTGAGAGCAGTTGAGCAGGGGTAGGCAGCAGGTGCTGGCCCCTCAGTCATGTGTGGTGTGGATACATCAGATGAAAACAAAACAGAATGTGGACTGAGCATCCTCCCAGCTCCCTGCCTGCCGCCTACCCCTTCCCCAAGACCAGACTGAACCACTCCTATCTGAAACCATCCCAACTGCCTATTCAGTGACCTCCGGGCTTCTTAGGGACAAGGACCACGTCCCCAAGGAAGCTTTCCATCCATCTTCCAACCCTGACGCCTTGAAGCATCACAGGTTCTCACTAGAGAATTGCTGGTCATGGGGTGGATTGAAATGGGGCCACTCCACGGTTACTCCTGGTTCTCCAGCAGCGTTGTTTCCGGATTTTGCTTTCTTTTAATTCCCTTCCAGCCGATCCCTTTCCTCCCTGCAGTTATCCTTATGTGGGTGTGTAGTCGCTCCGTCGTATCCAACTCTGTGCGAACCCATAGACTGTAGCCTGCCAGGCTCCTTGCTCCATGGAATTCTCCAGGCAAGAATCCTGGAGTGGGTTGTCATTTCCTCCTGCAGGGGATTTTCCCTGGGATCAAACCCAGGGATCGAACCCCCATCTCCTGTGTCTCAGATTCTTTTCCTGCTGAGCCACTGGCGAAACCCTGGAGTTTAAGAATTTCAGAGGAGTCTTCTTTCTTCTTTTAAGAAAGCTTCCATGAGGGCTGTGAGAATGTCTGTCTTTCACCCACCCTCCGTCCTCCCCAGATCAAGGGAACGTGGGTGGTCGGCCGATTGTGTGTGCTCTTTGGCCGCTTCTGTGACCCCGTCAGTCTTTTCCGGGAGCCACTCCCTGTATCGTCTGTTCCAGTTCAAGGTGGGGTCATTCCTCACACACGTGCATCTCCCTTGTTACACACAGTTGCACACACACACACAGCCATTCCTGTCGCCTCTTTTCTTTCTTTCTTTTTTTTCCTTCTAATTTTAGCTGGGCTGGGTCTTTGTTGAGGCACATGGGTTGTTGTGCATGCATGGGATTAGTTGTAAGCCCATGGAGTTGTGATGCATGGGCTTAGTTGTCCTGCAACGCATGGGATCTTTGTTCCCTGACCAAGAAAGCGAACCCACGTCCCCTGCATTAGAAGGCAGATTTCTTAACCACTGGACCACCAGGGAAGTCCCCTCCTAGGCTCTTGAGCAGCCAGAACAACCACAGGAGGGAAATCAAGGCCCGGCAGATCGGAGGATACTTAATCCATGTATGTTTGCCCCTGGCTGGCTTGTTTGTTTGGAAGCGTGTGGCTCTGGTTGGAGTTTTAAATACTTCAAGCCTTGGAGTTTATAAACACTTCAACAAAATGCCCCAGAAAGTTCTGATTTACGAGAAGCTTGACCCTTTTGGCCCAGAGCTTAGGGCCCGCCCAGCCCCCCACCCCCTACAAAGCTCAGTAGGCGCCTCCCACGCCAGGTGTCATACTCTGTAGGCGAATCCAGCGGTGGTTTGGACTTAAGCCTTCGATTTCGGCCTCTTTGGTCAACAGGGATCCAGATGACATGGACAAAGAGTGTGTAGCAATAGTAATAAAAATGTAAAAGGCAGATTAGGAAGGGATTTTGGTCATCAGCTCAGAAAGCTGACTGTAGCAACTTTTCTACCTTCTGTAGTGAGAGGCGAGTAATTAAACAAAAGCCACCTGGAGCCTTAAGAGGACCCTTCTGAGGGCCAGCACTAGAGCCGGGAAGCCCCTGGGTGCGTCAGGAGGGTGTGTCCCCACGAGGCTGGGGTCCAAGGGACACTGGAGACCAGAGGCCCCGACAAGTCTTGTTTTGCACTGAGCCTCCCCCTCCGGTTAGCCCTCCTTGTGATGAATGTGCAACCACTTCTGGAACGAAGCTCCAAGGTTCCTCCTGCCCGAGTTCTCGCATCACCCCAACGCTGCCTGTCCCAGTCCCTCATCCCCTGGTAATGCCAGCGGAGCCCGCAGCGGGCTATGCCACTGCAGGGACCCTGGGTCATCTTTGCCTCAGCAGCGGGTACGGCTGTTGTCCTGCCTCCCCCCGGTGTGCCCCCACCCCGGGACCCTCTGCTCCCTGCCCGGCCCCTTGTCATCTCCATGCTGCCTCTGGCTGCCTGCCTGCCCATCCGGCTTCCGGTGTCCAGATTGGGGTGGCTTTGAGAGAGCCTAGTATTGTTTTGATCACTCATTTGAATATATGAATTTAGTTATTTATGATGGAACATTTCAAGCATCCACAGAAGGAGGGAGAATGGAGGAACAGTGTCCATTTTCAGACTCAGTGGTGAGAAGCGCCCTGCCAGTCCCATGGACAGAGGAGCCTGGCGGGCTACAGTCCACGGGGTCGCAGAGAGTCGGGCATGACTAGCGATGAACACTTCCACTTTTGCTTCACTTTCTGCCAGTCCCACCAGCGTCTGAGCGGCTCGGTGCCAACACTGGGGGTGCAGACACCAGTACGCCCTCCCGGGGCAAACCACCAAGGTGGTTCTTTAAACTGTGATAAAATAGACAGGGGATGAGATGGTTAGGTAGCATCACTGATTCAGTGGACATGAGTTTGAGCCGAACTCCGAGAGATAGTGGAGAACAGAGGATCCTGGCGTGCCGCAGTCCCCAGGGTCACAAAGGGTCAGACACAACTTAACGACTCAACCACTGCAACAAAGCAGACGGAACGTAAGACTTACCACCTTGCCCATTTTTACCCACACTCTTCACTGGACTTAAGCTCATTCACACTGCTGAGCAGACCATCACCACCTGCATCTCCAGAACGTCCCAGCGTCTCCAGCCAAACCTCTGTCCCTTTTAACAGCTGTCCATTCTGTCTGCCCCCCTAGTCCTGGAACTCCCCCCCAACTTCTCCTTCCTGCCTCTCTCAAATGACCGCTCCGGGTGCCTCACGAGTGGAATCACGTGGTGTTCCTCCCTTGTGTCTGGCTTGTTCGACAGCTGAGCGAGTGTTCCTTTGTGATGCCGGGCCGTGGTGAGCGCTGTGGAGGAAAAGGCAGGACGGGGGGTCGGAGGGGACAGGAGGAGGCGCCGTGCGGACCCCCGGGGCAGGTCCCTCCAGACAGATGGAAGGCCCAGGCCCTGGGGAGGGAGACCCTTGGATCCAGGGGTCTCCGAGGGGTACCAAGGGGCCAGTGTGGCTGGACGGCAGGAAGTGGGGCAAAGCCCTTAGTCGGGGCCCCAGCAGGAGGGGAGGAAAAGGCAGGTGAGGGGCGGGGGTCCCCGGGGGTCTTGAGCCAGCGCTGCTGGGCTCTGGGGGCTGGGGCCTTGCCCAAGGCCATGGAACGGTGAGGGCAGAGCTAGGGTTATGAGCCTATGTCCCCACCCCTCCACAGGACCGATGCCCACCCGGAGCGGCTGGCCCTGGCTCCCAGCCTCTCTGCCGAACCTGTGCCCACACAGGAGACCCCGGAGAGCCTGCAGCTCATCTGCAAGGAGGGGTTTGGGGTATCGGACTCTAACATCTGGCAGAGGCGTTTGGGATTCAGGATCGGTCATCCGGACTAGAAGTCAGAGGAGGCTGGCTCACCGCCTCCGCCCATCGTCCCCACCCCAAGCCCAGCGGGAAGGGCTCACCTTCCTTGGCCCAGTTTTCCTCTGCGTGGCCGTCACCACGCTGCGTGGCGGCCCTGGCCCGGCCTCCAAGGATGACAGGTGGAAGGAGAGGCCCAGGCACAGGGCTTCGCGGGAAAATCTTGGTTAAGCACTTCCGGCTTCTTCCGCCCCCAGGGGCTGCCCTGGATCACTGGCGAGTGGGCCAGTCACCACCTGACAGGCAGGCACAGAGCGGCGGGGTGTGCGTGTCCTCACTGCACGCCTGTTTCCCAGCCGTGCCCGCCCCACCCCGCTCCGGGGTGGAGGTGAGGATGGAGGAGACAGTGGCAGCCAGCCTTCATCTCAGTGCCCCTCCCTTTCCCAGTCCCCAGTGGGACAGACTAGGAACATTCTAGAACCAAGGCCCGAGTGATGATGGAGACAGTGAAATGGGTGCTTGCGGGCTGCCTGGAGGAGGCGTGGTTCCGGGGACTCCTGCTTCTGGGCAGAGAGCCTTGACACCAGACACGGCGACTCTGTGATTCCAGGACTGAGGGTGTGTGTGAAGACAGGGGGACCCGATCGCAGAGCCTGGTGGAGTGAACAGAGGAATAAGGGAGAAGGAAGCAAGGTGGGAGGGGGTGGACCTCACAAAGTGACCCCACATGGTGATGGAGACGCCTCGGGGCTGGAAAGCCTGGCCAGGGTCAGATAGCACCTGCTGCTCTGTCACCCAGACCCTCCCGCTGGGACCTGGTCCAGGGTAAGTCTAAGGGCCCAGGGGGCTCGGCACCCAAGAGAGCATCATGTGGGGCTTCCAGCATCCAGAGCAGATTGAGAACCTGGGACATTTAAAGAGGAGGTGATTTCTGTCCTCAAATGATTTGTTGAGGTTGTTCAGTCACTGAGTCATGCCTGATTCTTTGCAGCCCTAAGGACTCTAGCACACCAGGCTTCCCTGTCCTTCATCATCTCCTGGAGTTAGCTCAAACTCATCCCTATTGAATCAGTGATACCGTCCAACAATCTCATCCTCTCTCGTCCCCTTCTCCTGCCCTCAATCTTTCCCAGCATCAGGGTCTTTTCCAATGAGTCAGCTCTTCCCATCAGGTGGCCAAAGTTTTGGAACTTCAACTTCAGCATCACTCCTTGCAATGAACATTCAGGGTTGATTTCCTTTAGGATTGACTGGTTGGATCTCCATGCAGTCTAAGGGACTCTCAAGAGTCTTCTCCAGCACCACAATTCAAAAGCATTAATTCTTCAGTGCTCAGTTTTCTTTATGGTCCAACTATCACATCCATACATGACTCCTGGAAAAACTAGCTTTGACTAGATGGACCTTTGTTGGCAAAGTGGTATCTTTGCTTTTTAATATAGGTTTGTCATAACTTTCCTTCCAAGGAGCAAGTGTCTTTTAATTTCAAGGCTGCAGTCCTGTCTGTAGTGATTTTGGAGCCCAAGAAAATGAAATCTGTCACTGCTTCCACTGTTTTCCTCAGCTCCTAGTTTGTCTTTAATGATCGAGAAGGAAAACACCCATGGTCCAGACCCTCTCGAGAACCTGAGCACCAGGACGCCTCTGGGACCGCTGCTGCCCTTGGCCCTGGCCTGCTGGCCTCCACGGGTGTCTCCTGACCATGGTGGTGGGCAGGGGGTAATCCCCAGGAGGGAGTGTGTCCCCTCCCAGGGAGGCCCCAGCTCAGACCTGTGTGTGGCCTGTGGAGTCCAGGGTGATTGGTGTCCCCAGAGCTGTGCGGGGAGGTGTGGTGTGGTCCTCCAGCAAACCCAGGCTGGAAGCAGGGACACGGCACCCGCCTGGGCACCAGGGCCAAGGGCACTGCTGAGAGACGTGGGGGGCTCAGGGGCGTTTCGGTGACTCAGATGACTACAAGGCTTTGCCGAAAGAGGTAGCACAAACCAGCTAACACTAGAGACTTCTCAGATGCACAGCAGATGCGTGAGAAAACGGCCAGGGCTCATCCTCGCCTGCGTGCAACTGTCCTGCCGCTTTCATGTCCATGATCCAAATCCCTGGGCTTCGCTGCTGGCTCAGTGGCAAAGAATCCGCCTGCCAATGCAGGAGGTACGGGTTCGATTCCTGATCCGGGAAGATCCCACGTGCGGCGGAGCAGCTAAGCCCGTGGGGCCCAGCTACTGAGCCTGTGCTCTGGCGCCCGGGAGCCGTCACTACGGAAGCCTGAGTGCCCTGGAGCCTCTGCTCCAAAACAAGAGGAGCCACTGCAATGAGAAGCCCAACCACGGCATCAAAGAATAGGCCCCGCTCGCCGCCACTAGAGAAAAGCCCAAACAGCAGCGAAGACCCAGCACAGCCAAAAAGAAAGAAAGAAAGAATTTGTTTAAGAGTCCAAAAGCCCCCAACCCAAGCTCCTGCCTCCTAGAGACGTTTGGCTTTGGGGGGAGATGAGGCTGAGAGAAAGAGGACAAGCCACTGCCCGCTGAGTTCCGAGCCCCAGGCCTCGGGCCTCGGGTTGTCTGTCTCTCTCTGCGCTCGTTCCTGGGAAATCAGTCAAGTGCACCTGTGCTTCTGCAAGGGTTTCTGAGAAATGCCCTGTTAGTCAGAATCAAGTGCATGTTTTTCCTTGCAGCTTTTCTGTAGACAAAAGATTTCGTCTGGATGGGTATGGGGAGCCCTTCTCACGTCTGCCAGTGCGGAGCAGAGAAAGGAAAAGACCTGGTGTAGAGAATGAGGAGGTGTATTTTCATTTTTTGTTCATTAACTAGTTTATTTTTGGCTGCTCTGGGTCTTTGTTGCTGCTCACAGGCTTTCTCTAGTTGCGATGAGCAGGGACTACTCTCTAGTTGTGATGCCTAGGCTTCTCATTGCGGTGTCTTCTCTTGTTGCAGAGCACAGGCTCCAGGGCTTTGGGCTCAGTAGCTGTGGCACATGGGCTTAGTTGCCTCTTGGCATGTGGAATCTTCCCGGATCAGGGATTGAACCCATATCTGCTACATCAGCAGGCGAATTCTTAACCACTGGACCACCAGAGAAGTCCCAAGACAATGGGGAGGTGTATATTTAAATGTCGATTTCATTGTTACTCAGGTACCGTGAGGCTGACAGGTCAGGAGTGGATGCCACGGAAAGGCTGTTGTTCACTCCCAGTTCCCAAGAGGAGGGGGCACAGCCTCCCCACCCCCATGCCCTGCAGGACCACGCGGGGAAGCTCCAGGGTCAATGGAGGGGATCAAAGAAGCCAGGGGAAAGGGTGGACGGGAGCCTTCATTGTGGATTCCTCGGGAAAGACAGGGCCAGGCAGAGCAAGCAGGGTTGGGATGGACTCGCTGAATCATTTCAGCAGGCGCTGGGCTCTCGGGCCGTCTGTAGTCTGGGACCTGCCCCTGGGGTGATCAGGCAGGGGGACGTGCCTCCTAGAGCTTAAGCACCAGCCGCAGGAGGGCGCCTCCCAGTAGGACTGTGGATTCGCTTGTTTGCATACGAAAGGCAGTTTCCCTGCAAGGGAGGGGCGGGCTAACCCCGGGAGGGGCAGGCCTCTCCAGTCAGCCAGGCCCCAGATGCCAGACCATAGAGAACACAGAAAATAAGAAAATGCGGTCAGTACAGGATGCTGCTACCCCCATAGTTCTCACCTGTTCTCTTTGCCCGTAATTTCAAAGTGTTTCTGATTCCACTGGGGGGCGACCTGCCTGCCCTGAGACCCCAGCCCCCAGCACAAGGGGAAGAGGGGCTGGTCTCCCCAGGTCTAAATGCCCTGGACTCCTATTCTGGCACACCCAGCAGCTCAGGCCCCCGAGGAACAGGGTGAAGGGCTGTCTGTGCCTGGCGGGTCTCCTTCGGGTCCTCCATCCCATCTCCAGACCTCAGAAAGTGCCCGTGAGTGACTGCAGACCAGCTTACGGGTGCCGCCTACTCCTCCCCACCACACTGGTCATCAGGGCCGGTCCATCAAACAACCACGTGCCCACCCTCAGTGTGGCCGACGGACACACGGCAAGTGGGTTCCGAACACACACGCTGCCGGGGATGCTCTGTGGTCACTTCTGCGTGGAGTCTGGGAGTCCCTAATCATGGTCGTGTTTCTGGATGAAAGTGATGGGAAGGTGTGGCCAGGCCGGCACAAGCGTGCGCTGGGGTCTCAGCATCACCGGTGAGCCTTGGGGGGCCCTCAAGTCGCCCCATGTGGGGGTTGCCCTGGAGCAGAGCCCCACTCATCATCTGACGCCCCGCCCAGGGTCTGCTCACACCCAACGCTGTGCTGTGTGTCCTCTCTGCCTGGTTCTGCACCCACCTGGGCCTCAGACGTGAGCATCAGACCCTCGGGGCTCCCACCTCCTGCTCTATGTCTGTGGCTCTCTCTGACGTTAAGGTTGAATTCACCGAACATGTCTATAAAGCTCCTACCTTGCGTGTGGGTGTAGCTGCTGGGGACCGTGGGGAACAGGATAGGTGCTGAGCAAACACGCGTCCGTGGTAATTAAAGTGCATAATGAAATATTAAAGAGTAAGCTGAGATGTCAGGAGGATTGGTTTTGGTGTGCAGGAAGGCTGCTGTAGACAATAACAGGCTCTGAAGCATTAGATCGCAGCCAGTGGGGAGGGGAGGGGAGGGAAGAGGGGGCAGAAGGGATCCAGGTGGGAGAAGCGGCGTGCAAAGGTCCAGGGCAGGTCTGGCCTGGCACGTGGAGTGCCCCAAAGGGGTTCCCAGAGCCCAGGAGGACTCGGAGGGTCTCCGACACCTGGAAGGCCATCCTCAGCGGGTACCTCTCAGCCCAGCATCGCTCTCAGACGTTCGGGGAAAGTGGTGGCCGTCACCGCCAACTGACCGCCCTGCTTCTGATGTCCCTGCTGAGCTCAGAGTGGCCGTCGCCGAGGCAGGCCCACCTTTGCAGAATCTACCTGACTGGTGACTGGTTTGTCAGCAGGACAGGGAAGGGAGCAGATCCGCTCCCAGAAAAGCAGGTTTTCTCTCAAACAAGGCGCGATGGCCGTCTGCTGCAGGTTCTCCCGTGCAGCCCTGGCAACTCCTAACACACCTCTGCTTCTTGAGTCTGCCCTCGTTGCAGGCTTCTCTGGGTCACGTGGCTGAGAGGGACCTTCTGGCTCCACGATTATCTTCAGAAGATAAAAGAAAGAGAACCCCGCCGACTGTACTTTTCCTGCAGCTTCTCCTCTAGTTCCACAGCCCTGGAGATGTCCCCCTACAGTCGTGCCTGGGCTCTCCCGGACCTGCCTTGAGAAAACTCAGCCCAGAGCCTGATGGACCTGGCTGGGCTGCTCTCGTTAAACTCCTGGGCCGCAGAGACTGTCTCATTCTCTCCACTTGTGACAGAATCTCTCTGATCGTCACTCTGATTCCTGCTCCCCGTCTTCCTCAGTCGCAGGACCTCGGTTTCCTTTCATGCCAGTGCGTGTGGCTCAGTAGGGCAGGTGACAGTGATTTAGTGAGCTATATGAGCAAGTGTTGTTTTCATTTAGAAAGACTCTTGGAAAGGGGGAGACCTGGGGACTTCCCTGGCTGTCCAATGGTTAAGATTCCGAGCTTCCACTGAAGGGGGCAAAGGTTCAATTCCCTGGTCAGAGAGCTAAGATCTCACAAGCTGCTAGGTAGGACACACACACACAAAAAAAAAAAAAGAGAGAAAGAGGAGAAGTAAATTCCCTTTCGTTCCTTTTACCTCCCTCCTGCCTTGAATGTAGATGTGAGGGTTGGAGCTCTGCAGCCATCTAGGATCATAAGGTGACTGCTGAGGATGCAAGGAATGTTAGTGGAAAATAAAGATAGAAGCCTGGGTTAACATTGTGAAGCTGCCATGCTAGCTATGGACTGCCTATCTTTCAGACATCTTTTTTATGTGAGAGAAGAATAAACCTCTTTCTTGCTGAAGCCTCTCTTATTTTGGATTTTGCTGTTAAATAAGGACAAACTTAACTGAAACTGATACAGCCCAAGATGGAACTTGATCCATACCAGGCCCTCGGTAGCTACTTGAGGACCAGGCAGGAGATCTGTGTGGGTGTGGCTCCTTCAGACCCAAGATACTGAGGCCCAGGTGGGTGAGGGCTGCCGAGACCAGGAAGAGGATGTGTCTCTCCGGTCATCCCATGGACCTCTGTCCGGCTCCATTTCCCCTAGAGCTGTGTGTTCACTGCACTGCCAGAGGACTCTCTATAAGGAAATGCTGATATTCTAAATTTAGGCTAAAAAAATTAGGCCTGTGGGTGCTTTATACAAATGGGCCATTTCTTTAAATTGCTGTGTCCCTTTCTGTGGACATATTTCATCTTTTAAAATATGATTTCGTTTGAAACGGTCCCACTGCAGAGAGAGATGGATGAGCTATTCCAACTGAAGGGGTAAAGGCAAATTCACACCCAGCTTTTGGTCCACCATGGCGAGCTTGAGAGTAGCCGTGAAGTCTAGACTCTGTACCAACATGGCTTTTTAAAAGAAAATGATTACAGTTAACCGTAGACTTTTTTTTTAATGTGTACTCTTTTTTTTTTTTTTGGCTGTGCTGAATCTTCGTTGCTGTGTGGGCTTTTCTCCAGGTGTGGCGAGCAGAGGCCACCTCTGGCTGCGGTGCAGGGGCTTCTCACTGCAGCGGCTTCTCTTGTTGCAGAGCGCAGGCTCACAGGCTTCAGTGGTTGCCTCACTACCTGTGGTGCACGGGCTTAGCTGCTCTGTGGAATCTTCCCAGACCAGGGATCGAACCCATGTCCCTTGCATTAGCAAGCAGATTTTTATCCACTAGGGAAATCCAGCCATAAACTTTTTAAAATCAGAATACAGCTGGCATTCAGCACTATATAACTTCAGGGTGGACGGCATACATCATGAAATTACATAGTAAGTTTAATGAACATCCATCATCGCGAATAGACACAAAATAAAAGAGAAAAAAAGTTTCCGTGTGATAAAAACTTTTACAATTTCCTCCCTTAACGAGACTATCATATGTAACATCCAGCAGTGTTAATTATATCTTCTTTTTAAAAAATTTATTTTTTAATGGAAGGGTAATTGCTTTACAGAATTTTGTTGCTTTCTGTCAAACCGCAGCATGAATCAGCCATAGGTATACATATATCCCCTCCCAACCTCTCTCCCATCTCCCTCCCCATCCCACCGCTCTAAGTTGATACAGAGATCCTGTGTGAGTTTGCTGAAATGAGTTATATTTTTCTCATAACTGAAAGTTTATACCTTGTGGCCATCGTCATCCAACTCCCCTCCCTGGGTTTCCACCCCCACCTCTGGTAGCCACCTCTCTGATCTCTTTCTGTGAGCTTGTTTGTTGTGGTTGTTTTTAAGTGTTTATTTATTATTTATTTATTTGACAGCCTTGAGTCTTAGTTGAGGCTGTGGGATCTAGTCCCCTGACCAGGGGTTGAACCCAGGCCGCCTGCGTTGGGAGAGCGGAGCCTTGGCCTCTGGACCACCAGGGAAGCCCTCATTTCTTTGGTTTTTCTGTTGTTCAGTCGTTCAGTCACGTGTGACTCTTGGCGACCCCACGGACCTCGGTCGGCAAAGTAATGTCTCTGCCTTTTAATGCGCTGTCTAGGTTTGTCATCGCTTTTCTTGCAAGGAGCAAGCGTCTTTTGATTTTGGTTTAGAGGTATAACTGCCTACAGCACTGTGTTAAGCCCGATGTAGAGATTCGCCACTTCTGTACGTTTTTCGGGGAACCCCCCAGGCCACCCCGGCCTTGGCCTTCATTGCTGTGTCTCTGGGGCCCATCAGTGGATAAGCCAGACACCTGCAAGTTAGCCCCTCTGATAAGTGCTATTTATTGCACACGTGTCAGGCTGGTCTGAGAACGACGTGAAGATATTGGAGGAGGCTCAGTGGCTTGCACGTAGGCAGAGGTGAGGGACGCTTGCCTGGAGGGGGCCCCCAGGACGGGCACTGGGGCTAAACACTTGGACTCAGGTGTGAGCCGGGGGCGGGGTGTGGCGGGCGGGTGGCATCTGCTCTGGACGCAGGGGTGAGGCTGGATTGGTGGAGACCGGGGTGGGGGGGTCTTGCCTAGTCAAGGAAACATCTAGAAAGAGAGGATGGGGCCAGACTTTAGAAAAACCTAGAATGCTAGGCTGGAGGGTGAGCTGGGAACAGGGGCCCCCTGGGAGGGGGTGTGAGCAGGGGCGTCGTGTCAGGGGGGGCTTGGGGAAGGGGCTGGTGAGCTGAGACTCCACCAAGGGGAGCTTGTCCCTAGGGAGCAGAGCCCTCCGGGGCCTCCGCTGCAGCTCCCCCTAGCCTCCCCAGGGGCTGCAGGGATGTTGAGCCCTGAGGCAGCCCTCCCTACCTGAACGCACCCGTGGGCAGCCCTGTAGCTCTGAGCCTGGCCTCTTGCAGGCGGGTGTCTCCCGGAGCCGGCCAGGTGCAGACCCAAGTCGCCCACCTGGAGAACCGGACCTGAGCAGCGTCTAGGGGAGAGCGGAAGGCCACGTGGGAAGGGGCTGCCCTGGCCTGGGGGGTTGGGACGTCCCCGTCGTGAGTTATCTGTGTTGATGTCCCTTGCGTAGCTGCCTTGACGTTTCATGTTCAGTCACTCTGTTAGGGCAGGAGGGGGGCACAGTCCTGCCCAGGGAGAGACGGGCACCTGGCGCCTCAGCCACCTCCAGACATCACGCCCTCCCGCTGCTGACTGTGTGGGGGGACCGCACCCTCCCTGCTCCCCTGCAGGGCCAGCAGAGCATCCCCTTCTCCCCCACCCCCCAAGGCTGTCCCCCACCCCCCGCCACCGGCCGTGACTCCTGGAGGAGACTGAGCCCAGAGTCCCCTCTGTTCTACTGCGTCTCATTCCTGGGTGACTCAGCCACTCACGGAACAGCCGGAGCTGATCTAAAGGGACGACAGAAGTGGCCGAGCCTAGAGGTGGCCTCTGAGCAGCTGTGGCTGCGACCCTGGGGAGGTGACCCAGACAGGGGGGGAAGCACTGTGCCTTCAGGCTGGTGCCGGTGGACCGAGCACCCCGGGTGTGCTGAGCCTGGGGGATTACCCTCCCCTCCGCAAGCCTTCCAGGGTCTCCCTTCTGTGGGATCACTCCCAGCGGGGCCCCAGGGGTGGGCGTGGAGCACTTTGGAGTCCACCCGTCCTGATATCTACACCCGAATTCCTCCAGCACCGAGTGCCTTTGACACTACCTTGTTGATTCTTGACTAACAATGCAGCAAACTTGTAAAACCTTGTTCATGTAAATTTTGCTATATGTATGCCTGCTCAGTCGTGTCCGGCTCTTTGCGACCCCGTGGACTGCAGCCCGCCAAGCTCCTCTGTCCGTGGGATTCTCCAGGCAAGAGTACTGGAGTGGGTTGCCATGCGCTCCTCCAGGGGATCTTCCCCACCCAGGGACCGAACCTGGTCTCTTGTATCTCCTGCGCTGGCAGGCGGGTTCTTTACCAACTGCGCTGCTACCGCAGACGCTTACAGAATCATGTCCATCGTAGGTGGTGAATTTGCACAGTCCACACATACTCGTGTAACCAACGTTCAGACTAAGGGACAGAACATCACCAGCCCCCCAGAAGCTTCTCCAAGGTCCCCGCAGGCACGCCCCAACCCCAAAATGAGCCTTGCCCAACTTTGACCTTTATGTGATGGGTCCACACAAGGTTTCTCTGTCTGGCTTCATGCACCTGAATGCCAACAACGCGGCCCCGCCCACAGCGTGGCTGAAGTTCATTCACTTCGTTGCTGGGTCGCTGCTCCGTCCTCTGACCACGCCTCCTCCACCCCCACCCCCCCACCCCACCCCCCCCTGCGGGTGGGCGGATGCTGGTCTCCAGTCTGGGGCTCTGATAGTTCCCGCTGCTGCTGTGCCCCTTCTTGTACGTCCTCCTGCCTTTCTGTTGGACACACGCCAGGTCTGCGGCAGGAGAGCACGCGTATGTGTGGCCTGGTGCACCAGCCTCCTCTGCCTATCGCCCAGCTCCTCACCTGGGCAGGTGTTCTCCTCCCCTGGTACCTGAGCTGCAGCATCCCCAGGAGGCCCCCTGGGGTCCCCTGAAGGCTAGTGCCCAGCACCCCACACCCTGATCCGCTTCCCCAACAGCAGGGACTCAGGCCCAGCTTGTTGACCGCACACGGTGAAGGCAGGGCAGGCCAGGACCCGGTGGATCGGGAGGAGTTGTGGTCTCTGAGGCCCCTTTCTTCCTGGGTTTATTTATGACTGGGAACTGTAGCAGGACCTGACTTGTAACCACCAGCTGTCGCTATGGCAACTCTTCACTTACACCACTAAAAATAGATCCTCTTCATCCCTGGGATAGAAAAAAATCAAAGAAAATCGAAGTAGGGGAGGGCCTGTCTGCTCAGCTGCGGGCCCCCAGGCGCACTTTGAGGTGCAGCGATGTAGCTCTTGGGGTCCCTTTAACTGCCCACCTAAGAGCAGAAAGGGCCGGGGGTCGGGGGGTGGCGGGTCCACCCTGCTGGCCTTCTCCAGGCGGTGGGACACTGGCGTCACCCCTGCCCTGACCTTGTCTGTCTTCTCCTTTATGGGCTGAACCACAGAAGTTAATCCGTAATTATAAAGTCATTTCTCTAGGGCTTTATTCGCTGTCTTAATCTTTAATCTCAATTCTTCTATGGGATTGTAAATATTTTTCAGGGTCAAGGACTTAATTAGTAGGGTGGTATGAGAACTCGAAATGCTGTCCTATGAGAAACAGTTGAAAGAACTGGACATGTTGGCACGGGCAGCAGAACCTTGGGAGGACCGGGTGGAAACAGTCTTCAGATATTTGTCCTGGTGTCAAGGGACTTCCTTGTCCCTCTCATGCCCCAGGAACGCAGAACTCAGCTCCACGGACGAAGAAATATCCCCCCCGTGAAAATATGTATCTTTCTTTCTATTGCATTTTTTAAAACCATGAAAGTAAAAGGACAGTTCAAAGCGTTTCTGAGCTGGGGAAAGTCTCCATAACGACAAGCCTGCATAGCACGCAAGTGGCTTTGTGGGTCTCTAAGGGGCACAAGGCTCTGGGGTGGGAGGTGTTGCTCCGGGCGGGGTTGCCCAGTGTGGACAGGGTGGGGCCCAAGTCAGCTGCACTCTGTCAGCCTGCTGGGGTGGCCGTCCTCGAAGGGGGCTGTGGACACTCAGGGTGTCGTCCGGGGCTCCCTGCCCTGCACCCTGTCAGTGCTCAGCTGCGTGCCTTGTTACCGCTGGGAGCGTTCCAGCTGAGGGTGAGGTTTCAGATGGGATGGGAGGTTTATGGAGATGCTGAGGTTCCTAGCTACGCGATTATGGTGGGAGTGGAGCACAGATGTGGGTGAGAATGAGCGATCAGCTGGAAATGTGCCATGGTGGTGCAGACGGTAGCCCCTGGTGCACGGGCTGAGGCTAGGCAGGGGCACTCAGGAGCCTGGGCTTGGGCCACTGCTAGGGAGACCACCCCACCCACCAACTCTGCTTCAGTGGAGCCCTGACTGCCTGGGAGCCACAGACGATGGCAGGCAGTGATACAGCCACTCCTTTTTCTTCAGTCTTTGATTGTAGTCAAGATAGCGTAAAATGCACCATCTTAACCATCTTTAAGCATCTGGTTCAGTGGAATTAAGCACTTTCACACTGACGTGCGACCATCACCACCATCCATCCCGAACCTTGTCACCTTGCAAAACTGAGACTTCGTCCCCAGTTAAACACAGCTCCCGTCCCCTGCCCGACCATCGTTGTTTTCCGTCTTCATGAATTTTTGACTGTTCTTGGAAACTGGTGTGGGCTTCCCCGGTGGCGCTAATGGTAAAGAATTGACCTGAGATGCAGGAGACGCAGGACTCAGGGTCAGTCCCTGGGTGGGGAAGATCCCCTGGAGGAGGGCATGGCAACCCGCTCTGGTATGCATGCCTAGAGAATCTATGGACAGAGGAGCCTGGCAGGCTGCAATCCGTGGGGTCACAGAGTCGGACATGACTGATGGAGCACGAGCTCAGTATCCTCATGCAGTGTTTGTGCTTTTGTGACTGGTGGTGTATCGTGTGTCAGAACGTCCTTCCTTTTTTACGACTGAATGGTATTCCATTGTATGTAACTGCTGCGGGCCCTGACCCATTCATCTGCTATGGACGTGGTCTCTCCCCGCCTTGATGGCTAGCCCCTCGAGACGCTGACGGCCTGTTCCTCTCACCCTGGACGAGCTCAGTTCACGTGCTGGCGAGCCCTCCTGGGGCTGCACGTGGGCCCACGCCGAGAGGGCCTCATGCCTCCCCTGATGGGCGACGAGGAGGCACTGCTGGGGTCAGCCCCCAGGAGACCTTAGGGGCAGCCCCGTGCCGTGTGATCGGAGGACAGCGAGCACCCCCAAGACCCCTCATCTGATTTTCTCAAGGCACCAGCTTTGGTCCCTTAGGGATCAAATGGTAAAGAATCTGCCTGCAATGCAGGAGACGTTGGACCCAACCCGGATTTGTTCCCTGGGTCAGAAAGATCCCCTGAAGAAGGAAGTGGCATCCCACTCCAGTATTCTTGCCTGGTGAACTCCGTGGGCAGAGGAGCCTGGTGGGCTACAGTCCATGGGGTCACAAAGAATCGTACACAACTGAGCGACTAAATTTCACTTTTCACTTTGGCCCCAGCATCACCCTCTGTCCCATCGACCCTCCCAGAGGCTCTGCCTTGTCAGCCTGTGCAGTTTGGCGCCAGCACCCATGCAGGATTTGGCTTATCAACACTGAGCGATGGTGATGGGTGAGGACTGGTTATTCGGGCGAGGAACTGTGCAGCGGTCGGGAATGCTGGGCTGGGGAGCTGGTCTGAGGGCACAGGGCTCTTAGAAAAGATGGCGGAGAGGGCCCAAGAAGCCAGGAGGACTTTCAGGAGGAGGCAGTGGGCCTTGGAGACCTGCCTGGTGTTGTCACAGGAGAGTGGGGACCAGCCCAGCCTTCTGAGGAGTCTAGAGGGTTTGTCTGGGCCAGGAAGGGGCTCAGTGTGGGGGAGTCACCTCTTCCCCAGGTGTGATGTCCTCAGGGGCAGGACAGAGCTGACACACCGTGGAAATCCTCAGTCCCGGGCTTAAGAGGAGGAGTAGGAAGTCCTCGAAGTCCAGAAAGGCCAACACTTTATTTGGTTGGGTTGGTTGAATCATGGTCATTTATAGAGGAAGTTCTTCAAAGGCTTGGAGAGATTGGAAAGGTAGCCTAGATTCTCATGTAAGACCTGCTCTCTCTCTCTCTCTCTTATACACACACACACACACACACACACACACACACGGGAGGGTCCAGAGGACACCCCTTTCAGCAGGACCATGACACACGGTTTGTAAGGGAAGCCCCGCCGCTTTGACACGCTCTGCAGCCGCTCTGCTGGAGATCAGAGTTTACAGGGGCAACCGCAGCCACTGCACTGGGAATCCCAAATGCAGTGCCAATGCCTGGACCCCGGGCAGCAGGGCCACGTGGCAACACTGAAGCCCCAAAGACAAGACGGGCGTGGTGCCATAGAGACAGCAGAGTCAAGTGCAGTGAAGACACTCTGACTCCTCCAGACCCATGGCTGGTTGATCTTGGCGGTCCTAGAAGTGAGATTGACGGGGGCCTCAATTCTTACTTGAAAATAAGTGACCAGTGAGCTCCAGGTCAAGTGAACAACAGTCTAAACTTGAATCATAAAAAACAGAGCATCGTGGCCTCTTCAGTTAATCCCGAGGCTTGCTGCTGCTGCTGCTAAGTCGCTTCAGTCGTGTCCGACTCTGTGCGACCCCATAGACGGCAGCCCACCAGGCTCCCCCGTCCCTGGGATTCTCCAGGCAAGAACACTGGAGTGGGCTGCCATTTCCTTCTCCAATGCAGGAAAGTGAAAAGTGAAAGTGAAGTCGCTCAGTCGTGTCCGACTCCTAGCGACCCCATGGACTACTGCCTACCAGGTCCCCCGTCCATGGAATTTTCCAGGCAAGAGTACTGGAGTGGGTATCCCGAGGCTTGAGCCAGTTTTAACAGACCCAGAGCCAAAAACATAGACTACTGTTCTTTCTCCAGCCTTCCCCGAAGCTGCCTGTGGCTTCTTACCAGGGTGAACACATTGGCAAAAAGATGAGAATTAGACTCTTCAGAGGTGAGTGGACATTGACTCTGAGCTGACGCGAACCTCAGGAGACCCAGAGCGCTGCTGTGTTCCACCCACGCCCGGCTGGAGCTTAGGGGAGGATGAGGGCCGGGTGGCCAGCAGAGAATTTCTGCCGCCCCCTCACGGAGGGTGAAAGCCTTTCCCCTCGGCAGACCTCAGTTTCCCAGTTTCTGGAGGCGGAGACCTGGGAGAGGCGGGAAGGGAGGGTGTGGGGCTGGGTCTGCTGGAGGCTCAGAAGCAGGAGCTGTTGGAAGGTTCAGAGGCGTTTGGGGAAGTGAGGAATGTTCTGTAATCAGAACCAGCGGCCCGCGTCTATCTAATCAGCGTGGGTGCGTGTTAGCAGCACATCCAGAATAAGAATGTGCCCATGACGGGCCAGCCCAGGGGCGGTCCTGGTGTTGAACTGCTGGCTGACGGGGGACCCGAGGTGCCTGCTCTCTGTCCCCGACCCTCACTGGCATAGAACTGCGAGAGCACCTGTCTGTCCCCACCAGAACCTTGCTGCTTTAAGAGGACGGATGGAATCCCTCCGCCCCTCCCCCCACTTCCTATCTGTCATTCATTTATGAGCCCCTAAGAGGGGCCGCTGGGAGGGAGAGCCTTCGAGTGACTGACAATATATGCCCGTCCTGAGCAGGTGTGATGCCCAGGGCAGAAAAGGTGCCCTGGTGTCTGGGGGAGGAATAGACGGGCCGGTGCAGGCAGGAGAAGGAACAGTTTTCAAGCAGTCCTGCCACCTTGTTGGCCCTGTCAAGCGCAGGTCTTTGGGCCCTCCGGCTACAGGTAGGGAGCAGCATTTAGCTTTGCTCAGACAGGTCTCGTGCCAAGGACATTCTCGGGGCCCCTGGCCAAGATGCACAGCCTTTGTGCTGTGCCCACAGGAAACTAAAAGTGTCAGTCGCTCAGTCGTGTCCAACTCTCTGCAACCCAATGGACTGTAGCCCTCCAGGCTCCTCTGTCCATGGGATTTCCCAGGCAAGAATACTGGAGTGGGTTGCCATTTCCTCCTCCAGGAGATCTCCCCAACCCAGGGATGGAACCCGGATCTCCTGCATTGTGGGTTTGTTGATAGATCTCAGAGCAGAAGGAATCTAAAAGGCCTTCATCCCAGCCTCCAGCTTTCTAGGAGGTGCAAGATCAATGCACCTGGTTTGCAGATGAGGCACCTGGAGCTCAGATTACTTGCACAAACACCAAGCAACTAAATATGCCAGAGTCCCCAGAACAGTTTCAACCTCTAGAATGATATTGTTTTGTTTAAATACATATGCAACTGAATAGTTAATACGTGTGCAAGTTTTGTTGTTATTCAATTGCTATCATGTCCAACTCTTTGTGACCCTCTGGACTGAGGTACGCCAGACTCCTCTGTCCTCCACTATCTCCCAGAGTTTGCTCAAACATGATGTCCATCGAGTCGGTGATGCCATCCAACCGTCTTATTCTCTGTCATCCCTTCTCCTCCTGCCTTCAATCATCCCCAGCATCAGGGCCTTTTCCAATGAGTTGGCTCTTGACATCAGGTGGCCAAAGCATTGGAGCTTCAGCATCAGTCCTTCCAATGAATATTCAGGGTTGATTTCCTTTAGGATGGACTGCTTTGATCTCCTTGCAGTCCGAGAGATTCTCAAGAGTCTTCTCCAGCACCACAGTTTGAAAGCATCAATTCTTCAGTACTGAACCTTATTCAGGAAGCACAAAGGCATATGGTAAAAAAGTAAGCATTCTTCCACCCTGGACCTGGTCCCTCTGCCCAGAGCCAACAGCTTCTTCATGTCCTTCAGAGACGGTCTATGCACTGTTGTGTTTTTGTGTTTTTGTTTCATTTCCAATCCCTTGGTTTTAACCCCTCGGCAGTTCACACTGGCAGTCCTTGGTGGCACACCAGGAGATGCCCTGTTTGTTTCCGTGGCTGTGGGGTGCTCTTATGCCCTGAACCGGTCCTCCATCGATGGAACCGTTCTCAATCCTTTGTGGTAAAAACAAAAAACAAAAAAATCTGGCAACAAATATTCTCATGCATGTGTGTAAATATATCTGTGATAGAAACTCCTAGAAGTGGAGTTTATTCCCTGGTGATCCAGCAGTTAAGACTCCACGCTTCCACTGCAGGGGGCTGCAGGTTCGATTCCCTGGTCAGGGAGTCAAGATCTGACATGCCGGAAGCCACGCCTCCCCGTACCCTTGGCGTTCCTGCCTGCCACCTATGGTGCTCCTGTGCTAGGGCTTCCTCTAAGGTGTCCTCATCACTGGTGTCCTCCTCTGTGCCCCCCACTCACCAGCTAGATCCTTGTCCACCTCTCTTCAGCCCTGAGACCCTCGGGCAAATGTTCATGGAGTAAATAAACAAGGGCTCCTTCTGCTCCAGGAAATACATCCTGCTGTAGATCCCAGGTCCCTGTCCTCCAGCTTGGGCTCAAGGAACTTGGGGGACTCTGGAGATTTGAAAGTTTCTAGTCTGTTCTGTGGAATGTTGGTCCTGCATCAACACAATCCCCTCTGGTTACATCCTTCATCTCAAAGCCCCCCGAGACCTCGAGCCACTCAGCCCCACTCTGGCCTCCCTGCCACATGTCCCCACTGGGGAGTTGATGCCCACTTCAGTGGTTTTATATGCATTAATCTTCCTTAACTTATGACGGAGTATGTTCCAATAAACACACCAAAAATTGAAGTGCATTTAATACTCCTAACCTACCACACCTCACATCTCAGCCCAGCTCATCCTACACGTGCTCAGAGCACTCACAGTGGCCAATAGGTGGGCAGAATCCTCTAACACAGAACCTAATTTGTAATACAGTGTTGAATATCTCATGAAATGTATTGAATGCTGTACTAAAAAGGGAAAGCAGAATGGCTCTCTGGGTCCAGAAGTGTCCTCCATGTATCGTGGTTTCACCTGTTGACTGAGGAGCTGATGGGGAGCTGCCCTGCCCAGCATCACGAGAGAGGAGTGGACCACAAAGCACTGTCCAGGAAAAGGGCAAAGTTAAAAACTTAACATACAGTTTCTACTGCGTGTGGATTGCTTTCACACCATCATGAAGTCAAAAAATCGTGAATCGAACCAGCATTAAGTCGGAGATTGTCTGTATTCACGGCTATGTATCCAGCGCTGCAGTTCATTTTAGAACATTTTTCATCACCGCATGAAGAAAGCTTGGGTACCTTAGCCAGCACCCTGCCCTGCAGCCCGCAGCACTGCAAACCTCACTTCCCATCTCCATGGATTCCCCTCTTCTGGTCATTTTGTGTAAATGGAACCATTCTCCACGTGGCCTTGGCGACTGCCTTCTTTCACACACTTATCAAACTTTTTCACTCTTTCCCCAAGGCCAGCCTTGAAGGTAGGGCCGGTCAAGGCTGGGCATGACCAGCCAATGTCCCCCGAACTTAGCTCCCCAGGAGAAGGAGGGGCACCAGGGAAACCAGAGTTTTCTACGAGAGCAAAATGAGAAGGTCCAGTCCCATCACTTCATGGCAAATAGATGGGTAAACAGTGGAAACAGTGGCAGATTTTATTTTGGGGGGCTGCAAATGGTGACTGCAGCCATGAAATTAAAAGACACTTACTCCTTGGAAGGAAAGTTATGACCAGCTGATACAGCATTTTAAAAAGCAGAGACATTACTTTGTCAACAAAGGTCTGTCTAGTCAAGGCTATGGTTTTTCCAGTAGTCATGTATGGATGTGAAAGTTGGACTGTAAAGAAAGCTGAGCACCAAAGAATTGATGCTTTTGAACTGGAATGTTGGAGAAGACTCTTGAGAGTCCCTTGGACTGCAAGGAGATCCAACCAGTCCATCCTAAAGGAAATCAGTCCTGAGTGTTCATTGGAAGGACTGATGTTGAAGCTGAAACACCAATACTTTGGCCACCTGATGCGAAGAGCTGACTCGTTGGAAAAGACTCTGATGCTGGGAAAGATTGAAGGCAGGAGGAGAAGGGGACAACAGAGGATGAGATGATTGGATGGCATCACTGACTTGATGGACATGAATTTGGATGGACTCTGGGAGTTGGTGATAGACAGGGAAGCCTGGCATGCTGCAGTCCATGGAGTCATGAGTAGTCAGACACGACTGAGCGACTGAACTGAACTGAAAGTGGGAAGGAGACCTCTCTGCCCTGATGCCTCAGTTGGGTCTGAGTCCACACTAGTTATACCAGAATCTAGGGATCCAAGAGATAACCAGCTAGTAAAAATAGGTATTCAAAGCCTCTGGTGCTCCAGCCTCTAGGCCTGACCATAGGAGGCATGCCAGCAGGGTTTTGTAACATGGGTGATATTAACAGACAGCACACACAGCGGCCAGCTCTCCACCAAGTGCTCCCGCCAGCGCTTGAGGAATTCCGCGAGGGTGACAGGTGGGCACGCGGAGTCAAGGGGCGATGCAGGGATGAGGGGGCGGCCCAAGAGTCAGGCCTTGAAGGGGCAGCAGGGCCAGTCAGCAGAGGAGGGGAAGACTTCATGGCTCTGCTGCGTGTGGTATTTCTGCAGGGTTGCCATGGAGACCAGGGAGCAGGGGGCTCCAGAGGAATGGTCAGGCCAGAACCCATCTATGAGAGCAATTGAAGCAAACACAGTTGCTTGTCAGTGAGTGATGATGGGCCACCAGCCTGTGGCTGGGTATACTGTACATTCGTCCACCCCCAGACAAACTCAGCTTGTTCTTGGGTCTTAGAGGTGCCCGCCCCACTGTGCCCAGGCCCACCAGGGCAGATCGCTCCAGATGCCTGCTTCTGGCTACGCACCATGGAGTGTGCAGCATGGCAGTAGCACCGCTTCTGCTGGCGCTGGCGGTCTCCCTGGGCCCCGCACAGGAGGGAGTGCCCTTGGGAGCCAGGTACAAAGGTCACCTCCAGCTGCATGGTCACAACGACATCGCTCTGCTGGCCGCTGGTGCCGGCCCTGGCTTCAGCTGGCACTCAGTCCTAAATGGGAAGCCTATCCTGAAAGAGATGAGAGGGTGGAGGGAACAGGAAGTGTGCATTTCTGAGCCAAGGAGGCAGGGCGGGGGATGGGGGTCAATCAGAGAGATGCCAACTCCGCAGGGCAGGGGCTGATTGGGTGTGAGGCGGTACAGGGCTGAGTCTGGGGCTCCGTTCCTGTGCCCGGTGGGGTCGAGGCTGAGGCCTGGGGAGGCAGGAGGCCCAGGAAGGGGACTAGGAGTGAGCGGATGCCTGCCAAGGAGCCAGGACCAGGGGGTGGCAAGGGCCCTGAATTGTGGGCACACAGGGACACGGCCCCCCTCGGCTGCCACCCCCGCCTGGGACACCGGGCCCTCCCAGATGCTCTGAGCTGTTTGTTCTCCGGCTGGTATGTTTCCAGTTGTGTCTCTTTAATGATTGAATCCTGTGCTGAGAACAACAAAAACCAGATTCCGCTTCTCTTAGTCTGGACAACAGGGACCAAGAGGACGTGGGGCAGGCTTTTCACTCAGTGAGCAGGGAGGGAGGGGGGCAGAGGGAGGGAGGGGCCGCACAAGAGCATCACCGTGGTCACCAGGTGGGCTTGGAAGGTGACCCCGGGGGGTGTCAACCCCCGCCCCCCGCGCTTCAGGGCTGGGCTCTGCTGTGGACTGAACCGTGCTGGTGGCTTCAGGGGGCCCTGTCTGCGTGGGGGCCTGTCCACGACTGCTGCCCTGGAGTCAGAGGTGGCCCGGCGGGGGGACGCCTGCGTCCACACACCCCACCTCACCAGGAGAGGCAGCCTTGGGGGCCCTCCTCGTCCCCTTCAGCCAGTCTCTGCCCCCTTCTGTCACCACTGTCCCCGTCTGGACCGGGTTCCTAGATCTTTCTTACCAGCGCACATCTAGAGCCTGGCCCAGCTTTGCTTTAAAAACGGACACTCTGAATGCTTGACTTGAGTGTGTCAGTGAGTTATCTGTTTTAGGAAATTTGCTTTCCACAAATTGCAGAAAGGACCCAATTTGTGTCTCACATACACACACAGAAAATTGTTTTCCACAAACTGCAGAAAGAACCCAGTTTGTATCACACACACACACCCACACCCACACACACACACACCCACACACATACACACACACCCACTGCCTGGCTTGAACAATAATAACACACCTCTCGTTTTCCACAAACTGCAGAAAGAACCCAGTTTGTAACACACACACACACACACACACACACACACACACACACACACACACACACACACACCCCTCACTGCCTGGCTTGAACAATAACAACACTCCTCTCGGGACAGGAAGGCCTGAGTGTGGCCGTGTTCTTTCTGTCTGCTTGGTCGGTGCCTACCTTCCCGGGAGGTCACCGGTACTGCCAGCAGCTGTGTCGCTGACCTGGGAGGAGGGAAAGGAGAGAAAGGGGGACCCCCACCCCCCACCTGAGGATGAGGCCCAGCCTCAGCCACCCTCACCCTGGACCAGGAGGAGTTGCCAGGCTCTCCCCCACTCCCAGGGGGTCAGCCAAGCCGGCCGTCCTGGGTGGGTGCTCTGGAGCCCGGAGAGTCAGCGGAGGGGTCGGGGGTGGGGGTGGCAGGCAGTGGCCCCTGAGTGGCCCTTGGGCAGAGCAAGTCCGGCCAGCCAGGGGCACTCTGAGCGGTGGCCCAGGCTGATGCCGTGACCCTCTCCCGGAAGTCATCCCAACGGTGCCAGCTCTGTCACAGGCGAGGTGGAGGGTGCCCAGGAGGCTTGTGAGGCCCAGCACCCCCACCCCCGCCACTCCCGGGTGGAGACGACGCGGAGCCCCAGGCCCACAGAGGGTCTGGTCTCCAGGACACGGGCGTTGGCGCGGACAGCGGGACCCGTGCCGCAGGCAGAGGCCGGCCAGGAGGCGGGGGCCTTGATGTACTCAGGAGCAGATGGACCTCAGTGTGAGTGACCTCCCGGGAAGGGTAAAGCGAGGGAGCGGGAGCTGGCCCAGAGCCGTGGGTGGTTCAGGACTGACCCTGGGGGCCGAGGGGTGGGGAGACGGGGTCGCGAGAGCCCCAGGGGGCTGCCTGGTTCAGAGGAGGCTCCGGCCAGGGGAACAACGGGTGCTGCTGCGTCAAGTCCCGCGTCCCATCCCGTGGGGTGCGGCCTCCCTCCGTGCCTGCTGCGGCCCGGAGCGGCCAGCGGGAGCTGCGGGGGCCCGGCTTCTGTGTGGAGTGGGCTCCTATGGTCCCCGGTAGGAGGCTTGAGCCCCGCATCCTCCTGCCCGCGGTGACAGCCAGTAGGGGAAGCTGGGCCCTGGCTGAACCCAGGGACAGGGTGAAGAGTCCTCTCCAAGCCGGGGAGCTCTGCCGTCTGGCACTGGCTGCTCCCCCAAAGACCCCAGTGGGCAGGGGCGATGTTCTGGGTGTCTCTGTACCCTCCGTTTCCCAAGTTCAGGGCCTTCTGCTTAATAGGCCTCAGGGACTAGTCATCAAGGAGAGGGACCCACGAGGTCCCTGTGCCCGGAGACAGCAGGAGTCCCCCGTGGATGAGAAACCCCTTGGTCACCCGGTGGGCTGGGAGCTCGGAAGGTGGAGGGGAACAGGGCAGCCCTTTCAGACTCTAGCAGCTGATGCAGAAAAGAGAGAGGATGCGAGTTCTTAAACAGAGGTGTGGAGGGAGGGGGTGCAGGCCCATGCTCGTCTCAGTGGGCGAGAACTGGAGAATCCCACTGGGACGTCAGGCTTTGGACTGTGCAAAGGGGTCCCGTTGGGCTTGGCGTCAGTTGGCCTTCCTACCAGCCAGCCAAGAAATGAGATCTCCCTTGTTGAAATGGACCCCAGAATGTATTAAAAGGTATTGAGGGACTCCTCTGGCACTCCAGTGATTAAGACGCCACACTTCCAACTGGGGAGGGGGAGTGCATATTTGATCTCTGGCCAGGGAACTAAGATCCCACATGCCATGAGGCTAAAAATAAAAGAAGGTATTGAGTAGCTCACAGAATCCCCAGCATGCAAAGAACAAGGCTAGATCTTCCCAAGAAGTGCCCAGAGTCCAGAGCAGGGACACTGGACTCCCACACGGACCTGAACGCAGATACGGTGACCGTCTGCCAGGCCCTGCGCACACCATTGCTGAGGACTGGGTTGTGTCCTTCCCCACTCCCCCTCCAAGTTCATGTGTCAAAGCTTTAATGGAGCGGTATTTGAAGACAGGGCTTCCCAGGTGGCTCAGTGGTAAAGAATCCGCCGGCTAATGCAGGAGATGGGGGCTCTGTCCCTGGGTCGAGAAGATCCCCTGGAGAAGAAAGTGGCAACTCACTCCAGTACTCCTGCCTGGGATTTTGCATGGACAGAGGAGCCTGGGGGGCTACAGTCCACGGGGTTACAAAGCATCAGACACGACGTAGCGTCTAAGTGACAACAAGATTTGAAGATAAGGCCCTTAGGAGATAATGAAGGTTAAATGAGGCCGTAGCACGAGAACCTAATCCCATAGGGTTGGTGGCCTTATAACAAGAGGAGGAGAGAGATTTCTCTCACCAGAACTAGTCCGTGTTGGTACCTGATCTTGGACTCTCCAGTCTCAAGAACTGTGAGAAAATAAAGTTCTGGTGTTTAACCCACGCAGTCTAGGGTGTGGTGTGAGGGCAGCCTGAGCAGACTAAGTCAGCTCCTGCCGTCTCTGGAAGCCAGGGGGTCCCACTCTGCACCTAGCTCTGTGCAACTGAGCTTGGCCCAGAACATCCAGCCATCATTCTGGGTCCCCCAGGGGCTGGAGAAGGGAGTCTTTGAGCCCCTTCCATCCATTCTAGAGACCAAGCACAGGGAAGGTGTAACAGATGCTGGGTGGGCAAAGAACGGACAGGCGCCCACCCAGCCTCAGGGCAGTGAGTTTGAGCGAGGTCCCCAGCAAGGTTGAGACCCAAGGTTGCCCAGAGACATCGTCTCAGGATGGGTGATTGGCTTTGTAGGCTATAAAGCCTCACTGTCTTCTAGCACACCAGTAACAGATCTATTTCTTGGTTCAAGAGCTAAGGCTCTCTCATCTGTGAGGCACAGATATCAGGTCCATATGTGGACCAGCGTGGGTACACCAGCACTCTACCAGCTGGGCGACAGGGGGACCTAGTCCCTTAGCTGCAGAGGGGTTGCAAGAATGATACGCAGCGGGACTGGAGCCCCGCCGCCCTCCCCACAGACCAAGGGTGGAAGAGCGTTTGTGCCCTTAGATGAACATTTTCCCTCCATTCTCTTCTCTTGGAGTTTCTCAAAAAAAGTTTCTTCTTACTAAATTAGAGTAAGATATTATTTCTGTCTCCCTATAGGTGACTCAGGTCAGTTTGAGTGGAATTACGGGTGCTCCCAAATTCTTAAGCCATATAATCTGTCTCTTGGTTAGCGCTCATCGGTGGTTAATTACATCTTCTCTTTATGTTTTTCAAAACTTAACTTTATAAGGGCAATGTCGTTCCTTCTTCTGTTTCCCCAGATTGTTATGGGGCAAGTTACTGCTGCTCTAGCTTACTGCCCACACTTATTTCTAGAAAAGGTTATAGCTGCTGAAGGTGTAGCTGCTGTCCTTCCCGCTACACACCCCCTGGTCAGTATGTGCCCTCACCTGCCCCATAGAGGTTTACATCTTCGAATCAGTTGCTTACCTCAGGTCTGCATGTTTTCTGGAGTGTTTAGAAACTTTTCCTTAGGGAAATTCAGACCACTGGCTGATAGAATCTCAGGGCTTCCCTGGTAGCTCAGCTGGTAAAAAAATCCGCCTGCAATGCAGGAGACCCCGGTTCGCTTTCTTGGGGCAGGAAGATCCCCTGGAGAAGGGATAGGCTACCCACTCCAGTATTCTTGGGCTTTCCTGGTGGCTCAGCTGGTAAAGAATCTGCCTGCAATGTGGGAGAGCTGGGTTCGATCCCTGGATTGGAAAAATCCCCTGGAGAAGGGACCGGCTACCCACTCCAGGATTCTGGTCTGGAGAATTCCATGGACTGTATAGTCCATGGGGTCGCAGAGAGTCAGACATGACTGAGCTTATTAATCCCTAAACAAGTAAATGTTAGTCGCTCAGTCGTGTATGACTCTTTGAGACCCCATGGACTGTATCCTGCCAGGCACCTCTTTCCATGGAGTTCTCCAGGCAAGAATACTCAAGTGGGCTGCCATTCCCTTCTCCAGGGGATCTTCCTGACCCAGGGAAGGAACCCCCGTCTCCTGCATTGCAGGTGGCTTCTTTACCATCTGAGCCACCTGCCTTGCAAAATGAATTTCTGTGGAGCCACATTGCAGGCTTGGTTATCAAAGATTCAGTGTCCACATCGACCCTAATGGGAACCATGTCCCCCGCCTGCCTTTGTAACTGATATGTGTAGGACTGGGCTGCGTTCGGGTCATGCTTGGTGGGCTCTGGTGTTTTGAGCCCTGAACTGATGAGACCAGGGTTGGTGGGTTCAGTCCCCATCTGGACAAGGGGGGCTTGCTCTGTCCAACTTCTGCTTGTCTAATGAATGCCCTGGGTCACAAAGGGGGCTGGAATGACCGGGCGTTCTTACCAGACCAAGGTCTTTATCCATTGCCTTGGGAAATGTATTCAATAGCCAACAGTAAACATTTCCACTTGGATTCCCCTTTGATCTCTGAGTTAAAGGACAAGGGAAACTTGGGTTTGGTGCCACCTCTGACCACTGGGGGTTAATATCAACCTGCTTGTGTACTGTTTGTCTCTCTGTTGGTCAGTGGCCCTAAACAGAATCACATATGTCTGTATGTTCACACCAAGAGATGGCCGGGCTCATGGGTTCAGATGAAGCCTCTCTCAGAAGCCCTTACAAAATCTCCAGCTTAGTGCATTTTCCTTGGGGCTTGGACGCCAAACAGAAGTGAAGGATGTTAATAACAGCATTAGGTGTTTAATGAGCATTTACTGTGTGTCAGGCGCTTTTCTTACACTGTTTTATTTATTCCTCACAACACCACCATCTTATCTATATTCAGATGGAGACGTGAGCTGAGAAATAAGAGACTTGTTCACGTTACCCAGCTGGTGAATGGCAGAGCAGGGACCAAGGCCAGGGTTCTCTCCCCACACTTGGCAAACCCTTCTCTGTCGACGAGCATCCTCTAGGGGATGGGTGGGGACACTACAGATTCTTGGACTTGACCCCCTTCAGTGGTGATATACTTGGTCTGGAGTAGGGTCTGGGAGTTTGCAGTCTTTAAATTTTTTATTTATTTATTTTTGGCTGTGCTGGGTCTTCGTTGCTGCCTGGGCTTTTCTCTAGTTGCGGCAAGTGAAGGCTGCTCTCTAGCTTCGGTGCATGGGCTTGCCATTTGCAGGGGCTTCTCTTGTTGGGGGGCATGGGCTCTAGCGCACACAGGCTTCAGTGGTTACAGCTTCCAGGCTCTAGAACACAGGCTCAGTACTTGTGACCCACAGGCTTAGTTGCTCTGAGGCATGTGGGATCTTCCTGGATCAGGGATTGAACCCATAGCTCCTGCCTTAGCAGGCAAATTCTTTACCACTGAGCCACCAGAGAAGCCCGGGGATTTGCATTTTTTGACAAGACTTCTAGGTGATTCCAGTGTGGGCGTGAGAGTGGTGACACTCCTGTACCATCTCCGTGAGTTGATAGTTGCGGACGGTGGCTGATGGGAAAATGAAATGTCAGGATTTGTATGTTTAAATTCTTCCACCCCAAAAGGTAAAGAAATAATACTTCAGTACACACGTGCGGGAGACAGGCGCTGCGGCCTTTAAAAAAAAAACTGCTGATTCACAGCCTGGCTTGCAAGCCAGGGGTGTGTCCTGTGAGACCAGCATTAAAGGATCCAGGCTGCCTTGGTGGAGGGACCAGGGCAAAAGACAACAAAGTCCTCAGTTCCCTCCACTCCCAGAAGAGGTTTAGGGCATTTAGATTTGCTAGCCAGCCTGTCTGGTTTCTGAACTGTCGGGTTCAGAACTCTTTCTTCACTGACCACCCTCCCCACCCGCCACCCCAACCCTCTTGAGACTTTTGCACTTAAGTCTTCCTCCTCCAGGTTCAACACGTTGTGTTATCCCGCCTTGATTTAATTATCCAGCCGCAGAAAGAAGAAACTGGAAACCTCTTCAGCTCCAGCAGGGTGAAGAGTGTTTGCAGAGGGCACACCCAAAGCCGCCTGCACCCCTCCTCCAAGGCATGAACACAGGGAGGCCCAGGCATACAGCGTGCTTTGGTTGCTGGGAATCTGCTGCAGATACCCTGTACCCAAATGAGTGACGAACACGTAAGTGCAGGTAGAACGAATTTGCGGGGCTAGAGTGTTTTTCTCCTCTGACTCATCAAACTGTACGGAAATCGCCACAAAAGATGAAATATTGAGGAGCATGTTGTCTCACCTGCCATTGGCAGTCGGACCCTAGCTAAGCGTGTGGTCGACTCTAGTTTTAAACAGTCACCATAAAGCCCCTTTCTAAGGCTTCCCAGATGGCACTGGTGGTAAAGAACCCGCCTGCCAATTCAGGAGACACAAGAGATGCGGGTTTGATCCCTGGGTGGAGAAGATCCCCGGAGAAGGAGCTGGCAACCCACTCCAGTATCCTTGCCTGGAGAATCCCTTGGACAGTGGAGCCTGGTGGGCTACAGTCCATGGGGTCGTAAAGAGTCGGACATGACTGAGCGACTGAACACACACACGAGCCCCTTTTGGGGATAGGAGCCTGATCTTCCCCAGGGCTCCCTCCTGCAGCCGGCAGCCCTAGGAACCATCTCCAGTCAGGCCAGCAGCTGTGGATGAAGCCGGGTCCCAGGTGGCTGGTCCCACCCTGGTCTTCCTAGCTGCCTGTCACCTGAGAGGCAGCCGCGCCCCTGGGTGAGGCTCAACGTCACCCTGGGCGCAGCACCAGGAAGCCTCAAGGCTGCTGCCAGCCCCAGGTCCCTTGGGGAAGATGGCGATTCTGGGGGCGGGGGTTGCCAGACCCAGCCAGTGGCTCTCACTCCACCAACACATGGCCTGCGTCCCAAGTTCAGGGCCACCACCTGGGTGAGGCAAGGAAGAGTCCTTGGATGGGAAGATTTCTAGAATGCAGACGAGAATCCACAGACAGGCCAGCAGCTCTCATGAAAATTGTGTCTGATGTTTTCATCTCCTCTCAGGCACCTGAACAAGTAGTCTTTGATTTCTGTTTCAACATTTCTTGTGATGGGTTGTTTGTTCGTTTAACAAAGATTTATTAACCGTCTGCAGGTTATTTACCCTCCCTGTGCCTCAGTTTCATCATCTATAAAACAGGTATAACTAGCTCATCAGTTTGGGGGGGTTCAATGAATTGTCTTAAAGTATTTCAGTATGTTGCTCCATTGACTATCAATGTAAATATCTTCTGGAGTGCATATACCAACATGCTCAATAATTACTAACTGGGAAATTTTTAAAATATTTGTATTTATTTATTTAGTTGACTACATCAGGTCTTAGTTGTGACATGCAGGAGCTAGCTTCTTGACCAGGGATTGAACCCTGGCCTCCTGCACTGGGAGCAGGGAGTGTTAGCCACTGAGGCACCAGGGAAATCCCACTAACTGGGAAATGGGTGTTAAAATGCCATCATTATTTTTACTCTCTGGTTGGGGTTCATCCTTCTAGCCTCATGACTGCTCTTTGGGGCTCCAAAGTAAGCACTTTCCTCCTGAAAGCCCCTCTGAAATGGAAAGTCCCCCCCACACACACATTCATTGTCTCTTGTCCTGGTCCCCAGGGCCCAGAAGCGAGCGTCTCTTGCCTGCTGGGCTCGGCTCAGGGCAGAGAAGTGCTGTTTGCAGATCTCCTGTGGGGCTCTGGGTTTAGTCGGTGCCCACGACTCTGAGGGCTGCCCTGGTGACTCACGGGGAACACGAGTTATTGGCATCACTGAGAAGGTCAGTGACGTGGTTCTGAGCCATTGCTGGACCAGTAACTGCACTAGGCCAGTTACTTTTTCATGCTGATTCCCAGTAGAATTTCCTATGGCATTCAGACATTTCACCTCTCTTCTGCTCACCGCCAGCATTTCCTGGATAATTTTGATGGTGTTGTTTACTCACTTAGTCACCGAGTCGTGTCTGAATCTTTTTGCAACCCCATGGACTGTATGTAGCCTACCAGACTCCTCTGTCTCTGAAATTTCCTAGGCAAGAATACTGGTCTGCATGCATGCCAAGTCGCTTCAGTTGTGTCGGACTCTTTGCGATCTTATGGATCATAACCTGCCAGGTTTCTCTGTCCATGGGATTCTCCAGGCATGAATACTGGAGTGGGTTGCCATGTTCTCCTCCAGGGGGTCTTCCTGACCTGGGGATCAAACTTGCGTCTCTAACATCTCCTGCATTGGCAGGAGGGTTCTTTACCACTGAGCCACCAGGAAAGCCCAGTCTTGGTGTAAAAACAGGGAAATGCATCCAATGGGAAGAGTGTCTTCTCACCAGCTCTGCGCAGAGTCAGAAATGTGACCCCTGTGCTCCCATACCTGGCCCGGGTTCCTCGCCCGGCTAACTCAGTACCTTAAAATCTGTCATTGCAAATGCACTCCCCTGCTGAAAAGAGATGATCACAGATTGAAAGCATTAATGCCCCTCAGAAGATAATTCTATTCTCTGATTTCTATTTCCACAACTCTCCTTTGTGGCAGACAGGGCTCAGATCAACACAGGAGGACCCAGAAGCTATGGAACGCCTCCCTGAGCGGTTCTGCCAAGGGTGAGCCTGGCTGCCAGCAGTTAGTAGAATTCTGAGTACATTAATTAGGCCTCACTGGGCCCCGTTGAAGAAAGCAAGAGTAAGAACATTCGTCCTACTTTCCCTTCACAATATTGAATAGTGGTTGGCTCCATGGAGAGTGGATAGAAAAACAAAACAACTCCAATTGAGTTTGGAGCCAGGTAGTCCTGGGTCCAGGCCAGCTCTGCCCAGTGACCTTGAGTAAGCAATGCCGACTCTCTGCACTGTGGTTTCTCAACTTTACAGCACAGGGAGCGCCACGCCCCGCGACAGGTGATGGCCAGGGTCTCGACCCGGGGCGTGTTCACGGTGCCTTGCCAAGGTCGGAGCTCTGCACGTTGTTCCTCCACGCCCTTACCCCACCCTTTCAGGGCGTGATGAGAGTTTCCTGACTTAGTATGACCCTGCTGGCTCTTGGGGCTTCTCGTGCGCTCCGGCCTGAGCTGCCTGATGGAGAATGTGGGGTCTTGTTAATAGATCTCCAGCAAGGGGGTTGAACCCATGCCTGCTGCACCGGGAGCGCAGAGTCTTGATCGCTGGACCCCCAGGGAAGCCTCTGAGCCTGGGCTCTGCGTTGGCCTCCCTGGAGCCCTCTGTGGCCCCGTTCCTGGCTGGCCTTGTCCAGCCTGTCTCCTGGTCTGGGGCTTGGTCCTCTGTGTGCCCTGCGTTTCCCGGTGCGGGGCGGGGGCGGGGTGCACGGAAACCTCTTCCAGACCCTGACCCGTCCCTTGGGCTCCCAGGGGCGGAGTTGCGAGATGGAGTGGGGCGAAGGAGGGATTGCTTGTTCCGGTCACTTCTTAGCATCTCCTCCACCAGGCTGAGAACGGCTGGCCTTGGGGTGTCTGCTGCTGACCACAGAGGCAGCAGCCCCACCCTGCTTCCACCTCCACCTCCCTCACTCCCCGCTGCCTCCCTGTACCCCTCTGCCTTCCTCACCCTCCTCCGTCCCGCTCACCACCACCCCACCCCCTGCCTCCCCCGTCCCCTTCCCCACCCCTTCCCCCTCTGCCTCCCGGAGCACTGGGGATCCTTGGGAAGCCAGCATGTGGGCCGGGGGGCGTGAGTGAGTTTCTCGGAAGGTCACTCTGGTTCCAGGAAGGGTCTGCACAGGGACCCTGGACATGGGGCAGCAGCAGCTCCCCTGCTCTACCCACCCCCCCCACCCCGGGCTGCCTGCAGACCACCACCCAGGGTTGGCCCATCAAGGTCGAGTGGACACTCCATTACCGCCCAGACAAAGCCCCTCCAGCCCGGGGCGCATCTGAGAGAGGGGGCCTGGGTTTCAGGGACATGACCCTGTCACCCACCCCTGCTGCGACTCCCGCTGAGCGTTCTGGTTGACTGAGCGACCCTGGCCCCTCCCGGAGTGGTTCCTTGCGAGATGGGGTGACTGAGAGCGGGGTCTCCTGGCAGCTGCCGGTGGGGAGGGATCCCTCTGGGCCTCCTGGGGTGGAGGCAGACCTGGCCTGTTGGCCCTACCCTACCTGTAGGTGAACACCTCGGGGCTGCACTCAGCACCTGTTCCTTGCTCTCCCAGCTGAGAGGCCGAGGGAGCCCGTGGCCTCAGGGTCTGGTCTGAGCAGCGGAAGCCATCGCCAAGAGCATAGGTTGGAGGCCGCCCGCAGGGAGCGTGGGCTTCAGCTGATGTTGCTGCCATAGCTAGCGCCCAGGCCAGGCAGGTCCGCATCTTTCTTGTGATTGCATTCCTTGGAAGCAAGTGTGGAAGACTCCAACAAATGACACATGGGCCCGCAGTTTGCCTTCCAGGGTGTGTCTTTGCGAAGCATATGGTGGGCTGCTGCGCATGCTCTAGCCCCCGTTCTCCCCGTGGTGGCTTCCTGGGACTTGTCTTCACCGTCCACCACTGACCCTCATGGGACTGATGCTCTGGCCCTTTCAGAACCAGTTTCATGGCCTGGGGAGACTCGCGAAGGGGACGTTTTGAGACTCTCACTGGTTAAAAGCAATGGGCTTCTCAGGTGTCTCAATGATAAAGAGTCCACCTGTCAGTACAGGCGATGCAGGAGATGTTCAGTCGCTGGGTGGGGAAGATCCCCGGAGAAGGGAATGGCTACCCACTCCAGTGTTCTTGCCTGGAGAGTCCCATGGACAGAGGAGCCTGACGGGCTGCAGGCCATGGGGTCACGAGGAGTCGGACATGACTGAGCACGCACCCACACTGGTCAAAGGCAGGGTGAGGTGGGAGCCTGACTTCTGGTCCAGGGCTGTGAACAGGTTCTCCGGCTCCCTCACCTCCGACTCAGAAGGTTTGGTGCCTGAGGACCGGAGGCAGGAGAGGCCAGGGACTCAGAGCCTGGATGGGGGGCCAGACGGCATAGGTTGACTGCGGCTCTGAATCCCACCTGCTTGGACCCTCAGGGAAGCCATCTGACACCACCACCACCCCCCCCCCCCCCCCCCCGCTGCACCCTATTTCCTCATCTCTCAGGGCCCACAAAACCTCCCTCAAGGGGTGTGGTGAGATTAAATCTGTTTGCAAATCGTCCTAACTGATGCCTGGTACGAAGAGCCACTGAATACAAGGCTGGGGAGTTACGTTTTCTCGTCAGTGAGTTTTCAAAAGGACTGAAGCTTACCCTTCGAGGACACCATTCTAACAGTGTCTTTCTGGAACATGCATCCCTAACCATCCAGGCAGGAAAATTCCCTTCTCACTGTAATAAACCTGTTTTTTTTGGGGGGGTGGGTGGGTAGGGGGGCTTGCTGGGTCTTTGCTGGGGTTCAATAGTTGTGGCATGGAGGATTAATTGCCCCATGGCATGTAGGATCTTATTGTCCTGACTAGGGATTGAACCCACATCTCCTGCATTGGTAGGCTGTGTGAACTTAAAACATCACAATCTAAAATTTGAGAGTTATGTTTTATTCAGTGGGAATTTTTAGGGCTTCAAGCCTGGGAGATAGCATCTCAAATGATCCAGAAAGAACAGCTCTGAGGAGGCGAGGGGAGGAGTCAGGTTACGTAGAAGTGTTGCTACAAGGGGCAGGTAGTCTGAACATCAAAAGAGTATTGTTAACTAAAGGAAGTCAGATATCCCAAGTTGAGCAGTTTAGCACTTTGCTATGTATGGGAAAATACAAGAGTCTGGGCTCACTGAAATCATTCCTTTCATATGTATATCAGCTATCCTGGGCAGAATCCTATGTTTTTTTGCATCCTGAACTCCCTTGCAGCTCCCCGTAGGGAGTGGCTGCAGCCTGCTGGCTGCTAGATCACTTCCTGAGTGCTCTTAGGGCTCGCGAGCTCACTTTGGTGGTGGTGGTGGTGGTTTAGTCACTAAGTCGTGTCCAACTCTTGCGACCCCATGGGCAGAGGAGCCTGACAGGCTATAATCCATGGGATTCTTCAGGCAAGAACACTGGAGTGGGTTGCCATTTCCTTCTCCAAGCTCACATTGGAGGGCTGCAGTTGCTGGTGACTGTGGCATCCTTGTTTACTATCATGTCACAGGCAGGAAAT